>NC_133042.1:7070000-7370000 GCF_048771995.1 Taeniopygia guttata
GCCCTCTTTAGAACCTTGCTTTTCTTCCAGGTCATTTTCCATGGACAAGTGACCCTTCCTGCCTCACACTACAGAGCAAGCAGATGCTGAAGGTGAATCAAGTCACACCCTGCAGGAAAGAGCGAAAGGAAAATGAATCAGAAAAGGAAATCAAAATCAATATTACAAAGTCAAATAATAAAAATTGTGTTATGGAAACAAAGGTCACCCAGGGAAAACCGTAATTGGACATGACAGCCTAGATTTCCCCTCCCTGCCAGCCCCAGGTGGGGAGACCTTGTGCCCAAGCCAAAGTGTCACCTGGCCACGCTGCTGAGGCTCCACACGGCGTGTACAGCTGTCAGCAGCTGCAGGAAAGGTGGAGGAGAGAAACCTGGGGGGGCTGCAGGCAGCCGTGGCCTGAAATAGCAGAGGTCTGGCAGGGCAGGAACGAGCTGTGCTGGCAAATCCACCTGGGGAGCCCAGTCAGGAGTGAGATGTGCAGAATCCTGAGTGTCGCTGTCGAGGCAGGACGGGAATGAGAAGGCTCTGACTCCAAAGGCTGCTGAGAGTAAAACTTCAATTTATTCAAAATACACCGCTCTTTTATACAGAGCTTCTCAAAGGCCAAATCCATTGGTCATGAAGAGAAAACAACTCACAGCATTGGTGCAGAGTGCTTGACACACAGTGATAGAACTTAACTACAAACAATGTGAGAAACAAGAGAGATAAAGAATTATTTACATTCTCTCTAGCTCTTTCCCAGGCTTTTTGCCTGGCTAGAAACTCTCAGTTTCTTTCTTTGACTGAATCTGAGTCCCACACCTGAGACCTGCAGGAGATCCAGGCTTGGGAGAGGCAGTGCTGCCTCTGGACAGAGAGTGGCACCCGCACGGAGGAGAGGGAACACGTTTGCTTTCAGTGCAAAAAGGTAACTTGAGGAAGGCTGGCCTCTTTGTGCCTCAGTTTCCCCTTTTGTAAAACGGCCCTTTCACCTTTGCAATTAGACAGGAGAGGCACAGACACCTCTGGACCTCATTAATGAGCACAGCAACCACCCTGGCAGCTGGTATGAACTAGAACCAGCGATTCTCACCCAGCCCCTCTGAGATCCCTCTGGTACAGGGTGACAAGCTGCAGTGCCTCATACAAGTCTTCATTTTGGCCCTCCTGACCGACCCCCACGTTGCTCCCATTATGCTGCACAGGCACTGATCCATTTCAGAGAGCATTGTCAATGTGGGGCACGTCCCTCTGATAACGATGCAAACTTCAAACCATTATTCCTCAGCCCACAGCACGTCTCTTCATCGTCAAGCTGGTGCTGATGGGTTGTTTGGTGTTGTTTTTTTCTTCCTTCCTTTATGTTATTTTATTTTTAAACTTGACCTCCCGATTCCTCCTGGGAATTTATGTTGGATTCTTCCTATTATTACTTCCTTTTTTATTTTTGTTTTATTTTGTTTTGCACAAAGTCAGCAGCAGGGAGACAAACTTCCCATGAAGTCCGTTTGCCAACAAAGGTTTCTTTAGCACAACAGACAATAGGAAAGCAGAACGAATGCTCTGGCTGGACATGACATTTCCAGCACCATGGTGACCACGGTGGCTGCTCTCTGTCCCCCTGCAGCTGGCCCAAGGGTGACCTTCAGCTCTGTGAAATGCTGATTTCCTTGTCAGCTGAGAGCCTGCCTACCTGGGCTGGGGTGGGGGGTCCCACTGCAGGAGCTGGAGCTTCTCCATTCTTTGGCAGCCCCCTCTCAGCAATCTCCTCTCCAATTGCTCTTACCAGCTTTGTTACCTTGTTTTGGCCTTCAGTGCTTCCCTGCAGGCTGTGATATTTGGGGGATGGCTCCTGAATGCTTAGGGGGCAGCTGGATTTAACCAAGGAATAAGAAGAGAGTAAAAAAGTTACTCAGCCTTCAGTAGAATTAGCATGGGACCAAATCCTGTTTTCCCCCCAGCTTAAAGGTGGACGGGGTTTAGCTCAGCTGCTGATAAAATTGACACTGCTGTGGTCAGGATGGCAGAAACCCCAGCACGCAGCACATTTCAGATGGACATCAAGACTCATTTCCTTGTGGCTGAAACAGGAGTAAGATAACCCTTCAGCAAGCTGGAAAAGCAGCAAAAACCAAACTTGAAGGAAACCCAAGGGATAAAATCAGGGAGTCAGCCCGGTTGCCTTCCAATAACAAAGAAAAAAAAAAGAAAAAAAAAAGAACTGAATTAACTAATAATAATATTTAACTAATAATAATATTTAACTAGTAATAATATTTAACTTATAAATATCCAAGTGAGCTGGATGAGTGGGGAGAACCCTTTGGCAAAGGGGCTTTCTCCCCCCAAGACCCCCAAGAGCAGGACACAAAGAGAAGGCAGTGGGGAGCCCTGCCTGCCACCCCTTGGACACAAATAATTTTGCATAAATTGGGCCACCTCCCCAGTTAAACGGGGGGCTGTGCACTGCCTGCATCACCCCCTGGTGGGTTTGGATTTGCAAACACAAGGAGCTGCTGGCTGTGGATGTGCTGGGAGAGAGCTGGAGCGAGTCAGGAAGGGGAACACGATTGCTCCCCGTTACACAGGGATGCTGCTGAGGGACCATGGGGAGCAGCAGCAGCACCTCTGTGTCTGGGGTGTCCAGAGAGGCTCTGGACCGTGCAGCAGCAAGGCCTGGAGGGACTCAGAACAGTTCTGTGAGTCCCAGCAGTGGCTGAGCAGTCAAGAGCTCACAAAGGAGCTGGGGCTGGGAAACGCGACTGTGGAACTCAAAACACACAGAGAAAACCACAGATCCTTCTGCTGCTGGATGGGGGCTCCTCCTGAGAGATAAAAGTGTAGGGAGGCAGCCTGGCACTGCTGCAGGGAGGTCCAGGAGCAGGGGATGTGAGGGGCAGGAGCTGCCCCTTCCCAGAGCGAGCGGGTTTGGAGAGGCGGCAAAGCTGCTGCTGCGACTTCAGAAACTTCACCTTCAGCAGAGTCTGCTCATCACCCCATCATCCCAGCCAGGACAGAGCAGAAATGGAAAAGATCCAAAGAATTGCAACAAATAGAATCAATAATCCATGAGAAGAGATTAAAAAGACTTAGGGCTATTTAGTTTTAGCAGAAGAGGGGATGGGATAGAGGTGAGGACAAGGAAGGCATGGCAGAGGCATACAAAGCACTGACTGAGGCAGAGGAGGTGACTGGGAGCACAAATCTGCCCCTGCAGCACCAAAACAGGAGACTTCCAATGCAGTCAGAGGAGGATACCTTTCAAACCAAGACCAGGCAGAGCTGCAGGGTGCCCTGCCATGAAGATTCACAGGAACGTGGAGTTCAGCAGGATCTCTAACGCCAGTGGGCATAAACTGCAACCACACTGGTGTTTGCCAGGATTAAATTTAATAAACTACAAACTGTCTTGCCCAGGATTTTGTACCTCTGGGGTCTCTAGCGTGGACTTTGCTGAAGACAGGACAGTGGGGTGGGGATATAAACCTCTGGGGGTAATTCCTGTACCTTCAATGTTAGATAGCCTGAGGAGAGGCCTAGAGCTACTGATGAGGAAACAGGAGCTGGATTTCAGCATCTGCCTGGAATAGATCCCATAAGCATCCTTGAGGGACTGGCCTGTGAGATGAGAGAAAGTCTTTATAAGACCTATAAAAAAAAGCAACAGTGAATAATTACTGCCATCTACAAGGTGTCCTTCGTCTTGGACCTCAAAGTGAGAGCCTGTGCCTGGGGAAACTGAGGCACGATGACACAGGTGGGAGCCCACAGCTCCTGCAACAACAGCTCTCCCTCCCAGAGCTGCACACCTCCTTGGCAGCAGGGGCACGGCAGAGAAGGAAAGCAGGTTATACACCCAGGGCAAGGTGGGTGCTCAGGGAGGGTCAGGGGGATGGAGGGAAGGATGCTGGGGGGCTCCTGTGGCATCAGCTCTGTTGGCTTTGATGGGACAACAGGAGCAGCTGAGATCACCTGCTCATCATGGCTTATTTGGAGGGTTTTGCTGGTTTTTTTTGGGTTTTTTTTTGCTGTAAGAGGCCAAGGCAGAGGAGCTGTCAGGAGGCCAGTGACATTTATTAAGTATTAATCCCTGCAGTGTGTCACTCGCCAGCCTGTTTGATCGTGCCTCTGTGCTGGCTACCATGGTTTCTCACCTCTCTGCTGCTCAGGACAGGGTTTGCTATGCTTTAGGGACTTGCTGGATATTTCCCCCCCAGTCACTTTTTCTACCTTTTCTTCCTCCTGTCCCACAGCAGCTCTCTCCTCCCAGATTTACCACATGGTTGGCTTTGATCATCTTCTCCCTCCCTCTTACCCCAAGCCCCCAACTTCTCCCCAGACACAATCCCCAGTGCCTCTCTGCCAGCTCAGCCCTATTTCATCTTTAAATGAGGCTTAAAAGACTCTTTACAGGGGAAGAAACAAATATTCCTCCTCCATCTGCACCCCGTGGATTCCCTGGCAGCCCAGCCCAGCCCGGAGGCTCCCGGCCACGCTGGGGCTCAGGAAGCATCACACAGGTGACACCGCTTCTGTTCCTCAGCCGCCCTCGGGGAAGAGAAAATCAGCAACTGTAGCTTTAAAACAAAGATTAGATGCAATTTTTTTCCCCCTCTCTCCCTCCCTTTCTCTCTCCTTTTTTAAAGGGAACTTGTCAAGGTTTCCATCAATAATAGATAATGGTGCATCACTCTGGCAGGTTACACCCTCCGGCTGTTTTGATATTTTCCAGAGAATTTGTCAGCAATCTTACAGCAAAGGAGGGCTGGGGGAAGGGTGTGTGGGGGGGGGAGACCTCATTAATTTTTTGTCATTTGCATTCCTGCTGCTAAATAATGTATTGATTGCTCTTTCTCTCTCCCTCTTTAATTCTCTCTCTTCTGCAGTGTCTCGCAGCCCATGGCCCTCACTCGGTGACAGATGAGTTTGTCAGAGGCATCAGACAGCTCGTGCTCCCCAGAGCTCAATGTGACCCTGCCACCAGCTCCAGCCACAGGCCTGGTGACACCAGCTCCTGGCAGGGGGACACCGAGGTCTCTCCCACATCCCAGTCTATGCCAGGATGATCCACCTCCCCACCCAGCTCCTGCATCCAGGGGGGCAAGGACAGCAGCACACGGGTGCCAGCAGGCTTGGATGCCACCAGAGGAGGGATGGTAGCCACACACAGCCAGGGACAGCAGCCTTACTGCCAGCCCAGCTCTGGGCAGATGCTGGAAAAGCCAACACGGGCAGCTCTTACCTTGGGAGAGCAGGAAACTGGAAATTTTGGTCTTCTAACTTCAGGAATCTGCTTCCCTGTCCCTTCCACAGGTCTGAGCCCAAGGCCCTGGGAGACACAACCAAAGTCCATTGAGTTGGCAGCTGAGCTAAAGAACTTGCACATGATTTGGGGCCTTGCTCAGCTTAATGCAGCTTGGCTTCTCTTTTATTAATAAATACTTAATTACATAGTTATTATTTTAATATTTCCTTTTAAATACATCTGATTTAATGGAATTACTGCCAGCTATGTGTTTTGTATGAGTTTCATGTTTATTTTCTTCTTTCATTTCTCATTTCGCCCTCCAACCCACTGCTCTAATCCCTGAAGCTCCCGGCTGATCTTTGCTACTGGAAATTAGGAGGAGGTTTGCTAGAAATTGCCACTGGAAATTTCCAGGCTTTCAGCTGAAATGCAGTCTGGCCCTTGGTGCTGGCATCCACCAGCCCGAGGTGTTAATGTGGGTTATTAGCACTGGATGCCTCTCTGCAAAAGTGCCCAGGGAGGGGAGGGGGGACAATGGGATGACCCCCAAGGACACCCCCAAAGATGGGGAGAACCCTGAGCCCATGTCTGCCTTTCAGACCTTACCTGGCTGCACAGCCAGTGTCAGGAGCAGCTCACCTGCACCCAGGCCAGCATGGAGAAGGGATCCAGATGTGACCTGCAGCAGCAACAGCTCCTTGTGACAGTCCCATTCTCTGGACAGAGAGACATTGTTCTGTCTCTCAGGAGAAGCACAGAGAGGAGAACACAATCTTTCTCTCTGTTCCTTGGTTTTCCCCATGTGGAATGTGGTGTAGAGATTGTTCACCTGCAGTGATTGCTGGGTTGGATTCTGGTGAAGGTTGTCTGGGGTCAGTGACAATGGGATCCAGCTGTGGCTCGGGCTCTCAGCAGAGAGTCACGAGCTTGAATTAGGTAAATAAGAGGTAAGTATGTAGAATAGGATAGTATCTCTTTAAATAGTATATTAATTGTAATATAGTATAATTTTAATAAAGCTATCCTTCAGCCTTCTGATCTGGAGCCAGACATCATCATTTCTTCCCAGATCAGGGTTCACCACATTTTTACTATAGCTCCTCGCTTCCTCTCCTCAGCCCTTGGCTCCTTGCTGCAGCTCCTCTTGCTCCAGGTACTGCACAAGGTGGTGGAATGCACTGAGAGGGTCACTGAATTCAAGCAGCTGTTACTCCCTTCCCTTCCCTTCCCTTCCCTTCCCTTCCCTTCCCTTCCCTTCCCTTCCCTTCCCTTCCCTTCCCTTCCCTTCCCTTCCCTTCCCTTCCCTTCCCTTCCCTTCCCTTCCCTTCCCTTCCCTTCCCTTCCCTTCCCTTCCCTTCCCTTCCCTTTCCCTTCCCTTCCCTTCCCTTCCCTTCCCTTCCCTTCCCTGGCACCCCCCACCTCAAAACCATCACACCTGCTGCCCCCAGCCCAGGTGAGCTGAGCCTTCCCTGGGGAGGGACATCTCCTCCAGCCTCTCTGGGGGAGCCCGTGGTGAGGAAAGTGAGTGTTTCCACATGAGCAGCCTGTTGGGATAATAAAACAAATAAACAGAAGAGTTATAGCCACGGCACTTGGGGCACCATAAAACAGGCTAAAAGCAAATACAGCATCGTTAATCCATCATAAAATAACAGCCTCATATGATCCTGAACGCATCAAAAATGAACAAGAGAGCGGCAGGGCCACAATTCACCCGGGGCTGTGGGGAATGTGAAGCAGGGCTGGAAACAAACCCCACCCTGCTGGGGGGTGGCTGAATCAGGACTCCAGGAGCCCCGACCTTCCTGCCCAGGTGTGTTTAAAACCAGTGACAGCAGCCCGGGCCAGGAAGAGAAGTGTGCTGATGAGAGATGTGCACATGCTGCTGGTGAAGCTGGAGATGGTGAGGCATCGGTGTCAGGAAAGGAGGAGATGAAATAAATCTGGATGGAAATGTAACGGGGCTCTTTAGTGCTCCATCTTCCCACTAATGAGGGTTTTGCATGTGAGGGCAAGAGAAAAAAAGCCACCACGCACTAATAAAGCCCCGTGACTTTGCTGACTGCAGGCACTGGTGCTAATGAAGTCACCAGAGAGATGGGATTCCTCTGGCAGCTCTGACACTGCTCTGTGGAACTGTTATTTTCATTCAGTCTGAGGAAACAACAATAAAAATAGGAAAAAAAGCCTCAGACTAGTGTGGCATGCCCAGGCAGCAGCCGATGTCTCTGGTTTGCCTGGGTGGGAGATGGGGTGGGAATGGGGAATAGGGGTGTTATGGACCCATCCAGGGCTGGGATGCTCAGCACCCCTGGGGCTCAGCTGTCCTCAGAGCAGGGCTGTGAGCACCTCCTGGATGATCCAGGAGCCCTGGGGGCACACAGGCAGCAGTGAGGTCGAATCCCGGAGAGGAAGGCTGGGACAGAGAGAGGGACATTTACTGTTACATTGGGCTCAGGCCATGTTTTCCCCCATTCCCTGAGACCCCTGTGACTCTAATCAAGATAAGCCTGGTCTCCTCCTCCATGCCCCAACAGGGTTGGCAAAGAGCCAGAAAAGCCCTCCCTGTCAAGAGCCCAGATAAACCCCTAACATTTCCTGTTTGCTTTCTTTCCCCCCAGACCATAAAATAAAGAGCTCGACAGCTACATCAAGAGTGAGAGCCTCTTTTAGAATCTTTACCCATCTCCTGATGTTCCCCCCCTCAAGGCCTCGTATCTCTGGGCTAACCTAATAATTTAGGGGCTGAGAAAGGGGGAAATATCAACTTACCACACTGGGTTTCAAAGCCTTCCATAAATGCCAAGGGGACACTCCAGAGCCATCCTTGGAGCAAACACCCACCAAGGGCCAGTCAATAACCCTGGAGGTAGAAGATTGTTTCCTGGAAGCAATGGCTTTATACATACAGGCATATATTTAAATCTATTTTTACACATGAACATGCTTATATCTAACATATCAATATATTAAATAAAATCCCTAAACGTTCCCCCCTCGTATACATGTGTGTGTATATACATATAAAAGCTCAGGGCCGTAGTCTGGCACTGGCAGGCTGTTTTTGGAAGTCTCAAAACTTCCCCTAAAATCTGCATTTCATCAGGTTTTATTTGAACTTCACTGAAATTAAGGAGGAGTTGTTTCACTGTCCTGGAGCCGACAGTGCCCGGTGTCCTCATTGTCACCTCGTGGAGCAGGGAGGAGAGGACAGACACCCCCCGGGGTTCTCCAATGCCTCTTTTTAATTAGAAACTTCTCTCTGAGTTTTACATGCCCTTCCACAGGGTTAGTTGCTCTCACCTGCTTAATCCTGGGAGATTATTTTCTGGTCTCTTTCAAAAAATAACCCAACCACCCCAAACTCTTTGGTCTCTTTCAATTCTTTTCATTTCACCTCATTTAATTCCTTGCCAGCTTTAATGACTTGGTAGTAATGAATAAGATGAAAATTAGGGCTTAATAAGTGTTAGGAAAAGACAGTTTTCTTGCTGATGCGGGGAGCCTGGTGGTGGGAAAGTGGAGCCTGGGGAGAGCACAGAGATAACCCCAAAGCTCCTCCCGACCTTGAGAAGGGTGATGCCAACTCTGGCTGCAAGTGGTGACAATGACAAGCTGCAGTGAGGTCAGGGACATGCCAGTCCCAGGAGAAGGATGCTGGAGGGAAGCAGGAGGGGATGGACACGAGGAGGGGCACAGGGGGTGCTGGAGGGGAGGTGACTGTGCCCAGCTCAGCATCCCAAACACCCCATTGCTTTTGGGCCAGGGCAGGGGCTGCTCTGTGCAAAGCTCAGTGCCTGCAGTGACCCCACGTCTGGGGAACCCACTGCCCCACCTGGGGGTGGCTTTGTCCTGAAGAGCTCTGCAGCTTCTGCTGGGGTGGCACCCACTCACTCTGTGGTGGGGGAACCCAGAGCCCAGCAGGGTAAATCCAGTCCTGGGGTGATTGTGGGACCAAAGCTGCCATAACCTCACCTGTAACATCACCTGTCACCGGCTGCCTGCGGGGCCAAGCTCTTGTCTGGTCCCCTCTGTGCTGGTGCTGGGGTCACTGTGCGGCCACAGGTGACATTGGAGTCCACGACACCCCCCTGACTGCCCTGGCTGTCTCCAGACCCTGGCAGGGGGCTCAGAGACCTTGGCAAGAAGTCAAAAACACCTGTGGTTTCAATTTTAGCCTGTGGAAAAAGCTGTCAATTTTGTATGAGGAATTACAAGCCACAAGGGTTTGAGTAGTGTGATATTTGAGCTAACACAGGGTGGAAAAGTAGAATTTTGGGGTTTTTAGAATGGGGTTCAAGGGGGTACAAGATGGAGGAATTTCTTTGCTCCTCCTGCTCCCATGTGCTGTCACTTCAGAGGCACTGGTTTGGTTTTAAGTGCATTTCTTGCTGTTTGGCTCTTTGTTTTATGTCCCTGGGAGTAACTGGGCATGTCTGAGGGAGAGCACAGGATCCCAGCCCCAGTAAAAACATCTGGGAGGATCCATGGAGGGCTCTTGGTGCCACCCAGCTCAATTCAGGGCAGGGCTGTTTTGGAGAGAGGGTTTTGCCCCAAGCAAAAGCATAAATCCCAACAGCTGTAATTAAGCCAGTGAGCCTGCTGGGTGGCAATGCTGCAGCTGCTGCTGGGGTGAGAATGGGTCCAGCCCTGGTGCCACCGTGGCTGAGCAGGGCTGTGCCAGGAGCTGAGCATCACCACGAGTCCGGGGAGGAGCTGTTTGGGTTGGGTGTGAGAGTTTTTCCCATTAAATCCAGGTGCTGGAGGCCTGGGTTGGATGCACATCCCTACTCCCAAATGAGGACTGTGTGACATTATTCACATGTAACTTTAATTCCAACCTTTCCAGTTGCAATGAGACACTGAAAGCAAGGAGTGGGGAGAGTGTGCAGGCTTTGCAGAGTTGCCTTCCCCAACACCTCCTCCTTTTCCAGGTGCACAGGTCACCAGGGGATTTTAATTCCCCTTTCCTAGTGCAAGGGCTAGAGGTGGTTAAATGGGTTTCCCCATGTCATCTGAGCTGCTGAAATTCTTATTCAAGGGTGGAAAAAACCTGAAGGGGAAAGTGAATGAGGAGCTCAATGAGATGGGGTAAATAACACCAGGCTCAGGAAATTCCCTGAGCTAAAAATAGTTGACACTAAAATCTATTAAAGGGCTCAAACATATTACAGGGGATCAAAAATCCTATTCCTGCTCCCTCCTGTGCATCTGCTTGTGGCTACTACAGCAGGCAGGAGACCAAAAACCCACTAAAATCTCACTATTTTGTAGGAGTCACCTCCAGCAAAACAGCCCTTGGATTCAAAAGGATGCTCCAATCCCCAAACCTTCTTTTTAAGGTTTTTGAATTTTTTTTTATTGTAAGCCATGCAACTCTCCTCCAAGTCCATTTCTGCTGTGACAAACAGCATGAAAGAACCCCTCAATAATAAAATCAGATGCTGCTCCTGCACAGCCCAAGATCAGATGCACCTGCAGTGGGGATCGATTGCCTGATTAGGAGGAATTGATTGCCCCAGCCTCATTAGCATATCGTTAGTACTGACCCCCATGGCTGGCCCCACTCAAGCAGGCCATGACCTGGATGGATGAAAAAACACAGTGCACTGGGGAGGGATGGGAAATCAGTAAAGAGAGGGGGAGGAGAAGATCCGGGTCGATAACATCCACATCATTGCCCTGCTGAGGCCTCCAGTGCTCAACAGCCATCACCCCTGGAGCATCCCAGGGGGATGCAGCTCCAGGGAATGGTGCCCTGCCCACAGCAGCCCCAGTGGAGCATCCCCCTGGGGACCATGGAGGGTTTCTTCAGGAGCTCCAGCCCTTTTGAACGTTGACTAACAGTTTTTTTTTAGTGCTGTGAGTCAGTAGCCCCAGATAGGATTTCCATCTGTGCCGTGCCAGACTGTGCTTTGGGACTCCATCCAAATAAAGCTGAAGAACTGGTTGGGTTTGATTTGGTTTTATGGTTGGGGTTTGATTCTTTTTTTCTGTATCAGTTTTGCACACAAAAGAAGGGGAGAGGAGCCTGGGCTGTTTCAGAGACGCTGTCCAGCCTGAATTTCCCCAGGGGTGACTTTACCTGAGGTAGGGGACAGCCTGCAGCAGGGAGCCTGCTCCAGCCCGGGATCCCCCAGGGATGGAGAGCCTCAGCACCCAGCACCCAGCTTTGCAGAGTGGCCTGGCCTTGTTCTGCACACCTGGGCTCTGCCACAGCTCTGCTGTCAGCACGTGGGGACACAGCATTTCACTGTTCAGAGGAGCAAGGATGTGCCTCTGGGAGTGGGTGCAAGGAGCAGCTGCTCCCAGAGTGCTGGGATAGCTGCTGCCCACTGCCCCAAGGTGGCATTCACCCCAAACCAAGCTCCAGTCCCATCCCTGGAAGCACCCAGGTCCCTTTGTCTTCACTGATTCACACAGGAGCCCGTGAGCATCTTCAGCTTTTGGGTGAAGCAGCAATTCCCAGGCCCAGGGAGGGCAGCAGCACTACAGATGCAATCAGACATGCAGCAGCAGCCCATGGTTGGACTGTGAGCTAATGAGATCCTGGCTCCAGGCAGGAGCAGCCTGGGCACTTGTCCAAGGCCCCGAGTTGTTCAGGAGGAGTCAGAGCCAGCAGCCAGCCCCAGGTCCCAGCCAGGACAGGAGCCCCAGGGAGGTCATGGCCAGGCATGCAAGGGCAGTTTGTCTGCTCCCAGACATCCTGTGAGCATCCAGGGTCAGACCTCTCCTGGTTTGGTTTTTTTTTAAATTTAATTCTCTGACGTGACGGCTTCGAGGAGCCGGGATGCTCAAGGGCCACGGGAGCAGCACAGGTGACCTTGCACAGGGAATTCAGGTGACATTCAGGGCACCCTGTGCCCTTCTCTGCTGACCACATCAGAAACCAGCATGGCCTGGACACAGGGTGCCCCACAGGCCCCTGTCCTTGCTGTGTGCTGGGATGGGGGGATGCCACCTCCCCACCATCCCTTCCCACCTACAGGGTGGGGGTGTCCCCGTGTCACTGACAGCTGTGCTGTGGCGCTTGTTCGGGTTTATCAGACATTTTAAAAGTAAAATGTGCTAACAGTAAATAAATTCTGGTTTCCCAAATAATCAGCACAGAATTGGATTTAAGAAAAAGGGGTTCCTTTCCTCCACACTGGTGTCTGGGGCAGTGGGAAGCTCCAGGAGCACAGTGATATTCCCACATGGGATGAAGTCCTGCCTGTTGAAGCTGTCCATCAGCTCTCATTATGGTTCATTTTCTCTGCTGGGTGAATTATTGCGGGAGACTCAGCGCCGGCAGCCCTTTGCCAGCTCCTGTAACACAGCGAATTAATTAGCAGCGATGTGCTAACTACCCGCGAATCTCATCACCGTAATTGCACCGGCCGGGAGCATTTGATCTCCTATCGATGAACAGAGCTGCCTTCCCCCTCCCACACCGGGCCTCCTTTCCCACTTTCCCACTGCTTTTTGTGCCATTTCTGGAGAGGAACAGCTTGTCCGGGGAGGAGCCGGAGCCCGGGGATGGAGCGGGATGGATGGAGGAGCGCATCCAGGACCCTGGGCACCCTGCAGCATCCCTCAGCTCCTGCAGGAGCCTGGAAAGGTGGGACAGAGCCCTCTCCCTCCTGCGTTTTGGCTGCAGAGCCCCTCTGAGGCATCCCGGTCACAGCCAGCACCGGGGTGATGCTGCAGCTCCTCAAGGATGCGGCTCCCAGGGGCTCCCTTCACCTCCCTGCAGCTGCTCTGCTCCTCAACAGAGGAGTTTCAAGCAGCGTTTTCCAGCAAAAACCCCTCCTGAGCTTCCCCTGTGTTTTTCCAACTGCAAGAAATGTGAGTGTCCCACTCCCCCCATCCCGCTCAGTGCCGGCCTCTGTGACATTCCCATCCTCTGGACAGACAGACAAAATTCTGTCTCTCAGGAGAAGCACAGAGAGAAGAAGAGAGAACAATCTTTCTCTCTGCTCCTTTGTTTTGCCCATGTAGAATGTGGTGTGGAGTTGTTCACCTGCAGCAATGGCTGGGTTGGATTCTGGTGAAGGATTTTTGGAGATTGTTCACCTGCAGTGATGGCTGGGTTTGATTCTGGTGAAGGATTTTGGGGCCAGTGACCAATGGCTCGGGCTCTCAGCACAGTCAAGAGTTTGTGGTTAGGTAACAAGTAAGTGTGCAGAATAGGATAGTATCTCCTTAAATAGCATGTAAATGTAATATAGTATAGTTTTAATAAAGTTATCCTTCAGCCCTGTGATCTGGAGCACACATCATCATTTCTTCCCTGATCTGGGGTTCACCACATTTTCCTGTAGGGCTCCACCACCCCAAGGCACAGAAGTGTGAGCAGGATCCTGAATTACAGTGACCCTCCCCACCCCAGTTCTTTACAGGATGGTTACACATCCTGCCATGAATAAGTAACATCTCACTGCAGATTTCTACCTGTTCCCAGCGTCTCCCTGTGATCTCTGTGGCTTTTAGGAAGGGAGCTGGAAACAGAAACTATTTTGCAGGCAGCAGAGATGTTTGAAGCCTCCTTCATCCCACGTTTCAAGTGTTTATCTCCTCTGCTTGGCACAGCTGCGCTTCCCCCGTGGCAGCCGGGTGGGAATGGGCAGATCAAGATCTTGATGTCAAGTTTTTGCTGCTGCTGGTCCATAGCCTGGTCCAAAGGAAAAGGTGTGAGCGTCATGAAGCCACCAAAGAGAAACAAAATCCAGTTGGCAGCTGGATCCCAGAGACTGATTAATTAACTGGCTGATTAACCTCCTATGTGTCCAACCCAAGGGTCTCCTCTGTCACTTTTCTCACCAGTGAAGGGAATTGGGGTCTGCAGGAAGGTTCTGGGGTGGCAGATGTGCTCACTGAGGTGCAGAGAACAAGCCCCTGTGTTCCTGGCATGTTAGAATAACTTATTGTTGCTGAAGTATCTTCCTCCTCCTCTCTGTAACAGGCCAAAAATTAAATAACAAATATTGCTTTACTGTTCATGAGCACCTCCACCCACCCAGCAAAAGGCAGGGATAGAAAAACTGCTGTGGCCTTAAGGAAAAAAAACCAACCAAACAAACAACCAAAAACCTCAAACCAAATCCCCCCAAGCTTCCTCTTTCCTTCCCTTGTCAAAATAAGCAAATGGAAAAAAATATGGAGAATGTTTTGCCACCAAACCTAATGCTTGACACTGTGTAGGTGTTCTCCTTCTTTATGAAATTAGTGTTGGCCAAATTTAGTTATTTTCACATCATCTCAAAACGAAGAGTCAAGATACTCCATCTTTTAAGGATTATGAAGAAACATTTTGACACAAAACCCAACCCCCCCATTCATCAAGTCCTCATCTAATTCAGCACAAGTTCATGAATAATTTTCATCAGCCTGAAACTGCTCGTGGCTGATGAGACTGAGCCCAAAGTGCCCATCAGCACTGCAGGGGCTGCCTCTTGTTCTTGTTTTCCTGAATAAACTTCTCTACAGCCAAAACTTTTCTGCCCTGACTCGTATTGGCATTAGCAGATCCCTCCAGATGTGGCTGCAGCTGCTTCCCTGCACCGCCTGCCTCTGCTGGGAACCCAGCTATAAAACTTCTAGCTGACTTGCAAGAGAATATTTTTATCATTAATTTTGCCTTATGAAATCTTTTGAACCCCATTCTCCCTTCCTGGGATCTCTTGGAGCCAGCCCGTGGGTGTTCAGTGAAATCAGGAGGTTAAGCTGGAAATTCTCCTTCCAACGTTCACATCTTTGCACAGTTGATTTTAAGCTGATGGTAAAAATTTAGGAGGGTTCTCAGCTAAGAAATGCTGCCAGATAACCTGGGAAACATTAAATACCATTTAAGCATCTGTCTATTGTCACAGAGGTCTCACCCAGGGCTGGGGGAAGTTTTGGCAGCCCAGGCTGGGCAGATGATGTTTTGTCAACCAGCTTTCCTAGCCCTGTGCCCAAACACCCCCAGAGAAACTTCCTCAGCCCCTCTCCCCTCCATGCTCTGCTCCCACTCTCATTTTCCCAGGGGATCCCCGATGGTGAGACAGGAACCAAAGCATCATCCAACCCCCTGAACTTCAGGGCTGGGAGCAGCACAGACTCCAGAGGGGAGCTGAGGTGCATCTGTGTGGGAATCCAGAGCTTCCCTCTGGCTGCCCTGGCAGGTCTGGGACCCTGGCAGGGGTCAGGAACCCCCCTGGACAGAGCCCCCAGAGACACTGGCTGTGATCTCTGGCCATGGAAAAGAGTTTTCAATCTTACAGGGTGAATTACAAGCTCTGAGTGTTTGATATAAGTAATAATTAAGTGTGGCACAGGTGCAAAAGTAAAATTTTAGGATTATAGATGAGGGGTCCAAAGGAGACAAGATGGAGGAAATTGGGTGTGTCTTGTCCTTTTTCTCCTTCTTCATGCCCTCTATGTTTCACTGTGGTGTTGGCATTTTTCTGTTGGTTCAGGCTGGGGACACACTGTCCAACGTAGGTGACAGATATTGGCACGTTATTGTAAATCCAGCACAGGTAGTTTGTGGTATTTAATGTTTGTACCATCCCACTGAGGGCAGAGCCCCACACGCTGCCCTGCAGGACAGAGCTGCGGCAGGGCAGCAGAACATGTTAGAGATAAACAGAATAAACAACCTTGAAACAGCACAGACGAATTATGGCTTCTTTGGCAGCGGGGCAGAAAGACAGAGACTTTCTACAATCTCGGAATCATCAATACCTCAGAGCAGGGAACACCCTGGGGCAGCACCTCCCTGCAGGCAGAGGTGACAGATCCACCCTTGGGCTGGTGCAGCCATCCCCTCACGCTGGGATACTGCCACAGCTCAGGAACAGACCCTGTGTGTGTGGGAAGGAAATAATGAACAACAACAAAAAATAATAACTAAAGGAGAAAAAGAGAAAGGAGATTAAAAATTATAAACGGCAACAGACAACAACAACAGCAACAACACAAATATACAGCTTTCTCCTCAAACTGTTCTTTTAGTCCCAACAGCGTCTGCTGTGCAGAGCTCACGCCTCAGAATTCACAGCTGCTCAAAAAAAACCCAAAAAAGCTCATGAATTATTTATCCCTGCTCAGATCAATCCTTCAGCGGGCTGTCAGCGAGGAATCAAAGCCCCAACAAGGCAAAGGCAGGTGAGGAAGCAGCTTCCAAACCCCCTGAGTGACCGGCAGGTCCCTCAGCTCGTGTGCTGCCCCTCACCTGCCCCATCCCCGTCCCCCTGTGGCCCTGGTGCCCATCACACACCCCCCCCATCTCTGAGCTCCTGCCACAGTCCTGCAATAACTGATGGCAAAGGTTTATTCCAAGGAATATTTATTCTCCCCCTCGCCCCCAAATGCAGCCATTTCTCACAGCACAGCTCATGGGTGCTTTATCCCCAGCTCTGCCTTCCCCAGGGGACTCCATCTCCTGCCCGCACCCTCTGAAACTCTGAAAATCCTGGATATCTCCCCCACAGTCTCTTTCCTCCTGTAAACTGGCAGGGAAGTTAAAAAAAGAGCATTTCATCCCTGACCCCATCCCCATCCATCCACACTGTTCCATCTCTCCAGGATCTGTGACAGAGCTGAATATACAGAGGAGAGAAAAGGATAGGGACACCCAGGGCTGGGAAAACTCTCATTTGTGCACCCTGTCTGGTATGGAACAGCAGAGAGGGTGGGTTGGAAACAGAGGAAACGTTTCAGCTTCTTTTCCTCTTTGCTTTTCAGGTGAAAAATCAGCCCTGAAAAGAGAGATGACCAGTGTCCCTGCACCCAGGGCTGCTCCAGGCTCTGAGCTGTGACTGGGAGTGCTCAAAGGCTCTTTCCCCATCACCCCAGTCAGAGCAGCTCCTGCAGGAGGGTGACCCTGGAATGGGGCACCTGAAATGCTGCCTCATTCCAGGATGAGGAATTCTCAGTGGGACACCTGAAACTGCCCCATTCCAGGGTGAGCATCTCTCAGTGGGGCACCTGAAACGCTGCCCCATTCCAGGATGAGGAATTCTCAGTTTGCCCTCACTGGGTTCGGTCTCTCTTTGTCCCACACCCTGAGTTTTGTGCTGTCAGCTCCGGTTCCTGTATCACCGCTCCTCCTGGAGCATCCCCGTCTCCCTGGGTGAATGCAGCTCTGCTTAATTAGCGCCGGCTCCTCATTAAGCCGCGGCTGCTCCCGGTCCTGCTGCAGCTCTGCTCCTGCACAGCCCAGGAGGAAAGGGAGAGGGAAAGGCAGAGGGAAAGGCAGAGGGAAAGGCAGAGTTTGGAAAGGGCAGAGGGAAAGACAGTTTGGAAAAGGCAGAGGGAAAAGCAGAGGGAAAGGCAGAGGGAAAAGGCAGAGGGAAAGACAGAGTTTGGAAAAGGCAGAGGGAACGGCAGAGGGAAAGGCAGAGGGAAAAGCAGAGGGAAAGGCAGAGGGAAAAGCAGAGGGAAAAGCAGAGGGAAAGGCAGAGTCTGGAAAAGGCAGAGGGAAAGGCAGTCTGGAAAAGGCAGAGGGAAAGGCAGAGTTTGGAAAAGGCAGAGGGAAAGGCAGAGGGAAAGACAGTCTGGAAAAGGCAGAGGGAAAAGCAGAGTTTGGAAAAGGCAGAGGGAAAGGCAGAGGGAAAAGCAGAGGGAAAGGCAGAGTTTGGAAAAGGCAGAGGGAAAAGCAGAGGGAAAGGCAGAGTTTGGAAAAGGCAGAGGGAAAGGCAGGGGCACACCCGGGACACCAGCTCCCACTCCCTGCCGTGCCCGGCTGTCCCTTTGCACAAAGGTGGCACTCCCTGCCAAAAAGCCAACCTGCGCTCCCCGCTCGGGCAGGGGGCGGTGGGCACAGGGGGCTCAGCTCTGCCGCCCCCCGCACCCCCTGTCCCCATCCCACCCCCCCGCGATGCTCCGGGAGCGCCTCCAGCCCCGAATTCCCGCAGCACCTTCCCTGGTGCAAAGCCATTCATCAAGGCACACAAACAGCTCGGCTGCTAAAGGCCACGCCGTGACAAAATGCCAATAGCTGTATTTACATTCAATATGTCCCGCTAATCTCGCCTTCAGGAAGCGTCTGCTGAACCTGCCTGTTCCTTGCTGGGCATCACCTCTTTAATCAGTCTCTTGTTACTGATCACAGATTGATTTCAGTTCCAGTAGCCAATAGGTTTTCCTTTTAATTTTCAGCATCATGTTTAATTAAAGCAGGGTGGGTCCGACCCCATCAAATCATATCAAAGTCTGTCTAAGCCCCAGGTGAGTGAAAACACCAGCATAAATTATTGATCAATCTTTGTTCAGATTAATCTATCACTGCCTCTCCTGGGCAGTTTGAGGACAGAGCCTGTGAGGTGTTTTCTTGTGGCAGCCCAGGACACCGTGGTGGCCCAGCCAGAGAGATCAAAACTTGCTCCTCAAAAGCATCACATCTCACCTTTTCCTCCCAGAAAATCCCAGCCCAGGGACACAGCAGGTGCTGGGAGATGCTGCTAAACTTCCAGAGCTTGTTATCCACTGGGAGGAGGATGCAAACCACAGCAAGAAGCCAAGATAAAAGAAATCCCCATTTCTGCACAAATACCAGTCTAAAATCCCTGGAAAGACAAATGGTTTTGCCCAGTTTTGGAGGCCCTGGAGCTGCAGGGGCAGTGGGAGCAATGCTCAGGACAGGAAAACCTTTCTCCCCTGCCCTGCTGCAGAATTCCAGGTGACCCATGGAAACATGGCTGGTACCTGGAGGCAGCTCAGTGCCAGCGTGCAGAGGAGATGAGGAGCACAGGAGGTGGGTGTGATGGGCAGACAAAACCCAGCAGACACTCTGGAAGTGCTGCTGCCCCTGAGCCCGAGCATTTCCCCCTCTGAGCCCCCAGCCACGAGGGATTTCTGCTCCTCTCGGGCTGAGCCTGAGCTCAGAAATGATCCAGAAATGCTAAAAACCAACAGAGCTTGGAGCACCTGAGAGGTCCTGTGGGGTTCAGGTGGAGCCGGCTGCTCCAGCACTGCAGCAACCCCAGCCCGGAGAGCAAACACGCCCTTGGATTATGAATAAAGATGGAGCAGAGGCATTCCTGCCGCTCCCAAGGCTCTCCTGCCTGAATACTAATTGCTGGTCTGAGCTGAGACTGCTCAAAAGCATGTTTGGGGCCAGGGGCTGGAAGAGACTGCAGTGCTTTTGCATCATTCCGGGGAAAAACAGGTGGTTTTGCTGGATTCAGAAAACTTCTGTTCTCGGAGTAAACTTTGGATGCTGCCAAAGCCCGGGAGGGGTGAAGGGCTGCATAGAAATAGCTGGAGAGTGGGGAAGGATTGCCAAGAGCATCAGCTCAGCTCGTGAGTCAGCAGCATTAGCTCTCACCTCAACAAGCAATCTGCAAATTGTGCAAATCTGCTTTTCACAGTTCACCTAACCTGCGAAATGGCCTCAGATTTACAGCCCCGGTGTTCACGCTTAAAAACAACGGAGTTAATGAGGAATCTGGAGGGAGGGGGGGAACCACACAAAGACAGAGTTTGGGTTTCACCTGGAGCCCTGGCTGGTGCCATCCCCCACCAGGGATGCTCGGGCTGGGTGTGCAATCCCATCCCCAAAAACACCCGGGGCTGGCTCCTGCATCCCTTTTGCTTCCCTCTTTTTCCATCCACCTGCTTGCTGCAGCCCCCACCTGAGGCTGAGCAGGGCGATTGTTTGATAAGGCAAAGATTTCCAATCCTTTTGGATTAAAACCCTCCCATCATGAGGCTCAGAGTGGACAAGGAGATCAGTCTGTGCAAGGAGAGGACAAAAGGGGCCGTGTTTCCCCTCCCTTTGTAAGGTGATGAGATCAATACCACCTTTCCACTGGCATAAAAAGGCCAGCTCGGCTGTGGGGAAACTGCTGGGGAAGGAGGAGGCAGGAGCAGAATGAAGGAGCCACCCCAGGGTTTACCTTTAAAGTATTTTTAGCACTGGGCTCAGAAGGAAAAGCTGCAACTGAATAGTTCAGAACAGGATGAGCAGAGGACAAGGAGGAGTTACCTTTGTGCAAGGTGCTGGAGCAGAGCTGGGGATGGAGAGGGAGCAGAGAGAGGGGGGAAGGTCGTGACAATTCCATCTACTCCTGCACTGAGCTTCTGGAACATGTGTGACAGGAGGGTGCTGGCTTTGGAGCCTCTCTCGGGGCCTCACCCCTTGGATTTCAGATCTCTGAAAGAAAATCCATCAGTTCTTCATGCAGGGCTGTGTGTGAGAAGGTACCTCTTAGTCCCATGTGTGTGAAATCCTGGCGCTCAGAAACCCTTGGGTGATGCTCTGGATCATTTCTAACGTTTTGTGGAGCTGTGCCACTGTTTGGTTCCTTCAACCCCATCCTGGCCCTGAGGCTGAGCCACCCTGAGCAAAACCTTGCCCACCTTGTGCTGCCAACCTGTGCACTGGGGGCTTTTTGTTGGGAGCAGTCACTCACCTTTTCCCACAGCAACTGGGACTGTCAATCCCACTCCAACCCTAATTGCAGATGGTGTTTGCTCTCTTTCCAGATAATGTCATCTTAATGTTCTCCAACGGGCTGCTATTAATCTTGTGCTGCAGACTGATGGGTCATTATGGATGGGGGAGGTGGGGGATCTGCAGCACAGATTGATCAAGCCCGTTACAGAAAAGTGCTGTGATTTATGCCCATATTACACCCCACACATGGATATTCCTACAGGCAAACCCAAGCTCGTGCCCCCCACACAACGAGCTCTGTGACACAGCGTGGAGGCGTTCCAGGGGAAATCTGTGACCAGATTCTGGTGGGAGAAACAGCTTCCTACAAACAGTGGCTGGAGAAGAGGACAGCCCAGAGCTCCTCCAGCCTGCACTGGGGGCCTGGCACCTCCTGGTCCATGGCACAGTGCAAATTCTGGTGGGTTTCCCCATGGATCACCCCCCACCCCTCTTCTTGAGGCCTTGGTGCCTGGAGAGGCTACCTAGAACAGAGGCTAGACAGAGTTAAAAGATAAAAGCAGGTATTTATTGAAAAGCTTTCAAAGGGTGCACCTTGGGCAGTGCAGGAATCTCACAGAGACTACACCCAAGGAGGACTGTCACGGGTTTTTTTTGGACAGATGTTAGTCTGGTCTATTTGCATATAAGGCATTAATTGTCCAATTACAGTTTCAGGTCATGGAGTCCCATTCCCCCAGTTTGCCCCCCCAGTTCACTGTTGTTTACACTTCTCAGGGCCTGGGACAGTGAGGTGTCCTTGGCTTTCAGGCCTAGAGAGGAATTGTTTATTCAGAGTGAAACGGGACAACAGTGGCTGATAGGCTGTGGAGTTTTAGAGTTATACACTAAAGCAGTGCTGAGCTGGAAAACAGAAAAGCTCAAACTCCAGGCATCAGTCTGGATCCCTCCTCTCTCCCCCCTCAGGCTTCATTTCCCCTTCCCACACAACGAGCATCAAGCAGCACCTCCCTTCTCAGCCAGCACCCCCAACCCCATGGACACCCCTGGAGCACACCCGTGTCCCTGTGCCACCCTCCAGGTCCCCTCTGTATTCACAATGTCCCAAACTCAGTCAGAGGCTGCAGGGACGCCCTTGGAGGGGTCATTAAATCAGACTGGAATCCAGGATCTTTGCCCAGATCCATCCCTGACCTCCTGCTGCTCCAGGGGTCAGAGCCAGCCCACGATATTCCTGTGTTTTATTTGGGCTGACAAAGCTTCTCCACTTGTTCTACAGCATCACCCCTGAGGCTGAACAGCTGCTGCATCCCCCGTTGCATTGCTGCATCCCCCGTTGCATTGCTGCACCCCCTGTTGCATTGCTGCACCCTGGGACCTGTCCAAGCTCCATGGGAAGCCAGTAGAAAAAACTCCCATTGGCATCAATCAATCCATGATTAAACAGAGGCTGTAAAGCCTCTGATACCTGAGGGATGAAAGATATAAATATAACTCCTTCTCAAAATCTACATTTTAAAGAAATGCAGTTTTCCATGATCAGTAAAAACCCAGAACTGCTTGTTGTGGTGAAACTGAGGAGGTTGTTCTGATTTCAGGAGACACTGAGCACAGGGGGAAAGCTGCTGAAATCTGAGTACAAACCTGGAGGACAGAGAGGAGCACGTGTGCCAACAGCACCTCAGAACTCAGGCTGAAGGATGCTTCAAGCCAGGAGGCTCTGCAGCCCAAATGGCCTTTGAGTGCAATAAAGAAAAGACAAGAAACTCTTATTTTTTGCAGCTTCCTCGAAATAACAGGGGAAGAGGACAAAATGCCAGGTATCCCAAAGTTATTTCTTTGAAATAAGAGCATTAAAAGGACTAGTTTTATCTAAAGGTGATAAAACAACAGAACTCAAATGGCATTCAAGGAGACCAAAAGCACATTACTCAGTGCTAGGAGCCTTATAGGAGAAAAGTTCTGGTTGGCAGCACCAATTTAAAGTACAGCTTAAAAAACAGGGACTTCAAGGTGGGCTTTTTGTTTGTGTTCTGTTTCATTTTTTAAAAATTTAATTACTTTGCCTTTCGAATGCTCTTCAAAAGCTTTGCTTTTTCTGTCTAGCAATTCTCACACTGTGCTTGTGCAGGGCCCTGGTGGCACCAGACTTGGGAAAAAGAAAGTAAATCCACTTTTAATCTCAAGGGCTGAAGGTGTTAGGTTTTGTTTATATCACCACTATTTAATGTTGAATATTTTCAGCCCTTCTGATAACCAGGGTGAGGATGTATCGATTTCTCCACCTCGTGCTATAAGGTGGCTTGTATTAAAAAAGAGAAAACTCAGCTCTTTTCTAGTTCAGAGTCTGCCCATGTTTGAATGTTTTTTAAGCAGTGGTGAACCACCCTTTCTCCCCCAAGAAAATCCTTAAAAATATTCACAGATGAAAACTAAATACCAGCCTTTCTGCTGAGTGAATTAACAGTCAAACAATCAAAAGGATTTTCAACAGAAGCCAATAAACCAGTTTAACTGATTTAAAAGGAAACGGAGGTGTCAAATGTGGGATGATACCCAAAGATTAGAGCTAGATTTGTGAGGAAATGCACAGTTTTAAAGCTTCTTGAACAAGTTGGGGAATTTCTGCCTTGCAGAGGGCAGCAGCCCCTGCACACTTGCAAAAACTCTCCAGGGACCAGCTGTGCTGATATTGGAGTGCTCACCTGTATTTTCCCAGCACCATCAACACGGTTGTCAGGTGAGCTTGGCAGGACTTCCTTCCTGATCCCCCACCGCTGCTGTAAGGATGGAAGAATGTCCTGTCACAGCAATTTAAATGTTTCCCAGCCTGGCCTTTCCACTCTCCTACCTCAGCAATTTGCAGTTTTAATTTCACGGATGTTTGTAATTACAGCGAGGGGCTCCGTGAAAACAAAAAGCAAACCAGGAGAGCTTGGCAGCTTTGCTTCTTGGCGTGTTTTGTTGAATACTCTGGGATTAATTTCCTCATGTTTTTCTGTAGGAGAAAAGTACTTAATACAATGAATCTAATTTGGCTATAACCTTCCAGGGCCTCAGACCCAGGCGGCACCTGAGCTGCAGCCAGGAGCACATCCTGCAGCAGCATCAGTTGCTTCATCTGCAGATCCAGGGGAGGAAAAACCCCCAAATCTCAGGGAAACACATGGGCCCTGAGCAGAGCAGACCTTGATGTGAAGGAGCAGCATGGTTTCTCTCCCTCCCCTCAGCTGGGAGCACATTTCTGTCAGAAAATCGAGGTTTGGGAAGCTCAGGAAGAAGGGTTTTGGAAGCGCGCGCGAGCATTTCATCAGAGTCACCTCCTGGCTCAGGAGGAATTCATCACGAGAGCAGGATTTATAGAAGAGCTGGGTAAAACCTCAGAGAAAGAAAACAAAATCCAATTAAGCCTCCTGTTAAGGTCGTGGTTTAGCAATTTTTGCTCCAGTTCAGCATCTTGGGACATCACCTGGCTTTGGCTCGCCCTGCCTGGGGCAGGATGCTCTGTCCCCCTCCGGGACTGCCTTTATTCCCTCCCAGCCAGAGCCTCCCCGAGCTCCCATTCTCCTCTGACATTTCCCTTCCCCTCAGGTCCCCCAGCAGGTTCCAGCCTTGCCAGCTCCAGGCTGGCAGAGTTTTTCATCCAGCAGAAAATGAGCAGTACCCACAGGTCACCTCTGCCTGTGGCTGCTCTCCGGATTGTTCCGAACCGAGGGGAACCCACAGCCCATTGTCACCCCCGAGCCCCGGCTGGTGGCACTTAAAAAACCTCTCCTGCTTTCTTTTTCAGCATTTTAAAGAGGGATTGTCAACAGTAAGGAAGAAAAAAGGGCTAAAAATACCGTAATAAACCCAAAATGCAAGGAGGAATTGCAGATGGTGAGAGACAAGGGCACAGGCTGCTGCTCCCCTCCATCAGCTTTATTTTTATACCAAGGCTACACCGAAATTTCCTGCTCATAATTCTTTACCTGCAGATGCCGAATGAGCAGCTTGTTGTGAAACTCAGTAGCTGAGACGTTGGTAGCACGGGTTAATTGTAATTGGGTACATAAATCCCAGCCAGCATTACTGTCCCTTAGAATCACGCTCTCGACGCAAATATTTGTTCTCATGAATTCGAAATGATCTCACCATTAATATTTTTCACATATTTGTTGTTTTCTGGCAATACTCCTGAGCTGATTTGCAGGACTGTTGGAGATGTTGAAGACCAGAGTGGGGCACCTTTAAACCCAAAATGCTCCTGAATAGTCTCAGCTCCTGAATAACA
Organism: Taeniopygia guttata; assembly: GCF_048771995.1. Taxonomy (NCBI): domain Eukaryota; kingdom Metazoa; phylum Chordata; class Aves; order Passeriformes; family Estrildidae; genus Taeniopygia; species Taeniopygia guttata. Next base: position 7,094,871 of record NC_133042.1, read on the forward strand.
AAACTTCTCTGTCCTTCATCCTGGTCCTCTGGTTTTCACAGCAACTTTTTAATCAGCACAACCCTGTCTATTACAAGGACTCCCATTTCAAATTAGCCTCCTTATTAACATAAAAAAGTAAATAAAATGAGAAATGCTCAGCTGTCCCTGGTTCTCCCAACTCAAAAGACAATAAAAGCCCATTTACATTCCTATGCCATACTTCATTTTTTAATCCTCCTTTCATTTTTACGACACAAACCCAGTAATCAGGTATTAATGCTGCTGTTGAACTTTACAGAGGATAAAATGCCAGCTGATAAAAAATCTTGGCTGCTGCAGGGACACACCCCTGCCCTTCCAGAGGGTCACTGCTCTCCTTGTGTTAACAAGGAGCACGTCTGGAGATGTCTCTCGTTTTGATCTTTTGCTTTTAAAAGGGAAGAAGAAAGACAACCTCACAAATTCCAACGAGTTCATGACACACACATGTCTTTATAGGAACTAATTATCTGGTATTTCAGTCACTGTTCCTCAAAGCAAGAGAGGAGACACAAACCCCAGCATCTGCCACCTCCAGGGGCTCGGCTCTGGGTGTCCTGGCACAGAGCAAGGAGGGATGGATCCCCAGGGAGATGCTGGTGGAGAGCCCAGCCAGGGGTGTGAAGGGGCCCAGTCCTGCACTGCCCTCGTGCAAACCCTCCATGACAGGGGACTTTTGGAGAGTTTTGCCACACCTTTGGAATTTGCAGCTCTGGAGACACCAGAACAAGATGTGGATACAACACTCAGGATGGGGATCCTGCCACACACCAGAACCCCCTTTCCTGCTTAGCCAAGACAGGACTGCAGCACCACAGCACAACACAGAGCCCACAGGCTGCCACTGAGAGACAAATATCCTCATATTTAAGCTGCATTTCTACCTTGAAAAGCAATTTGCAAACCCACGGAGCGATTCTGACAAGCCTCACTGGAACCACTTCTGAGTTTGCAAGAAAGATGCTTTTACCCACCTGCCAGCCCTGGGATTCATCATCATCACAGCCTCAAAGTGCTCTACAAGGCAACCCAGCTCTCACATTTGCAGAATTCCAGCGGCTCTCAGAGCGTGCAGCAGCAGTGGGGTGGGTGAAACCCCCTTCAGGGGGTTTAGTCAAGGATGTCAGTTTGGGGCTGAAGAACCTGCAGGAGCCCTGTCAGGTACCAGAGCTGTTGGTGTGGCCAGGGTTGCTGCACTGCTGTGATGGGATTCCACTCACTCCTACAATTTAAAGCTGTTGGGAGAGGCCAAAGAGAGAAGGGAAACCTTTCCCACGTGTTCTTCAAGCCCTTCTCAAAAGGTTCAGCTTTGAAATGGGACCACACCAACAGCACTCACTCTCTTACAGCATCCCTGGGTTAATATTTCCCTGTGGACTCCTCTGGCTGGAGCACAGCACCAATTAACCCACGGCCTAATGCAAGAAATGTATTTGTTTCTGAGCAGATGTTAAAAACTTTGGGAAAAGGCAACAAATATACAAGAAAGGAAAGAGAACGAAAAGGCTTTGGTTGGAAAATTAAAGTTGTTTGCCATGGCTTGATGGCTTAATCAGTCGATCAATATTGTTCACAGGGCAGGCAGGGAGGGAGCCATGAGCTGTGATGAAAAATGCATGAGGGGACAAGGGAGACCTGGGAGTAGAAAATTAAAAAGTCAGCCTGTTACATTTGTCCAATATTGGCAGAGAAATTAAAGCAGTTTGGGGAGGGAAAGGGGAGCGGCTGCGAATCTGCTGCGGGTTCCCTTCACCAGAGAAACGTGGACATTAATTAAGTTGCTTTCTTAGCAAAAAAGATGGATTTTGTAACCTTTAGCACTCGCCAGCACCACCAGCACAGCGGCAGGGGTTTGCACAGGGAAAAAAGAAGGGATTTCTTGCCAGAGGAGCAGGCTGGGCTCAGGGAGGGTGACACCAAGTGACAGTGCCCAGGGCGAGGGGCTGCGCCTGTCCTGCAGCAGGAGGGGAGTGGATGGATCCTGCACAGAAACACAGAAACAACCACACTGGGATGATTCAGCTCTGTCACAGCCAGGCCACTACAGCAGCTCTTGTTTCTGCATGTTCATCACTTTCCTTTTCTTTCTCTGCCCAGTTTGGCCACTCCTGATTCTGCTGGCCTTGCAGAAATGAGGATAAGGACAAGTGCAGGCCTGGAAGATGCTCTGGAAGAAGTGAGAGCCAACCACTCCTTATAGATCATGGTCCTTGGTGTTTGCCTTAAGAGATTGGGACTGCTTTAATAACTGCAACAAACTCCACTGGTAAAGAGCAAAGTCACTCATTCTTCAATTAAACTGCTTTTGGTCACCCATCCTTTCTAAGGGTGACAAAAGTAATTATAATGCCCAGCATCCAAAGCTGAGAAAAACCACAGAAATTTAACTGTGAGAACGGCTCTGTCCTTAGGAGTGACCTCCCAGTCTCCAGCCCTCCCACTCAGGGCAGGCTCTGCTTTCCTTGGGAATGCACATCCCAGGGATAACCAGGCACTGCCACCAGGCTGGTGGACTGCCAGGACAAGGAGCAGGGACAGGCACAGATGAATCCCAGCTGCTGGAACTCCTCAGGTGACTCTCACTGCCCCAAAATGAAGATATTCCAACCTGCTGCCCTTCAAGGCTTGCAGGGACAGACCTCCCTGCTCCTCCCAAGCCCTGGGACATCCTGATCCCTCTGCTGCAGTTCAGGGGAAAGGGATGTGACAAAGAGGTTTGGGTTGCACTTCAGTAAGACAAATTATTTTTGTGCTGAGGTACCTATGGTGAATTGTGTGACTCTCCATCAGACTCCCCAGTTACAGGTTTAAAATTTCAGGCTCAATTAACAGACTTGGACAACGCTGTTTTCTGCAACTAATTATCTCCAAATGCCAAGACACGATTCCACACACGGTACTTTCGTGAACCTCAGGATTTGCTTTCGACACCATTATTTAAGCATAAACAGAAGGGAGCAGCCAGCAGTGCCTAAAGCAGGTTGGATATCATATTATGACCTTTATAGTAAAAAAAATAAAAAGAAAAAAGCTTATGCTATCAGAAAACCAGGCCTTCTAATTAGCACAGGAACAGGATGGAGAGTGGGGCTGATTATTTCCAAGGCTCGGGCTCATCCAAGATGCAAACGTTGTTCTGTCTTGGCTGATCTTTGGACTGAGAAGGCTGCTTGGGTCAAGTAACAGCACAGAAAGTTTTCATTAGGTAATTCAACTGCAGCTGGGTTTGAAATGGCCATTATCCTACTGCTATGGTAATTCTGTTTGGTGACTGGGAATGTTATTATTAATAATAATATGGAAAAAAAATTAGATCTCATTATTACCGTTCTCAAACACACACTCTCATCCTTCACACACAATGTTGTGCCTCCACAGGCATAAAATGCATTTTCTTTCAATTTCTGTCTCCTTCATACCAGCCAGTCCTGCAACAGAAGTTTGTCCAAAGGCAGAAGGAACCTCAAAAATTACTCTGCAGCACTGTCAATTTATTTGACACTTAATGGAGTGACAAGGATCCTCCAGAGCTCCCCTTCCCAGCTCCCAGCTCAGCCGAATCCTGAAGCCTTTGTGGTTTGTAGAAGCAAAAGGTGGGAACAAGAAAGGAATTAATCAAATTGGCTGTCAGGGGGTGACACAGGAGATGTGGAGTCAGCAAAACACCAGAGGAGACACTTCACCCACCACACCCCTGGGCTGGGACAGGACCAGGGACCTTTCCCTGTGTCTGGGGGAAAGAAAAGCAGCCAAGGCTCATAGGATGGAACTCTCCCATCCCTTCCAAGCTCAGGGATTGCTGGAAGGGATCCTGCTCTTCTCCAGTGTGTTCCATGTACATTTTAAATCATTTAGGAAACATGCTGGGTATCTGTGCTGCAGAAACTCTGCTTTAGGGCTGAATTATTTCAGTTGTAGAACACGACTGTCAGTGCTCATCACACGTTTCCTAACCACTTAATACATGCAGATTTTGTTAACATTTCTCATTACAATTTCAGTAAAGGGAAACATCTGTTTCCCCCCCTGCCTTAGAAAGTTACACTGCATCTTCCAAGCTGCCACATGCCTTTGAAATTCCGTGTTTAATCAACGCCATAATCTCCTCTCCCACAAAAATATCCCAGCACTGAGATAAGCAGCCTTGCAACAATTCCCCTCCCCAACATTTCAGCGTGTTTAAATGTTTCCAGTTTTCCTAAAGAAAAGAGCAGCACTGAAAAAGCCACACCAAACCCAAAGGAACAAACTGCACCAATTTTGAGAATACAAAATTTATTTCAAGCTTATAAAAGTCCTCAGCATTGCAAATTCTGTCCCAAAATGCAAACTGTACAATGGGTATTTTCATTAAATTTTGGAATAATGATAATTACAGCCAGATCTTGCCAGGCAGATCATTTCAGATCACACACAGCTTCTCCTCCAATATCCATCAGTCTCACATGTGCCTCGCAGATGTGAGAGTCAAATGTTTCAGTGCAGCCTCACTGCTTAGGAAGGTTCAGAAGTGGAGCCATCAGTGCTGTCCCCAAACCCCCCAGTGCTGACTCCTCCGGGCTCCTACTGCCTGCAGGTGTCGTGGAAAGCCTCGAGGGTTCGGAAGTCCCTCCACGTGGGTGGCAGTCCATCCTGCAGGAACTTCCCACAGCGCTGGCACGGAGCCTGGAACAGCTTTATGTAACTCCTCAACCAGGTCTAGAAGGAAAAGGGAGAGAAATTAAAGAAAACTGGAAATGGGGATGTGGGTGCTCCCCTTTGTCATTACTCTTGTCAAACAGGAGCAGCAAGGACACAGGATGTGCTTTGGCCAGGCCCCAGTGAGGTGCAGGGTGATTTTATAAACACAAGCACGCTGAAGATTACAAGGTCACTGTAGAGCTGAATTCCCACTTTATTAATCATCTCTTGCTTTTTTAGTCACTTAAGCAAATTTGTTAATAGAAATTCCTGCCCTGTGAGCAGGAGGCATTTGCAGCTCCAGAATTGCGAGGGGAGGCGAGTGCTGCAAGGCTTTATATTTTTACTGGGATATAATTGTTTGTCCTGGTGGTGCCTTCTCAGCTGAGTGTTGGTTTGTCTCTTGCCATGACCATCTATCAGCCCCTGCTGCACTCCCACTGCAGGCTGGGCTCTCCAGAGCTGAAGACAGAAGGACTCCCACATCCAGCTAATGAACTTCCTCTCTAATGCGATTTTAGGATCAATACTCACTGGTCATAAAAATACTGAGCCATTTTAAACCTGATTACACTGATGACTGCACATATATAATAAATAAAAGGCCAGTAATGCTGAACAACACAGGGTAAGTTCAGATGTTCCTTCACAAAGTTCCTGCCTCTGAACTGGGTTGTTCCCATCGTCACACGCAGCAATGAGCATTGCATAACCCAATTCCCCACTCAAGCAGATACACGACTAAAAAAGCCCTAGACCAGCAGATTTATACTGTGAAGGATGCACATGAATCTTGTCATTTAAAGTCCTATTGAATTACATCGATAAGAGAAAATTGTTCTCTAAAGAAGAGGTCAGCTGAGTTTATTGAAACAAATCCTTCCATCTTCATCAGAGTCTTCTCTATAGCAACCAAACCTTGGGCTGTCAATAACTCTCCTCCAGAAGAGCTAGATCTTGTCTGGGTTGAGCAGTAAATATGGGGACAAGGGCAACATAACTCTACAAGCAAATTGCTGTTATTTACTTCAGCTTGGATGGGCTTTGCTTGCACTGTCGAGAAATTGAATTTTCTGAGCCATAATACAAAAATAGGTAAATGAAGTTAAATTGTGCACTTGAGACGTGTGTTGACAGAAAAGAAAGGAATGGGTTCTTCATTCCCATCAGAAAATTAGGGCTCCAGAAGATCCTGTCATGTGGATTGCACAAGTGACAGCTGAAAGGCCCAACATATTGACACTTGTGCTGGTTTTGCTTTGTTGGAAGTTTTGGTGTTTTCTCTGATCAACACAGCAAGGCCTTGTCCCACACAAAGCACTTGTTCTACTCAACATTCATTTTCAGGACCATGTTGAACATGGATCTGACCAGTAATGGTTGCTTTCACCTTTCAAAACCTATTATTTTAAGATACACTTGCAAATCTCTCATCTTAGTGGCCTTTTTATTAAATAACCAATCCAGCACAGCAGGGAGGAGAGCCTGACTGCTCTGAAATTACAAGCTGGAAATTAAGGATGTAAAAGAACTGGTGCTAAACACTCCTAAAGATAGTGAATGGCAAAATGAGATTTATGTTTCCCAAAGTCTCAGCTGCATTGCCCCAGGTGAAGGGGCAACATGAAGGAAATGGAGTAAAAAGCCTAAATTGTAAAGAAAATATCTCTCCAAATACTCCTCTGACTGTAGCAGAGAGAACAGCAAGAGCCTCTACTGCCAAAATTCATTTTGGTAGAAGGAATTCTGAATCTTAATTCCTTGTATTCACCCCCTGATTAACACGGCTGCTTCTTATGCAAGTTTATTTCACAAATAGGATTCCAAATACAAAAAGAATTACAGGGGATAAACATAAATCTGTATATCAAGGTAGAATTGTATTGGATTAATTTTATTCAGTAACAGAAGATCTGAATACTCCAGTATTTCCTTGCTTCTCCAAACACCTGCTGCTGAGCTGGGTGAGCACACACAGTTCCACAGGAACCAAGTTTGGCTACAGCAAAATGGAACCTTCTGTAAATAATGCCCAAGCTGCCTCAGCTGGATTGCTAATACTGAGAATTTCAATTTCCTCTTACCAGGGACTTCCAGTGGAGCAGATTTTGTACATCCTGAACTTTCAGACTAGGAACTGTCAAAGGGCTGGGCCAGAGGACAGAGTTTGGCTGAGGGGGTTTTTCCTCCTGTTCTGATAGAGCTCTCAGACCTTTGCAGACAGGAATCATCAGGCCAATATTGAGACCTGGACAGAAGAGCCATTCCCAGCTCGGTTTTCCAAGTTTTCTCAGGCAGGAGACACAAAAAATCAGTCTCCAGCTAGCTTGAGCTGGGGAAATTGCAACTGCCTGATGTCAGTCACTGCAAACACACTCAAATCGGGCTGGAAAAAGGTATTTTCCAACACACTTACCATGAAAGACCTGACCACCACATCTGGCATCTGGGGCAGCTGGTAGTGCAGCAGGGCAGTGGTTGCATGATCTGTCACCTGCAACAGAGAAAGGAGAAAGAAAATACCTTTATTCACTCCCCATTTCACACAAAGCAGTGTTAGCCTGCAGGAAAACTCTGAATTCTATGGGGAGGCAGCAAACCAGGGAGTACAAGGATTACTCAGTTTCATTTCCTCTGACATCAGGAATCAATTAATATGATTATGGTTTATAAATACTTGCATTACTAAAAGATTTCTGATAAAAAGCTTTTTAATTTCCCAGACAGAGCCATAACAAGATCATACATCTGGGAATTGCACATGGACACAATAGATATAAAATGTGTATTTATAATTACAAGAATAATTAAAGAAAAATCAGGAATACTAACCAATGCTGACAGATTTTTTTAAAAGATAACTACCATTTAAAAATTATTCTGGAAGAGGCACTTTCTGACAGTTATGATACAATCTTCTAGCAGTATTCAGCCTGTTAGCTATTACCAGCACAGTCAACAGCTTACTGCTTCTTAGAAATTCCAGGCTGAATGCAAGAAATTATTGGAAAAACTCTTTAGGCTGGACAATAAAGAATTCAAAACAACAACACAACCACAAGAGCTCTTTCACACATTTCAGCTCATGAATCTCAATGGTCCTCATCAGTAATGTCAAAGCTTCCAACAAAATCCATTACTTTATAGAGAGTGATTAAATTGTATTTTCTAGTTCTGGCACAGGGAGTGGAACTCTTCTCAGGGCCAGTCTACAGACTACAGCAAACTTTGAGTAAGAGAAGGTGAGAACTGAAATTCCCACTGCTATTCCCAGCCAACTCCAGTTGTTCCCCATTTGCAGTTAAATCCAGCTCAGCAATGGGAGCTGGAGCACTCCAAGTTTCACTGGAGACAAGAGAGGCTCGTGCTTGAAGCTATTCAGGGAGGTGGTTTTGCCAAAGATATATTCCTGAATAAATCCATGTATAGCCAGGCTCTCATTCACACCATACAAACTTCCTCCACAGACTCTCCATCACATCAGTGTGTCTGCAGCCAGTTCTGAGTTTTCCTGCTATTTCAGACACAGGATGTGCTCCCCATCATTCTCACACACCCAGCTCTGTCAGCCTGAGCAGGGACTCACATGTGATTCTGACATTTGGAAGGGAAAACTTTCAGGACTTTGCACATTCTGGTGAGTTTTGCAAAAATATTCACAAAACGGACCTCGGCCCGTTTTAGCCATTTCTCTGTTACCATGTAAAAATAAAGATGAGAAATAAAGTGATGAACTATGCATTAATAGCACAGCATAACTCAAACCAGCCATTTCTTTTAAACACATCTCATGCAGTGCTCAGAAGCCAACCCCAGCCCCACCAGCTATCTGAATTGTTTTTTGAGATGGTGCTTTTATAGGATAGTAGCAGACATGTCAAAGAATAGGAAGTTCTGAAGATATTTATGAGCAGCCGTTCTCCTTCTGCTGCATTTCTACTTCTAACAAACTGTGGTTTGTTTTTTTTTGTTTTTTTTCCTCCTCAACAACAAAGTTGTTTTCTCTTGGCACCGAAAGAAGTTGCTTAAAAAATACTGCTATTAACAAATTTAAATTGACTGGCCACTTTGGCAAAGTTGCCCATATGCTGTTGCTATTGTAATGTAAAGATAATGAGATTCCTTGGGGAGATGAAAGCCATCCCAGCATTGCTGCAACACTAATAATGCCTTCTGCACGAAAAGAAGGCAGATTTCTACCCTAAGCAAGAGCTGATAGCTAAAAAAGATCAAAGTGGGTGTCAAATATGAGGAAGAAAAGTAAAGGAATGACTCCCCCTCCCCTTCCCAACCCAGCAAAGATCTTGATGTCAAACAGAAAAGAGCTGGGTCATGGATAAACTGCCCAGGGCATGGGAGTGAGGGAGAAGATAACAGAGATGATGAGAGAAAACACAAACTAATCAAGATTAAAAAAGAGGAAAAAGGAAAAAAAGAGGAGGGGGGAAATAAAAAAAAAATCCCAAAAGATCAATACCCAGCTTTCCTAATGGCAATACAATTTCACACCAAAGCAAAGCAAAACAAACTGTGGATGTGCCAACTCACTTAAGGGACACACTTTCCCAGCCAAGCTGGAATCAGAAACTAATTTATTCTGGGTGTAGGATGATATTTTATACATCTCAGGGTTTTATTTTATTAACTCCACTTTTATCGTTGTGCCTTACCTACTGCTATCCGAGTTATCAGTCACTTTCTAATTTCTCTACTTTTTTTTTAATAGGGAAACATATTCAGGGGAGCACACATCGATTGGGATAGCTCTGCTCTGGACCTTGAAATGGATTTTCAAGATATCTTGCAGAAGAGCTCAATATTTCACAATTCATCTATTGAAAAGCACTTGTGTTTCTTGTCTAAAAAAAAGGAAAAACAAGGCAATATCCTGCAGCAAAATTCTGCTACATAAAATAGCCATTGTTTAACGAAGCACTTGGAGACTGAGGAAAAGAGACTTCAGTGACACGGAAAAAACAAATTTGGCAAAAAGTCTCAATTGTTTAAAGGAAGAGTTGTAATGCATTGGAACAGTACTGAGTTTTCCAAAGGTGACACATCCAAAAATGGCTTTACTGGGTTTTGATGACACTGGTTTGTCATACAGCATTCCCAAAGCTGGAAAATCCATTAAAAAAAAAAAAGTTATACACTTTAGAGGGGAAGAAGGCTGAGCAAGTGCTTCCTGGAACTGGGATAAGCAGCACAAAAGCAAAGACCTAAGGCACAGCTTTGCTCCACCACAGACCAGGTGAGTGAAGCTACACCTGGCCTAATAAAAACCATCCCATGACTGAATTATAAAAGCTCTCCCTCTCCCCATGTATTCTATCTCACTGCCAGGAAATATCCTTCTCAAAACTAAGTGCAGAACTTCCTTTAAGAGCCACAACTTTCCTTGCCACTTACTGGTTTATTCCCTCAAGCATGGCACTGACAACTCCATCTAATATAAATGGATTCTTTAAATCCCCTGGAAGGTTTTTAATTTTTTTTTCCAAACCCCTGTAAGTTCATGGCCTTAACTGCAGCCTGTAGCAACGAGCTCTGAAGGCTGATCACAGCACTAAGGGAAGGGAAAAAAAGCAAATTATTTTATTATTGTTTAGACCTTTTATAGCGTGGAAAACTGCACGAATGCCTTTGTTCATTTCCAAGGATCCCCATTACTCAATCTTCTCTCCAGGAACACATCTGAGTCTCTCTGGAGGGAATGTGGAGCACAGAATGTGGTGCCTGAGAGGTGCTGGGCAGGATGATGGATGGAACAGGCACTGAGGAACTCACAGAAATCTTTACACACCCTTCCCCACTCCCAGCTCAGGAAAACACCACCACACTCCTCTGAAACACAGGATTTACCAGCTGTTTTCAGAGCTCACAGTGTTCAGTTATTATTTTGCTTGTTCTGCTTATTTGGACTGGGTCACAGAGGTTTTATTTCACTCAAGGAGGTCTCTGAAGAGAGCCAGGGGCTGATCCAGCCCAGGTGACCCTGGAGCAGCCCAGCTCCTCTCCTTGAGCAGCAGCAGCAGAGCCCACGCTTTGTCTCATGCATGCATTCATCCTGCATGTGATGTCTCTCTGAGATTATTGACAAGAATACATCTTCATACATTACAATACTTATGTGCCCTTGTGCTGGTGAAAATGCCATCACTTTGGGATCACACGGCTCACCAACAGCTTCTCCAAGTTCTGGTGAAAATCTGCTTTGAGGAGAAGCGCATCAAGCAAAATCATGACCAGTTTGTAGCATTGCTAGAACTGGTGAGACTGTTTAGGTGAAAATAAGGATGGGACTCTGAGATCAGAATGAAATATATGAGTTTAAAGCCTCTGCATATGACTTAACAGCCAACCTCATCACAGTACCCAGATACACCAGCTATGCTGCTCTTAACTGAGCAGCTGTTTGACATCAGCTCCAGTTTGATTCACTCACAGCAGCTCCAAAATTCTGTTCTTCCCTCCTTTTTTGAATGTAAAGTTATGAACATTGTACCATTCTTTACAATTAGAATTTTGAACCCTCTGCACAACGACTGTAATTATGCAGCCTTCATGTACACCAGGATTTAAGCCTCAAAATCTTTCCTTATTTCCTCTTCTATTCCTCTTCTTGCTTTAGTGGATCAAGAGGCATGAGGTGTTAAAATTAGGAGGTTTGAGATGAAAACATTTGCTGCTCCTGTGGAGTTTAAATGTCACACCAACGTGGAAGCCTGAAAAACCTTTTCTTTGCTCCTTGTGTTTCTGCCCTTTCAGCATTCCCCTCTCTCATTTCCCAGCTCCATTCTCTGGATCTAACCCTGCTGGTGCATTCAGTGCCTGTAAGGATTGCTCACCCCAGGACCAGATTCAGGAAGTCTCCAGGGAACTGGGAAAATGACTGTACACTGGAACAGTAATGGGCCCTCCAGGAGCTGGCCCCCATCAAACCACACACACACCCAGGTACCCTGCCTAATAAGAAGGAGAGAAAAGCCTTGCTGACACAGCCAATGTTTGCAAACAAAAAGTCTGGACAAATTTAGCTTGGTTTGACAGGGTTGGATTGAAGATCAGAGGTCTCTGGTCCTTAACCTAGAAAGTCGTGCTGCAGCCCTGTGAGGATTTGACAGGACTGCAGCTCCCCCAGGCAGGGATCTGGGGAGCTCCAGATGTTGCTGTATTATCACTGAAGAGAGATTTTGGGAACGTGGCTAGGGTTTTAAAGAGGAACACCCTGTCCTTCGGAGGGGTGATGGATTGTACATTTAAAGGGCTGCCCAGCCTCCTCCATGGGGGCAGCAGTTACTCATCCCTGTTTTTCCTTCTTGCCATACTGGTGACTGCCATGAGAAACACATTTCAAGAACATTCAGATGTGCTCTGACACATTTACTCATGATTTTTTAGTGGCATGAAAACATTTGTTCAGAAAATCCTGCAGTACAGATCCTACCCTGGTAACAGAGTGTAATAGTTTCTGTAACACTATTTTATCTATTTCCTTCATTTTGCTACTCCTAAATCACTGCTCCCGGGTATTACAAAGAGACACAAGTGCAGCTTTAGAGAATAAAGAGAAAATCAAACCAAGCCCTGCACCACAGAGAATTTACTATGCTGAACCACAGCACTTTCTATCACCTGTTTGAAAACTTGATGTGGGTCCCAGCCTTAACTTCTTCAACTATCAGCTCAATCTACACCACCTATTGATTAGAAGGTGCCATCTCCTTGCATTTTTATCACATTTCTCAGGCAAGAATCTGACAGCTCTATGCAACCAATTCAGTGAGAGCTCCTGTCAAGTCAGCAAATATTACCCCAGCCTGAGGGAGGAGAAACTCAGCCAAAGAGAGGTGAAGCTGTCCAAGGTAACACAGTGACAGAGCCAGCAATAAAATCTATAAAACTACTATAAAAACCCCCACAGACAGTTGTTCAGCTGGTTACAGAACACCCTTTCCCTGAGGTCTTTCTGGGTTGGTTTTTATTTTTTGGTAAATATTACTAATTTGGTATTTATCAAGAGAAAACTGGACAAAATGAACTTAGGAAGAAAACAAAGATTCTCATTTATCCAAACTGCAGCCACAGAGGCAGCAGGAAAAGGTGTATTTCATGTTTTCTCAGTGATCTCTTCCACCTTCTGCTCTGAAAGCATCACCTGGACATGAAGGGAAATTTATTCCACTTCTTTATTCACCCTGAGTGCTTAACATGGACATATAATAAAGCTGGACATTTACTGAACTCTGTTATCTTGCTATAGACAATTATATCATCAAAACCTGATTATATATTATAATTTAACACAAAATTCAGCAATATGACTTTACCCTTTCAAGTTATTCTAAACCAGAACATCCAGGAGGACAATGTTAAGCCCAAATGAGTGTACAACCAAACACACACATTGGGAAATTGAGATGATGCAGGTCATTCCAGAACCTTATATTTATTCCACTGCATAAAGCAGGATGATAAACAAATGCTGTTTTACTTCCTGCTCTATTACCCTACTTGGTGCTAAAATAGAAAGAATATTTAAACCACTAATCTCCGGGGTAAAGAATCAACTGCAGCAAAAATTCGCTTTAATGCCGGGCAGAGAAGGGAGAGCAACCAAGGTTCCCAAAAGCTGTCCTTTGATCTGCAGCAGGGCAATATCCCAGGTCAAGCACCTCCCTCCCTCCTGCCTCTGAAATCTTGGAAGGGAGCTGCACAAACACAGCCAAGGTGCCAGAGTTTTGACCCCTGTTTTTAAGCCCTTTCGAGTCCCTGACCCCCATTTGCTTCACAAACTCCAAAGGAGGATGAAAGGAGCCAGAGCAGCAGCTGGAGGCTCCAGCTCCTTGAAACTGGGGCTTGAGGGTAAGGGAAACTGGAATTTAAACTCGGATCAATCTGAACTTACAGCATTCTGACAAGAGGCCTTCAAAGAGAAATCTTCCCTTCCTTGAAAATAGCAAGATATAGATCTTTCTAAAATGCACTTTAACCTTCTTAGCAGTTTTATTTTTATTGCTGCCATTCTCTCATCGCTCTGCTCTCACTTTATGGTACAACATTCATTCCAGTAAGTCCCTCCTCTTGTTTACACCATCATGGGAAGAAGGGCAGGCAAAAATAATGCCATGGAAAATATTTCCAAACTCATTTTGGAAAGGGGGTTCCACTGATTTATTAAACTCAAGCTCTCAGGAATGTGAGGCAACCAACCCCAATGAAAACAACAAAGCAAAATCCAAATGAACCTGAAATAGTCTTTTCTCCCCCAAAAAATTTAAACTCAAGAAGGGAATGCTCTAAATTTCTCATGAGATTTTAAGACCAGTGTAGTATAATCTCTGATTTCCTATTCCAAACCATGCACTGGAACTGTGATGGGAAATAAATCCAAATTAAATAACATCAGAAGTGATCTTTTTTTCTACTCACAGTTTTCCATCATTACAGATTACTGTTTGCTATTTACAAGTTGTGATGACAAAGAATAAATTCTGAATTATTTAACATAAGGGTCCAGATATTTAAAATCAATTCCATATATGTGCCTTAGGTAGAGAGAAATGATGTGAGACTTACCTTCTGAAAAACTTGATAGTTGGATTTAGACCATATGTCAAGCTACAGTAGGGAAAAAAAAAAAAAGTTATATATTACTACTGATAAAGAAGTAGCTTTGGAGAGAAAATGGATCAACAAAGATGCATCTCTGAGTTCACTCTTTTGACCCCTTGCCCTCACCTGTTGCAATCCAAGAAAGGGAATTAATAACATAAGATTTCCTTTGTACTGCAATGAAGAATGAGCATAGTTCAGCACAGTTTCAATAAAAAAATTATACATACAAGACCTGTTGAATTAATGAGTTCTCTTTAAAAAAGCAAAATCTTCATTTGTATGGGGTTGTGGCTGATCTATGCAAATATTCATCAGCTTCAGTGTGTTTCTAAAATGAGGGCATTTTTATTAAGTTAATGCTAGTCTTGTGTTGAATAAGTGATTCAGTTACAAACGACACAAAGAGCATTTAGCTGAATTAAACCAAAGCTTTGGGTCTACTGGGGCTAAATAAAACATCCCTCAGGAAACTGCAAATTTGCATTTGCAGACAGAAATCACACCAAGAGAGATTTAAGGTTCTAGATAACTGCATACATCCATGACTTAAACGTGTGCTCAGTTACATACAAACTAAAAGTACAAAATTGAAATTTAAGATTTATTAGCCCAGTGGCTCTGGTGTTTAACAATTCCTACTGACACATTAATGCTCTGTTAGCCAGCCCTGTGGAACATCTCAGACTCTGTCAAGGAAAAGCAGCAGGGAAAAACAAGAGGAGCTTCCATCAATCCCAAACTTGCAAATCACTTTTTTAAAACAGATCCCAGTGTACTCAACAATTCTGTTTGCACAGAACTTGTCACAGGAAAGGTGTTTGATAAAGCATTAATCTCAGGGATCTTGGTCTAGACAGAAGAACTTCTGAGTGAATTTATGAAGCAGGGCCAGCTCCTCTGGTGCCTTTACCATGGTTGGACACACGTTCTCACAAGGGGGGCTCTCTCTTTTTCTGGTACAACTGATCCTTTCAGTTCTGCCTCAGGTGCCCACACATCCTAACTGACAGTACAAGACTCTTCAAAGGCACAAAAAGAGTCTGAAATGAAGAAAGTCATGTGAAGTGAGTAAAACACTTAGAGGGAGGTGAGGGAAGCGAGGGGGGAGGATGCTGAGTCCAAGTGATTAATTCACCATGCTAGAAATGGTCAGAATGCTAAAAGCTCTCATTCTTTCAGGAGCAGCAGTGGGAAGTGGCCCAGGTCCCAGTCCTGCCCAGCAGTGACTCCTGAGTCCCCAGTGCTCAGTGTGGACAGGACGTGATGCTAAACCTTCAAAAGCCCCTCCAGGATCGATGTTTCATGGCACAGCAGCGCTGACCTTGCTGTGAGACAAAAGGCAGCTGATGGCTCAATGCCTTCTCCAGGCTGGATGGAGACACAGTACCCTGAGGCACCTCCCTGCAAACCTTGTACCATTTCCTGGCTCTTGGGGTGAGATCAGGAACCTCTGTGAACACCAGCACTCAGGGTGCAGCCCAGACTCAGATCCAGGCTTGATTTATTATCCCACCTCTGCCTGCAGCACTGCACTTCCAGCTTAGAAAAGCCTACATTTGAAAATAAAAAAATTAATGTACATTTAAAAAGAACCTCTGTTTTAATGTAATTTACAGCTTTTCTTTGACTGCAGAGTTGCTGTAATTGGAATTTATAGATGGTTTGCTAATCTCCAGTGATCAAACCAAGTATGTGATCCTCTCTAGTTAGGCTCAAAAAAAAGTCCACTTCAGATGCTGGTTTAAGATGAGTCCAACAGGTTCTGAATGTTCATTAGTTGGCATGGAGATGGGAAAGCTGAAAAAGTAATGAATGTCTGTCTTACAGATGTGATGTTATCCATGTTAAAAAAGGAAGAAAGAAAAAAGTAAGAAAGAAAAAAGTAAGAAAGAAAATGCTACTAGCCCCTGCTCCATGCATACATCCTAAATGAGTGCCCACCTTTTCCTCCTGAAATTGAGGATTAAGGCAGAGGCAGATTAAAGAATGCATCGTTATAGGTCTATTATTCTTCAACTTTTCACTTTCAATCAAGACACACATTTGTAACTAAAAAACTGCTGAAAGCACAATTTCAGGGCATCCTCTGCATGTGAATTAAACAGGGGCTTTCTCTCCCCAGTGCCCTCTCCCCACCCAGCCCCAGCAGCTGGAACAAGAGGCCGTTTTCTGAAGGTCGCAGAGCGATTTCAAAGGCGATAACAAACCAGAATGTTCCCTGCATCCCATATCAAACAGGTCCGGTGCCAACACTTATTAGAGAAATCAGATTCAACCCCCCCTTCACCCAAACACACACACAGCCAGCTTTGAAGTGGTGAGAATGCAGGGATCAGAAATTACCCCAGAGACAGCTCTGCCTGTCTTTGAAGCTTTCCTTTGATACTACTATTTCTTCTCCTCTCTTACGCTAGGAGGCTAAAAGCTGCCTTTTCTTATTGATATGGGGTAATTAATGAAGCCATAGCATTAACATAACCCAAGTTCCTGAACATGAGAATTCAACAGAGACACTTATGTTTCCTTAGTTAAGTTTAAGGGATGCAAAATAGGAATTTGGCTAGGCAGTGAAGTGCCCACATGCCCTGTCAAGGTGGTTCTTGGTCTCTGCATCCAAAGAAAAGCATGGTATTATCATGCCAAAAAATCCCAATATGACTTTTTGTTGGCAGATCGATGGCTCAGCTGCCCTATGAAGATGAGCTGCATAGCTTCATTTAGTCAGGAATCAGGAAAACACTAGTAATTAATTACTATCCATGGTTAAATTTCAATGCACAACAAGCATGTCACAGTCTGAAATTAAGGGTGGCACTGTGCCACCACTAAAATGATGAGGGTAATTAAAATACATTCAGTCTGTGCTGGACACGAAGGGTTAGGATGGTGAGCAAGAGCAACTATGAGCAGGTCCAGCACCCGTGACATGTCAGAGCCTGCCAGATCTCACTTATTGTTTTTGCAAAGTGGCACCAAAAATGTCCAAGTTATGCAGCTGGCAGCTTGGCAACGATATTCTGCAGGGTCTGTGAATAATTCACGAGAGAGGTACACAAGGCACTTAAGAAATGCAGTGATTCTGTCTGTATAAGCAAAGCTTGAAAATAAAACCCCAGAATGGCTGGTCCTGTTTTACTCACTGCAAGCTTAAAAGTTCTGTTTTTTCACCTTAATTTTGAAAGTATTTTATGTGTAAGAGGGAGGACCCAATTTAAGGAAACTTCAGCAGAGACCACGTGAGGCTCTCATGTAAGCACCTGTCAACCTGCACAGCTCATTGTGTGAGCACACAGCAAGATAAAACAACCTGGAAAATGCAATGTCAGCTTTCCTGGGTAACTGCTGGTGTGCCACTGTGCAGCTCCACAGTGCACCAGGAGAAACACCCAGATCTGGGGGTTTTTACCAGACCTGCCTGACTGGAGGACCAGAAGAGTCTCAACAGCTCTGCTGTTTGCACTTCTCTCTTCCTTTTTTCTTCCCAGCAATGCAGAATTTGCTAAAAACCAGCGTATTTTCAGTAATAAATGATGACTGCTCTGATCAGAAGGGAAATCTTTGGCCTCTTCTGTGCACAGTCCATTTCTCATTTAGTGTCTGTGTGACCAGTTTTGCAGTGATGGCCAGTTCTCCTTTTCTGAACACCACTGAATACATCTGGTTGCCCCAAACCCCTCTCTACCTGTAAAAAGTCTTTTTTCATGGAATTTCACTTTTTGTACTTAAAGGCCTCTCCTAAGTGTGCAGTTTGGAGGGTGACTCAACAGACCCTCACCCAGTCATTTCAGTGCAAAGAAGATTTATCCAGTGTCCCTTCTTCAGCGTGCCTCACAGAAAAGAGGCACTTCAGCATTGCCATATTGCATGTTAGCACCTAATTCCTCATCTCCCTGTTGTTTACAAATATTAAATGTTTCCTAGCTAAGTCCCAAATCAACAATGACTGTGTAAACTGCTCCCTGGAAAAATTATCACCACCTACTGTGTTCCTGAGGGTTCTCCATATTTCTGTTATTTAATAAGGATGATACTCACTGATCTTTTTCTTACTTTTTTTGTGTGTTTCTCCTTAATGCTGGTGCATTTTTCATGCTATCAGGCTAGCAACTGAGAAGCCAGAATGGTGTAGAAAGCTCACTGAAATACCTTCCCAACAGCATCTGTTGTGACAGGAAAGGAATTGCAATGGACTCTGTTCCTAACTGACTGCAATCGCTCATTCCCAGCAGGCACAATGAGGAAAGCAAATCATTGTGAGAACACAATCTTAATTCTTATTCTCCAATTACCAGAGTAGTTAATTAGTGACAAAAAAAAAAAAAAAAAGGAGCTCACTGTTTGTCAATATGTGCTCCAGTTGGCAAAACTAGCAAGCTACGCATTTATTTAATCTTTCAAGCCAAATTTGCTCATGATTTAAGTGGCTCCAACTCCAGTTCTACTTCAGTCAAATGAAATGTTCCTATTTATACCTAAAAGAGAGACCTTCAGGTTTGCAAATTCTCTGGGATGCCTGCTGGAATAGCAAAGTGCCACGTAAAGGTCACAGGTTGGTGCAGCCTTGCAGGAGCAGTCACACAGCCCAGGTTTGGACACAAAGCTAAATGAGTAGAGAACAGACTCCCCTGCAGACTGGCTTAAAGCAAGAAATAAGCCAGGTGTTAACAGCAATGCTCTGGAGGAGCAGAACTGCTCCCCACTGACAGCAGGCAAAGGTTAGTGCCCCGTGCCCAGAGCTGGCCTTGGCAAGTCCTGCTATCCCCTGGCAGCAAACGATGGCAGAGGAACAATGTGCAGCTCCCAGGAGAGTTCACCTTGAGCTGAACAGAATCCCAGTGCCAGATGCTGAGTTTCAGAAAGGAACTCCTTACTTAGCTTTTCAGCATATATAGCATTATTGTATTTCAAGGGAGCTTCAAAGGAAACTGGATTCATCAGAGAAAACGAGCACACCCAAATGAAGTGTGACATGGGAATCCATCACACACTGTCAGTGCTCTCTCAGCAGACCATCATTTCACTTCCATGCAGAACTTGGGGTGAAGAGGGGCTGGTGCAGCAGCTCTGCATTTATATGCAAATATACAGGGAGTAGAGAGCAGCTGCTTCTGTGGCAAACTGGTATTTAAATCTGCCTATCTTAAAAAGGCAAATCAAAATTAAGCAATTTTTATTTTATTACTTCTTAGGCCAATCCTCCGCCCTTTGAGGGAAAATGTCTCACCTGGGAAATGGAGCTGCACTATTTCCTTCAGCAGCTCAGCTCCTGGCCTTTCCCAGAGAACAGAGCTCAGACTCAGAGCTGCTGAACTCTGGGTCAGCACACGACGTGCTTCTGTGTGCTGAAACACAGTTATCACTTCTGAAAGGAAAAGAAATCTCACCTCATTATAACATGGCCTATGGGTGCCAAATATTCATCTTGATATAATGAACTTCTTATTGTAATAGGCTTCATAATCAGAAGAGAAAGCTCCAGAGAGACAATGTGAAACATGGAGGTATTTAGTGCTGTTACTGGAATGGAGAGTCCTGGTGTGTGTCCTGGGAACAGAGACCCTTCTGCCCTGGAAAGAGACCCGAGCTGAGCTAAGGCCGTCAGGTCCTGTTAACATCTCCTGATGTGCTGAGGAGACCATATGGAGTGTGTGCAGGCACAGGAAATCTCAGGGTTCAAGCAGGGTGAGCTGTTCACAAAATAAATCACTTGTGGAAACAGGTAACGCTTGCTGTAGTAGCTGCTGTTCAAGATGTGCTGCTGCTGGCAAGCAAATTCTTGAGGAGCACCTACCAATGATCCTCTCTGTTGTGTTTATCAAGCCAAAAAAAAAACAGCCCAAGATTTCTCAATGGCTCTCAGGAGAGAAAAAGCTGAACCTTGGGCTGTTGATGTGCTGGAACACTGCAAAAATGTTTTCTCAGCAGACACTACGAACACAGCAACCGGGGTCTAAGGTGATAAATCAGAAATTCAAGCAAAAGCTTCAGAGCTTAGAAAGAACTCAGAGATTTGGGGATGCAAAACCCAAGCAAAGCAAGACAAATTTAAACTGGAACACTGTGCAGACATTCTTAGTCTTTTGCCAGTTTTACATTTCTGGTGTTCCTGCAGAGGAACCCCAGTTTTCTGCCATGTAAGCAGATGGAAATGAACTCAGAGCTGCTGGAGGGGCCGTGACCCACCTTGCCATCCTCGGTGTAGACGTTCTCGTTGTAGCCCTTGACGATGGTGCGGTCAATGAAGAGGCTGCGCATCACCACGATCACCTTCAGCACCTTCCCCAGGGTGACCTGGCAAGAGCAGCACAAGGACACGAAGGAGCTGAGGGCCAGCTGATGGTGGCTGAATTCATAAGACCATCCAGTTAACAGCTAAAGCTGATGCAATTTCAGTTTTCAATATTTTATAGAGAGACCAAAATAAAAGATCTAAAAGCAGTGTGTGTTATGAGGAGGAGAGATACCATAAAGTGCAGAACAAACAAACATTCATTTGCAACTGAAAATGTATGAGTTCACAGAATTCCCTTGTGCAGACGTGACACTGCCAAGCAATTCTCTCCATTTTATTAACACCACAACTCAATAACTTGTCAAAAACAATGGGCAAATGTGATTATTTTCGATGAATTTGATATTCTCCAATATAAGTCCACTTAGAGAAAAACAATTTGAAAGAAGAATCGGACTCTCCTAATGCTGGCTTGTAAAAGCATACCATGAGTTTAATGGAAAACATTTTCTGTCCAATAAAAATGTAAAATTATTTCAAAGGAAGCTACAGCTTAAAGTAAAAATGTTACATTTTCAAAGGTTTCATTTCCTTCTGTGAAAGTGTTAAAGTGCAAAGAATAAAACTAGTATAATAGAAAATATAGAGGGTCAATCAGAGTATAACAACAGAAACAAGCCTAAATTATATTATTGACAAAAATGCAATAATGAAGGCATTTTAATCTAAAAATCAATTTACATTTCAAAGATGAAGTTGTACTTCAATACAGTTAAGATGTGTGTCTAACAAGAATCTTGTCTTTGTATTTTGTTATGCAGAGATTATTAGAGAGTTCTTCCTCACCCACAGAAGCATAAAACTGAGATAAAAAAGAAACAATTAGTTCATTTCAATATTTTCCAACCAGCAGCAGCTCATTTTCTGCCAGTGTTCCAACATTTCATCCTGTACAGATTACCACCCACTAAAACAAATGTGTTTTTACTGCTGACCTCAGCAGACAAATCCACACCTAAAGAAATCAGTCAATATCCACCTTTATTGATCTGTTGGATGATATTCCTTTGTAACTTCTGTTAATGACTGCTGCCCATCACCTTGTTCCAACACCAGCAGCCCCAGCCTGAGCTGATTTAATCAGTACAGAGCAGGACAGAGCCACAAACAGACAGAAGTGATGCCAAGCCTTTGGCACAGGACAGGGAGAACTCCAGCAGAGAAAAGTCAGAACAACACAGGACAAGTTCACAGCAAGAGAAAAGACAGGGGAAAAGAAGGGAAGACAATGACAGCCATCAAGCACACAGGCTGCCAGGCATAATGCTGCAAGAACCTAAAAAAGTGGGTCAGAAGATTGGGTAATTTCTGAAGAACAAACTGTGAAAGGCTGGAGGACAGGAACTTGTATCAGGACCTGAGCCATGCACACACCAGAACCATGAACAAGTATGGAAACACGATGTTGTGCTAACAGGTGCTGTGAATTTTGGTTTAAATGCAGTATCTTGCCAGGGTACTCTTAAACAAGATCTAGTTGGTCATATACAGAAAATTGGCAGAGTTATTTCAGCACCTGGCACTGTATTAATTAAATCAGAAATGCAAAGTCATTACCCAGAGGTGCCCAAGCTATGATGCTGATCATCCACTGGAATCACAGTTTTGTCGTAATTGCTGAGAGGAGGAAATGAATAAACTTTGAGAGAAGTTGCCAGCACATTAAGAGTTAACAGTTTTTAGTTTATTTTTCTGCCTTATTAAAACTGGCACTTCAGTGGGATATTGGTCTGCTGAGAGAACGGACTCTTATTTATAACTTCACACTAGACATCAACCATACATAATAAAATTAAAAGGAGGAAAAGAAGACATTTTAAAGAAAAAGAAATCTTAATGGAAGGATAAGGCTGCCTTACAAACACCCAGACCTAGCTTTCTGTGTAACATTTCCTATCCCACAGCCTTCACACACTTTAGCTGATGCTCCCTTCTTTCCTCTTCCTCTTTCCATTGTGCATTCACAGCACCTCCCATTGCTGCCAGGTAGAAATAAATCTGAGGTTGATCTGAAGCCTGTGTGGGATGCTCCTGAAAATCCTCAGAGTGAACAGTGGAACATAATACGGTGAAAAATCCTGTGTGTGGCACTCCAGCTTGCTGGAATGAACTCACTGCTGGCCTCAAACCTCCTCCCCACATGATTTACCTGCACAAATGCTCCTGCATTAGCTCCCTGCCCTTTTCCAGGTTATCTGACTTTATACACTTCCAGTGGTTCATTCCCCACTTCCAGAATCCATACAGCACTGAAATGTCACATCCTGCACAATGTCCAGGACAGGACCATGATCATCCACTTGCCTGACCACAGAAATTCAAAATTCCTGTCTGCCACATGTGTAAGGAGCTGTGGAAACCCAGCTCTAGCTGGGTACCTCAGTGAGCTCCCTGAGAAAGGTCCTACGGCTGCACTCCCCATTTACAGGGGGCACCCAGGAAATCCAAACTTTGGCTGGGTTGGTGCTGGGTTGTCTGAATTAGCTCTTACAGTGCTCTAGAACGGAAATAAAAAACTTCCCTCTTTTGTACCACTCTTGTTTTGACAAGGGATTCCTGCAGATTTTAGTCTGGCTAGAAGAGAGATCCAGACATTGAGATGATTTCTGTAGGACTGTATCATTAGTTAAGTCTGACAGAAGCAGGAATTTTGTAAAAGAGTAGCTCAGAGAAATTACAGTTCATGGTTTTAAGAGCACTGAAAGAATGAGGGTAGTAGTACAAAGAATGAACAACAGCCTGTCACCAGACTGGAGGATGCTGTGAGACGTGCAAGCCAGAACTCTGCTCCACAGCTATTTTCAGGGTGAAACACATTCCACACTGTACACAGCAAATGCAATAGCCTTTATTTTTTTTCCTCTAGTAATCAAGATTCATAACTATTTCCAGGACTTAATGTTTTTGTTCAACTCTGCTGTATTTTACAGATCCTGTTTTTCAGCAGACCATTTTATTCCAGCCCCTGCTCAACCTGGCTACTTGAAGTCATACAACTGTGTCCCTACAGATCACCTGAAAGGAGGTAATAAAACACTGATGGCTTTGGAAAACCAGTAATTTGATAGTTCTACTCCAAGCTCCAAAAGTGCAGATTTCTCCTGGAGGTCCAGACTCACCCAAATGGTCCCTATTTAATGGGCACTGAAATGTCCCTGCATTTCCACAGGTACCAACTAAGAGAAATTTCCTTCCTTGTTCAGAAAAGATACCTTCCAATTGTGACAAAATGGCAACAATTTCCCTTCTAAGCCAAGTGTTCGTATTAAATTTCAACTTCTCCTGTCGATATCCTGTTAAGACTGCACTTGGCTTTTTAATATTTTGCCTGAAGGATATATGCCAACTCGTCCTTGATGTAGAAAATTTTAATTCAAATCAATACATGTACAAGGTCACTTTAAAATTCAATTAATATGAATGAAAAAATATGCCCCACAGTTCTGTGAGCTGAAAATGGAACAGTTGCAAGTTAAATACTTCTGTAGCTTCTGTTTTGGGCTGTGTAATAACAACATACTTCTAACTTCCTTTTAACTGAAGTATACTAAATTCAGACAGTTAAGTTATTCATAAATCCCCTGCTTCCTAAAATGGCAAGCCCGAGAAGAAGGTAGGACAGGCAGCTGATTGAAATCTGCAATATTATGCAGCTTTTCTGACAAAGACATATAAAATAAAAATCTTCTTGAAATATCCCAGTTTTAAAAATATTTTGTCTATCACCAAGATAAATCTCAAGGAGCATCTGACAGACACAGTATGCCAAGAAAGGGAGGGGGGAAACAGAATAATCACAGAGAATGACTTAGATAATTTCTTGTAAGACTGCTAAAAAAAGTCCCCATTTAACAGCAATTAAAACTACTATAAAAGAAGAAAGTATCTTTCCAAGTAAGTCAAAATCAGGGTCCACATGAGTTTACAAAATGAAAAGGATCAAAATTAATTTAGCATGCCAGAACTCTGCCTGGAGGAAACAGTTTGAAATCCCCCCCCTTTAATTTTGCCTCCTCACTGAAACTAATATCAAGTGAAAAGCCCTTTTATGAACCATTTAAACAACATATTAACAAATGTTCTTTCTTAAAATTTATTTAAGTTTGGTATCAGGAAAATGTATGCTGACAACACCAAGCTCCCATACTTTTTGAAATGAAAAATTCCCAAAGCTACAGATTTCCCCTCAGCATTCCAGGGAATTTGCTGCTGATTTGAGCTGCAGATGCTCTGCAATGCAGAGCTAAAAGAAAGAAAACATTATTTTCAGTTAACATGGGCACCTCCCCGCTTCTATAAAAAGGAGCACAAGTGTGTGTGTGTGGTTTTTATTCACCTCAGAAATAAGGCAACATCCAACCAGAGATGTAACCAAGCTACAGACTTCCAGCAAAAGGCCAGACACCTGCTCCTTGCCATGGAACCAGCCATAAGCTCAGCCTCCCACTCACAGATC
Source organism: Taeniopygia guttata (assembly GCF_048771995.1). Classification (NCBI taxonomy): domain Eukaryota; kingdom Metazoa; phylum Chordata; class Aves; order Passeriformes; family Estrildidae; genus Taeniopygia; species Taeniopygia guttata. The sequence goes on from NC_133042.1 coordinate 7,119,938, forward strand.
CTTCTTACTAATCAGTACAATGCATAGGAATTGTATTTATATATGTGGAAAAAAAAAAGGTTTTGCATTAGAAATAAAGTTTAAAAAAAAAAACCCAACACAGACTTGAACTAGGTTTTTTTCCTCTCATTTTTTATGTCTCATCTGCTGTTGGTATGGCTGCGTTTTCTCTCACATGCTCATTATTCTTTAATGATGCCTATTTGTAAATAGCAAGATAAGATGCAATTAAGCCATTAGACTCTAAATAAACAAACATACTAATTAGGTTTTTTACAAGGATTTCTTTTTTTAGGCAAGGGATGGAATTTACCTTTCATTAGTCTAACCTAATTGCAATAGTGCCTGATAAAAAGTCAACATAAATGAGGGACTTTAAATGCTTCCACCATATGAAGGATGAGCTGGCTCTTCTCCCTCACTAACATTCCCTATTCTCTTAATAAGGCAAAAAAATTGGCACAGGAATATTGTTCAAAGGTTCAAGGACAGATTTTGCCAGGGGCCAGTCACACTTAGGGAACACTCACACCAGTCCAGCATTATTACAGAAGATGAAATGGATTTTGTCTCTTTTTTCCTTTTTCAATTAAAGCATACCAGGAATTTCACAAGGATGAAAATGATGTCTGATCTTCCACAATGTAAATCTATGGGAATATCAATACACACCTGAGAGCTTTGGGCACAGTAATCCTGTGGAGGGAGCAAAGCTGAGGACATTTCTCACAAGTCTTTCTCTACTTTTTTCTATTCTTGTTCCCTTTTCCCAATGGGAAGGACTCTTCCACATCTTCCTCATTCTTCATCAGACTAGCAGAGAACACTTTCCAGTTTACATGCCTTTGTTAATTTAAGACATCCTTCCCCTGCCCATGTCACCTCAAACACTGACTTAATGCCCTTTAAATGCTGATTTTAATGCTTTTTAAATGCTGGTTCTCCATCTTAAGGCACAAACTGTGAAGCCACTGCAGTCACCAGTCCCACTGTGAGCTCAGGAGTGATTCCTTAAACACCATCCCAAGGGTTCCCTTAAACACCAAAACCAAGCTGCTGTTTCCAAGACAGTAAATCCCTAAATGAATATTCATCCTACAGGCTTAAAAATCAGCTGCCCAAGCCACCAAACAGGACCACCAGAGCCACATCCCCTCCATGAACCTGCCTGCTTTTATCCCCTGCCTGCTGAGCACTGCTTTCCTAATAAACCACCCAACAGGGAAGAAGGAAGGTTTACACTGCAAAGCACTCTGCAAATAGGAAATTATTTTGGAAATAACAGCACTGAATGGTTTCCAATCAATACAACATCAATACCGATTTCGAATCACTTTGCAAATTCCTCCCCTCACTCCTCCCAGTTCTCCAGCATCAGGGTCTCATGCACAGAAATCAGTCTGGTGCCTTTCTTAATGGGCAAATAATAAATTTCAGCATACATTTTCCCAACAAAAATAATAATGGTTTTATGTAAAACACTAATAACCAACGAGACACAAGGAATTATTCAGATTCAGGGAACAGATGTCTGGCCTATTTGCAATTAATACAACCCACTGCCACACAATCAGACTGCTGCAAATGCCGGGAACAAGATCTGAAAGTTCAAATGCAAATGTGTCTGGTTTTAAGGAGACTGAATAAAACTCTATAAAAACTTGCTTCATATTTTTATATGACAGATCTATTAAAAATCTAGGCAGCATTATAAATTTATAAAAATCAATTTAAAAGCAAAAATTTGTAAGATAACCTGGAAAGAAAAAAAAAAAAAATCATGATTCCTGACCTGAGTTTGGCAGAAACAATTCAGTTATTTGGGTTGGAAGTTACTTATACATATCATTATGCTTTAGAAACACAAATTACAGAAAACAATTCCATTATCTGCAAAAATATTTACCCAGCAATTGTAAATTCTGTAGTACTTCTTTACAAATATTGAGGATAAAAAGAATTTAAAGACAAAGTAGTTCCCAGACATTGATAAGAAAATAAGCTTCTTCCCTAAGTAGGACTGTCTAGGTGCATGATGGTCAGGAACTCCTATTTCTCAGCTGGAAAAGTAGGGTTGAAGTTTACTGCCTTCTAAAATCTTTCTGTTATTAATGAGTAAATTCTACAGAGGATATGTTTCATGTAAAAAATATTATGAATTTTGATAACAGAAACAAGGTATGTGAAACAATCACAAAATAATTTGATTATTATAGTCGGAAAAATAATTTATCTAGGAATATGACTAATCATTCAAGGAAAAAATGTAGGTATTTTCATTCATTAAAAATTAGCTAATGTTTTCTTAATATACAAGATAAGGTTTACCTATTTAAAATTCTTGTCATTTCACCAACAAAATCTCACAAAAACCTTAAGGAATCCTCAGTTCCCCGTGCTGCTGCTAGAAATTAATTTTGCATTATACAGTTATTAGAGCTGATATAATTCTATGTTTAGTCTATTTTATACATAATGCTATTAAAAGATTAATTGAAAAATCACTGGTGAAGACTGGGATTAAACAGCACCTTGAAATGCCACAATAAACTGCTTTTAAAATCGGCTGAGGATCTCACACAGCTCTGAAAGGTTTCAATTATTTATGTGTTTGGCCTGTGTAGCATAAATCCAGACTAATGAGGTACAATTGCTGTGTATAAATCTAAAGCCTAAAAAACCTCCTCATTGTCTGGAGGCAGCAGTTCATTTTTCTCACAGGATTTTGCAGCTTCTGGTCAGGGAGAGCCCAGCTGAGTTACTCACCAGCAGAGTCTGACCAGCAGGCTCACACAGCTCCTAATTATTACAGACTTCCAGAATTGGAAGGGACTTCTGGAGATCATCTCATGCAACCCCCTGCCCAAGGCAGGGTCAGCAGGAGCAGGTGACACAGGAGCACACACCCAGGTGGGTTAGGAATGTATCCAGAGCAGGAGACTCCACGCCTTCCCTGGGCTCCTCTTCCAGAGCTCTGCCACCCTCCATGGAAAGAAGTTTATCACAGAATGTTCTGAGTTGGAAGGGACCCACAAGGATCACATGCCCAACTCTGTTGCCCTTATTCTTAAGATTTTCTAAAGCCTTCTGATTTTACATTCTTGTAGAGAACTTTCTCACACAACTTTCTATAAACAATCTATTGTTTTGCATTCCTCCATAGAGGAGGAGAAACTTGATGTACTAGTAGTTTTTCCAATGTCATTGGAGAGGTGGCACATTCACCCTCCAATCCACTGTCACCTTTGGTAAAGTATAAATGCTGGGGTCAGAAAATAAACTTCCACTTTTTCACCTTTGCAATAGCAGCGGCTCGCCTCCTGCTTCCACGTGTCCTACAGTGACACAACTCTTATGTGAATGGCCCACAAAGAGGTCAAACCCACAAACCTGGCATCACTGGCACCATGCCCTAACCAAGGGAGTTCATCTCAGGGCTCTTCCTCACGCTGAAGTGAAACTTTTCATGGTGTCTTTTAGTTTATGGCTGTAACTCCTTCTCCAGTCACTGGGCACCACTCAAGAGAGTTTGGCACTGACTTGACACCTCTTGGAGACACTGACATGGATTGCTGAGATCCCCTCTGAGCCTTCACTTCTCCAGACTAACCCAGCCCAGCTCTGCAGTGTCACCTCATCAGAGAGCTGCTCCAGCCCCAAATCCTCTGGGTGCACTCCACAGGAGCCCTCCAGCAGCTCTTTGTTCTTCTTGAAAAGAAAGACATCTTCCTGCACCACCAGATGTATCTTAGTGGCGCAGGTGCCACCTCTACAGCTAAGGACATAAACAGATTTCCACGTGCACATGAAGTTGTAGAGTTAAAACTTTCTCTTCTCTCTTGGGTCTTCTTCCTAAAAATAATTTGTTTGGCAAAGGCCCCAACGTTTCTTGAGTTTCAAAGAGTCTCCCAGACCCCCTTTTCCCCTTCTTGCCCATCTCCCTCCAATCATTTACACGTTTTTAAGATATGTATAGTGCTTACCAGTGCCTTTGAAGGTGAATACACAGGTTTTCTCTGGTAGATGGAATGATTGTATTTAAAGATCCTATAAAAATTAGACCTTTGCATCAAGGACCTTCCCAAGACACCAGGTGTGCTATGAACAGTCCAAGGATTGAGATTATACAGTTAGTTAATTAACTCTGGGCAAACAGTTTGGCTGTGAAATATTTTGATAAAATGAACGTTATGTGGAGCCTTTGGCACTGAGGTAAACCACACTGCTGCAGGGGAGCAGCTCCAGATGTAACTTGGGCTAAGTTCAGAGTGAGAAATCACAAGTGCTGAAGAAACCTCCCTCCTTCTGGGGGAGGTGCTCTTCACACTGCCCATCCCTCAGCACCTTTTTCACTGAAGGATCTGTGGCTGAAAACAGCAAAAGCTTTTGTAGCAGTCAGGGCCAGATGGAAAGTGCCATATTGGCAACATCAACTGAGACAGATGGGGAAGAGGGAAAACCTGGCTAAAAGCAAAAATGATAAACCCATCACACAATCACACACAAAAATACTTTAAAAACAATCTTTTTGATCTCTGATCCAAGGAAAATATGCACACCACTGGTTCAACATGGGGCTGGGATCTTGATTTAGAGAGCAACCGCCACATGGAATTCACTCTGTTACTGCTGCTGGTGAAAGGTACTTCCTTTAGTCACCACCCAACCTTGTTCCTTGGAAGTCATTTCCTAATGATGCCTGAGTCTTGAAAAACATCATCTATTTCCACACCACCTCAAAAAGCCACCGAAAGTGGAAGGTACTTCAGTATGCAAAGAAAGGCTCCAAGAGAATGGAAAGCGTTTCAAAGTAGGGAAGCAAAACCAGACATTTTTTAACAGAAAAACAGATAAAACACAAAGTCAGCTTAAGAGGAAATGTAAAAACTTTTAAGACTTATAAGTTCTTAAGACTGCACTGATGAATTCCATTATTTTCTGGAATATATTTTTCCACTTGATGAATCCAACAATTGCAGATTAAATGTTTTAATGCCAGCTGTGTATTTTAACCTCTGACTCAGTTAATCTCTTGTGAATTTGTGGCTGTTCAAAGAAAGTTAATAATGAGATGTTAGACAGTTGATTAATTAAAACTAAATACAATTAAAATACTTAAACATTAAAAATAATCACAGCAAGAGTTGCTATAGGGAAATTTCCACGAGAAATGTGAGATGCAAAAGACTGAACTGGCCACAGTTCTTCATTTATGTACGTGTGTATTTTCTAGTTTTATTTAAAATTTGGCAAAATATGTGACTTCTGCCTTTCCCTAGAAGGAAATCAGCATCCAGCTGCCACACCATGGACTCCCACTTAACGTCTTAGAGCTCTGAAGACTTCTTCTGCTGTAAGCACAACAGCTGCCTGTAAAAATGGATGTGAACAATAGCTTCCTCTGCAATCAAGTCTTGCTTGGTCAGGCAGAAATAAGTCAAATGTATTGGACTTGTTTATCTCAAATCCAGCCTTTACTGCTCATTTACTTCAAAGGCAAATTCTTAACTTCATCATATAACAGAAATTCACTGACCCAAGAGCAATGCGAACAAATTTAAATCATATTGGTTTCCTTCTTCTTTTCTTCTTCACAACATTCTCTTCCTTCTTAATTATCATGATTAAGATTCACTCGTTGCCAAGTCTGCCAAAACCCACAGTGAATATTTAAGTTTTGTGCTCATATTTCTACAATCACATTTAACAATAAAGCAATAGATCTTCTGTTTAAAAGGGAAATTATTTTTATCACTTATTTGCCTAAGAGCAAGAAAGATGCTGCATTGCTGTGGCAAATGAAGAATGATATGTTTCTGGGAAAAAAAACATCTTTAATAACCTGCATTTTTGGGACAGTAATTCAGCCTGTGAAGACAATCAACTCAAGAGATTAAATGTTTCAGCTTACCAGAAGCATTGCAGAGGTTCCATTTGGCCGGGAGAGCTGGATGGACATTTCAGGGAACATCCTATCAATCCGACTGATCACATCATCCACGTATCTACCAACCAAACCAAACAGCAGCATTAACACAGGGGCTCTCTCTCACACAGATTATAAAAACTATGCTTTAAAAAAAATTTATCCTTTATAGGAATTATAATTTTAAAATTTATCCTTTTTAACCCTGTTCATGGGTCTTTCCTGAATCAATTTCTCTCTGATACCTGCGTATTTTTCAAAACCACTTGCAAGCAATAATTCAAAAAGTTATTGATAAGAGGAAACAAACCAAAGTTCTCTGCAAGTTGTTTTGAAAATCAATTACTCTGCCCTTAAAAACATGCACTCACTTAAATTTTAGTCCAAATCTGTCAGCTGCAAACTCCTGCATTGTATTTCTATACTTTCTCCTCATGAGGGTTGAAGGACACATGATTACCATTACTCTTCCAGTGTAGGAATTCACAGGCTGTCATGTCCTTACTCTCTCTTTGATAAACTTAACAGATACAGGTTTTATCAAAGTCTTTGGATGATTCTTAGGGGTGTTTTTTTCCCCCTGGATCTTTCCAATTTATTTCATGCACTGGTGAGTCTGAAATTGGCTGGTAAATTCCAGATGTTTCTCTGGAGCAATCAAACACAAAGGTAAAACAACATCCTTTTTGCTGGGTGTAATCTCTGTTTCTGAAGGCCAAGGTGAGCTGGCACACAGCTGTCCTGCTCCCTGGGATCAAATTAAGAGATGACCTCCATTAACACTAAAAGAGCCTTACAGAGACCTTGTTTCCCAGGACACATCACCCCAAGCCATGGACATGCCACTTCAGCCACTCCTCTGGACACATTAAAATCCAAATATTTGCTTTAGCAGAGTTCCCAGGACAGTGTGTATCACCTGTGCACTGATCTATCCCCATTTACAAACTCTGCAACTCAACCAGATTCATAAATGAATTCGTAAATAAAACTGTTTCCATGCTAAACCACATGCATGCTTTGAAAAAAAAGGACTTTGGAAAAATTGGTTGCCTGAGTTAGATTAACAGTAAAACTCAAAAAAAAAAAAATCTAATTATTTCCCTTTAATCTGCTTAAACAAAGGCAAAAAAATTGTTGAATTGCTGCTCTTCAAAGTAGCTAATTTCTAATGTTAGTGCTAAAACCTCCTGAACATCAGTGAGGTGCTATGCTCCAATTGCTTCTTTGCAAAGGATTAAAACAATCACAAAAAATAAAATCAAATCAGGAAAGCTACACCCCTTCAGCTGGTAAAGTCAGCTTTTAAAAGTAACCAAAGAATGAAATGGGTTATGACAACTTTGCACAAAAGCCTTAATCCACACTTGTCATTGTGCAGAACAAAGTTCCCCCATTCACTGCAATGACTCATTAACACTTGCTGCTGATAAGAAAAGCCAAAAACATCCAGAAGCCAAGAACTTCCTCACCACTGGGAAATAAGAGGAACCAACTACACATGGACAGCACCAACCCAACTCATTTCAAACACTGCTGAATCCCAGACTGGTGCCATACAGCAGGAGAGCTTATATTGCTTCATAAATGCCATTACTCCTGCAAATAAATTAATCTCTTGCATGTGGGATCCAGGGATGACTGGCCGTGGTACGGGCAAGGAGAGATTCTGTGGTTCTGAACATGTTGTGATGCAGATTTTTGCATAGCTTAAGTTTTCCAATTTGCCAAGCTGAAGCCAATAAGTTAAACCAAATAAGAAGTTGTGGAAAACAATACACTGGCATAGTCAATGCATTAAGGAAGGAAAATTGAAGCAATTTTAAATCATGTGAACAACAGTTGGACGTGGGCACTTAATCTGCTTACGTCCTTCTGAAAATCCCAGTGGACATGTACACTCATACTTTGAAAATGGGATGCATGCTGCCTGGAGGTAATCAATTCTTCAAAGTCTTTCTTAGATGACATTATTTTTAAATGTAAAATTGTCTTGACCATGAGGCTTAAAATCTGACTCAAACCCAACTGTCACCTTGTACTACATGAGCACTGTAAGACAGAACAGGGAATTCACAGGGCTGTAGAATCTTCCCTTTAAATGAAATCACACATACAGCAAACCAGAAATCTCCTGATTTGCATTAACCACCTTCTGAAAGCACTTAAAGGTGAGTTACTATGACTTTTTGGGCTTGGTTGCCTGTTAATTTTGTACCACTTTTCATAGATCAGTTGACAGGAGGAAAATGAAAACCACGTGCTGCAGGAAATGTGCTGTTTTATTCTGGCAGTTCTGTCAGGAGCACCACACAGGGAGCCTTTTCCTTCTCTTCTCAATCAATGAAGATCCCAGACCAACAGGAGAAAAGAGCATTGATGTATGCAGCATTGCTTTGTGCCTCTACGCCTTTTACCAATTAGTCATCAGGCTTTCCTGAGCACTCAGAACAAAGATTCTTCCAAAAACACATATATAATTACTCAATTAGCCTGACTGGATTGTGTATTGTATCAAATACGAAATGACAAACAACCTTATCTAAGGCAAAATTCTATAGATTTGCCCTTCTGAGAGGACATCTGGTAAAACATCTTGTGAAGGGATGGACATGAGAAATCAGGTGCAGTGAAGTGATGTAAAAGTGTAACTGGTGATGACTTCAGAGAAAGCCAGGGAACACGTTAAAGAAGAGATAAAGTGCACTCCTGAGGCTGTTTGGGAAGAGGGACAGAGAAAAAGCTGTCTGGAACTTATTTTGTAGAACTGAAATACATACATTGACTGCCAAAATAAGCACTTACAGAATTTACGCATCTCTGTCCAGTTTTAGCTCAAAATACGATAGTTCTTATTTATGTTACCGAACCTCTTGCCCAGTCTCAGAGAAGCAAAGCACTTGAGGATGGAGAAAAGTCTAATTTTACTTTGCCAACAAGCACTTCTAACTTCTGACGTCCTTTGCACATCTCAGTTTTCTCCTACGTACTAAAGATGATGGCTGGGACGAGCATTTACCCAGATGAAATAACACAAAGTGGGGAAAAGCAAATGGCAATAGGTCTGTTCAGACATTTGGCTTATTTTCATCTTAAGAAATTAATGGAATTCTCAGAATTAAATAAGCAGAAATTTCATGTCCTAGAACAAGCATTGTTCCACCTACAAAGGGCTGAAGAGAGTGTCTAGACAAATTCCCTATTGCTTCTCTGGATGTAAAGGTGGTTCAAAAAGGTCTGAAGCCAGGCTGCAAAAGACTGTACCAAATAATCTCAATTTTTCAGCACAGAATTTTAACTCTTTATAGACAGAATTTCATATTATGAACTATACTAGGTCTCAAAAAACATTTAACAACTTCTCACTGCAACATCCTGAGTTAGTCCCATTCTATTTAAAAGGCTTTAAGTAACTTCATCAACACCTGCACCCTAATCCAGATCCATGTGTGCCTCCTAATCCAGATCCCTGAACATCCTACTCAGAAAAGAACAACAGACTCAACCAACAGGTCTTCACCTCATTAAATCTCATCAAGCACTAAACCATTTCCTCAGCGTAATTTTATTGGTCTGGGAGGAAATTTTTAAAACACCTTCAACAGCAGGTTTGTACCAACTTTCCCCTCCCATTTTTTCTTTTTCTTTCCTTCATGACACAGGTTCATGATTCTTCAGGAGGTATTAAAATTAAATTTTAGATACAAAATCTTATGTTATAAAATGCTAATACTATCATTCAGGGGTTTGCATCTGAATGTGCAGAGCCAGCCAGTCCATCAGATGCTCTCAAAGGCTGTCAACACTATAAATCACTATTTTTATTTTAATGTAGAAGAGTTATTTTTTCCACAAACGTGCCAGATTAACAATACAAAAGTCAAAACAAATCTACTTCATGAACATCAGCAACGACTAAAATTAATTCAAAATATTACACTTCAAATAAAGCATTGTTATGAACATGCAGAGAAACCAAAAATAGAACAAAGTAATAGAGATATGAATTTAAAAACTCTCTGCCATTTTGCCAAAATTATACACAAAAATCCTTTAGTCCCTATTAGAGAAACAATGACTGGGACATGCAGAAGACACCTTTGAAGCCAGTTAGAAAATACTGTTTAGAAAGGCCTCATTATCTATGCAAAACACTCACTGAGAAGTTTCATGCTAAAACATCAGGTTGACAATGTAGAAATAATTCAGGAGCCATTTTTGTAGATAAATGGTCTTGTACCATCTCTTTGATTCACATAAAGGCCCCCCAAAAGACAGCAACATAGGAAAGTAATTCATTATAAATGCCTTTCAATTTCACACTGGACAGATGGCATCACTCTCTAATGTGACCTCTCTTTTAAATTTTTTTTTATTTTTACTGGATTAGATCCAGCAATCCACTGTTAGTCCATGTTTAACAGCTTAGACAAGACTTGAATAGCATTTTTCCCACACAGTGTTTCACTTGCATGCTGTTCATTTTTTCCACCCAACACAACAATTCAAAAATTAGAAATATAGGTATTAATAATAATTTTCTTTTGGAAGAAAGAAAATTTTGCTAAGTGATCTCGGGAAGATGGAGATAAAGAGAAAAGGAGTAAAAATACACATGAAAGAAGTTAATCTTTCCTATACACTTAGCAGAAAACATCACACGTAAGACAAAAATAAACTCTACAATTCTGTCAAATCTGGATTCATGATATTTTGGAGAGCAACCGGGGAAACTCTCCACACATCCTCTCACTTACTAGCACAGTATTTACTTGCTCACAGAATATATTTTTTTTTTTTGGCTTTCAGTTAATATTTTCAACCCAGTTAATAATTTCTTTTTACATGTGTGATATTTCAGAAGCATGAGCTGGCCCTGCTGCACATGTTGGGTTGGTTGATGGAGGCATCGGGGGACAGCGATTGCCTGCACTCATTCCAAGACCTATGGAACAGCTATTTTTGGCAGATTCAACATACAACTTCAAGACTTTAGCAGCAGCAGAATTTAAAATATTATAGACTTACAAAGAAATTTAATAGTTTTCAGGCAGCCTGATTGGAGAAATAGTATATTTTAACACATACAGGGTAACCATAGTTCTAGTGTGATTTATTCATCACGGAATTTAAGTTTTAATTTGATTCAGCTACCTGCTAGGCAAGTCTCTGCAGGTAGCAAATTCAAGTTGATAGAAGGCTTTTCAGAAGCATCAATTAACAATAGTTATTAAAACAGTGACCTCTGCCAGCTCTGGTGAGATGACACTTCCTGCTTGGATAGGCAATGAAGAGCGTGAAAAGAAATTCAACACCGCTCACGCTGAGAAAGCGACTTCACATCTCAAGACTAAATTAGACAGCTGGCACCATCCCTGACATCTGTACAACAATCCTGGAAGTCTCTGCCTCCTCTCCCAAATTCCACAGGTTATGTAGAATTTTTTTTCATTATTATTGTTAACACAGGCTCTTGCTTTTCACTTCTACAGAGCCTCTATAAAATGCTCACGGTTTCCTGGCTCTGGTACTAAACTCTCTTGTTTTGAGCAACTTCTCCTCCAGCTATGAGTTTCCTTGCCAGGCTGTTTTCTCATACAGTTGTTAACACCATCCTCTTGTCCTTTCTGAACAAACTGCTTCAGCAGTTTCCTCTCTCTTCTCACCCAATTTCCAAGTTTCTCGTGGTGGAAGATTCCAGCCAGGATCCTCTTGGCTCATCTTTCTCTTCCCTTCTCATCTGCACGTTGACTTGGTCTCTGTTACTCCTGCAACGCCTCTGTTCCTGCTATAAAATCTTTATTCATGCTACATCAGAAAGGAAAAACATTCTTTCAAATATCTAACTGACTTCTAACTACCAGGAGGTGAGGGCAGAAGGAGCAAATCTGAGTTGTGCACAGTTCTTCAGTCTTGGGGCTAAACCACAGGATGAGCAGGAGGGAGTTTCAGCACTGGAGAGTCTTGGCAGTATGAATCCACAGGTGTGGGAAGAAGTCAGTGTGGGCTGCAAGGAATTGATTGCTAAGACACCTTGAACAAAGGTCCTAAGGAACAAATTTGCTAAAATTTTTGTGCAACCCACTCTACTCCACCTTCAGAGGAGTGGAAGCACTGAAAGATCCAACCTCAGAGAAGGCAGACTTCCATTGATTCTTAAAAATCCTCCTGTTTTCAACTTTGTTATGGATGTTATTTTGGTCATAGAGGAATTATGCTTTATTACTGAGTGGATGCAAAAGATTAAGTTATGTGCTTAAATAGTCTAGCAGTGTTTACATATAAACACAGGGTGGTCTGCTGCAGAAGCATATGCACACAGAGCTGTATCAAACACTCACCATCTGCACTTCTCACTCACAAAAGGCCAAACCTGGTACAGCACTTAAGGACACATGTGGAATCATTTGGACAGTTCTCCAGAAGCCAAGACAGAGTGTTTAAGGGTTGGATTTACAAAGACATTTAGAAACCTGCGGCTGTGATTCAACAATTTTCAGGCTTCAGCAGCAATAGTGACATAAGGCACTGACACATCCCCTCCTGCACAGCATTCAGCCCCCTCAGCTGTGCTGTGCTGGAGGAGCTGGAGCTCACAACTGAGCTGGCTTGAAGGAAAAAAAAGAAGTATTGGTTTAAATCTAAACCAGTATCATGATTCAACTCCCTGTGAGGCTGCACACACAGCGTGCCAGTACAATTCCTGCTGGCACTACACATCATGGGCCAGGAATGCTGCACACTGGGGTCGTTCTATTACAAAAATAAAATATTGGTTTATGGTAAATGTTGTTGCTTTAGTGGCATTGTTTATACAGCAAACACAATTCTGAATTTTTCAGTGAGTCCACTGCTAAGTGACGTGGTGCAGACCTGCCTGGAATGTCCTCAAAGGTCTGAGCTGACAGTGATGGCACAAATGAACACAGGTTCTCCTCCTAAAAGCTTCTGGAATGCAAACCTGCTGCTGAATTAAATACTCTCTGGACATCTGCACATTTACATTAAATATGAACAAACAGCTCCGTAACACACTCTGAAAACACACGTTGTCAGTGCATACTTTGTTTTTCAATACAGAGCAAAAAGACATCTCTTCACAACACTGAATTCCAGGTGCACCACCTTAAAAAGCATAACTTTAATAAGGAAAAGTTAAACTTACAAATAGAGACCTTGCAGTCTAATTCTCAGGGCTATTTTATTATAGTATTGAAATAACTTTCTTTGTACTTATGTGGAATGCTCTTCAAAACGCCTTTAATTCACAGCAGTAATCATGAGAGGAATATGGATATTAGAATGTGTGAAAACTGGTTAACAAAACAAGCATGCATCTACTTTACAGTCATCACCAGGATCCTGCCTGAGCCTGCACTGGTCTGTGCTTTATGAAACAGAAAAGCATTAACTCCTTTATACACACCTTGAGAGGAAAACCAGCCCTCCCTTAACCATTCAGCATCAGTGGTAAAATAATTTCAGAACCAAAACTCCACAGTAGAAATGCACTGTTTATATTTCCACTTCATGGAACATGATGTTGCACAACAACAATAATTATATTGCTATGATTAACAACAAATGCTAGAAGTAATTTTCAGGGGCCTGGGTAAGAACTAGAATTATTACATTAGTGTTTATCTACAAAGATGATTCTTGAATTATTCCTAACTTTTCAAGATATTTGTGCCCCTCACGTCAGCCTAAATTTGCATGTGCACACACATTTCCATACAGCAGAGATGTGTCAGAATTCCTCAGGAGAAACTCAAGCCAGAGTCCTTTAAAAAGGAAAACAAATGTTTGCACACACACAGAGCTGTCCCCCACGGTGTTCCAAAGCTGGATAATGTCCCCACCCTCTCGGGGTTCACCTGGGGTTGCTGGGGCAGTGCTGGGAGGTGAAGCCTCCTCTCCTGACCCCCAGACCTGCAGGGAGGGACAGGGGGTTCAGCTGATGCTGATCCCACTAAACACCAGACACTGCTTTGACAAGGGCCTCAAAGGAAGGCACAGAGTTCAGTCCTGCCTCGAGGAAATGTGATGGGCTGGGATGGTTTCAAGGGAAGTGAGGGGGGCTGTCTGGGAAAGGCCCCACTGTGTGTACTGACCACCTGATGGGACCCTGACACCATGCATTGCTCCACACTGTCACTGAACTTGAGCTCAGCCTTCTCAAGCTAGAATTCATTATTTTATAACCTGTTATTTTCAGCTCTGCTATTGAAGATTTACTGCAACAGCAAAGCCTTCTCAGTCTCTTTCTTTGTGCTTTATTTCTCCCTCAACAGAGCAGAAATTACAGTACTTACCTCCTTTTATGAACACCAACAGATGATGCATGATACCTATTATTTATCCTATACTTATGGGAAGCAGCATGATTTTACCTTTGGGTGCAGTGAGTGGTGAACAGGAAACACAGGATGTTGTGCCCAGTTAGACCTTTTCACACACTGGGTTTGACCATGACAGGCACTGCTGGCAGGAAAAGATCCCAGTGATCACTTCTCTTAGGCACATCAACTCCCTGAACTTAGTGAAGGCATCACAAGTTCCAGAGGCTGGGAGGAAGGGAAGATCAGGGATCTAACCCTCTGGAGATCAAAACAGGAGAGCAGAGCAGACCATTTTATACACAGGACTAAAATTACACAGAATTAGCAAGTGAAGACTCAAATTTTAGGCCTCATCAATAGAGTTCAAACAGCCACTCCAAAAAAATCATCCACTTCAAGGTCTAGAGCTTTTGTTAAAATTATAAATTGTGGTAGAAAAGGCAAGTCTTAATATCATTAGTTCTAAGGGTACTTAAGATACTTGATATCAGCCTTTAAGGATCCTTAAGATCAATTTGTTCTTCTGTAATTAAGAGGGAAGCAAAGGTGAAGAAAAAAATCAGGAAAGATGAGATATAAACGTTTCACAGCCCACTGCAATTTATTACACAAGCTTTTACCCATTTCAACTTTTGTGATCACTTACTTTTAAGTTTTCTTGGGGGAATTTCATAATTAGTCCTGGTTTTTAGCTCTTAAGAATTATGACCAAGTACTTCGATCTGCCTGTGATACTACAGAGATGAAAATCTATCTTACAACTCAGAGGTTATTCAAAAGACTCCTTCAAGGTCATCTTCACACTTCAGTAGAAAAACTGGAGATAACAAGAACAATTAGGCATTTATAAACTCAAGACTCTCCCAGTACAAACATTTAAGAGAGAGAAGCCCTTCAAAACACTATTTTATAAAAAATATGCTTTCATCACTTCTTCCTCCAGCATGACAAGCTGTTCCTTAGGTTGAGATTTTTTATAGGGCTTATGGAAATTAATTGCGTGGCTTCCACTGAAAGTCAACGTGGGGGAGGAGGGCGAATTCCCTTGAGGAAACTCTCATAGAAAAACTCTCCTTGAACATGAAAGTTGGTTAAAGGAAAGGGCTCATCATGGCTGTAACTCCTGGGCTTGGTGAGCACAGTGCAGACATGGCAGCAAAGTGACAGCAGAAACTCACTGCACCTTTCTGGCCATTTCCCCACTCCTGTAATCGACTCCCTCTCATTTGTTACTTCCACTCACACAAGGATCATGTGCAGCCCCAGCAGAGATCACGCAGGTTTTAAGTTCACTGTAGCTTTTGAAATGTTGGAGCCTCTGAGCTGGAGTTTGAAGTCTTTCATGGGGCTGAGAGCTGGACTAAAGCCAAGTACCAGAGTAAGAAATACAGAAATTCAGAAGTGTAGTCCTGTACCTGCACTGCTTGACATCACCTGCAGATTTTCCCTAAAAAATAAAACCTAAGCTAGCATTAGTGCCAAATATATTTAAAGTAGAATAAGCCCCACAAAATTACCATGTCTGGTGCAATCTGGGAGAAAAGCTCAGCCTGCTAAAAAATAGTATGATTCTGTTTATGCAGGCAGACTAAGAGAGGAAAGTGCCCAAGTGAAATCCAAGGAATGAAGATCTCCCAAGGTAAGCACAAATATTATCATTAACACTGCCTAGCTTAGTTCCAAATACGTTTCCCAATCCTCTTCATTAATATCAAGCTCAAAACTTGTGAAGAGCAAATTCCTTTAAGGCATGTCAAGTTGGTTATTCAAAGTAAAGAAATTCCAAGTTGTCAGATAATTTCTAACAGTAAATAGATACAGATTAAAAAAAAAAAAATACAGTCTATGCATCCACAGTCCTTTATTTAAAAACAAACGAAAAACTAAAGCCTGTCCACTGTAATGTGACTGAGTGGTACAAAATAATCCACCTGTCCCTGGGTCTGTACTTGGTCAAGAGCCAAGGTTTGTACTCTGCCAAACATCTCAAAAGTGCTGCTAGAGAAGGGCCAATAAAACATTTCCTGCAAACCCTGCAGACAACACGAGCCTGCTGAACCCTTTCTGATCAGCAGCCCCAGTGTCTGGCCTGTCTGTCAATGCCAGTGGCTCTCAGCAGGGAGTAGTTTATTATTCTAATAAGATGCTCCAATGAAGAGAGGGTCAGCTCTGAATCACTGCCATGAGAAGATTTAATTAGATTTTTACACAGACTAAAGACATTCCCTGCACACACACACAATTTTAAATATGGTGATAAATGACAGTGTCTTTTAAAGCAAGGTTACTTTTTTTAAATTACTGTTTTAAACTCCCTGTTTCTATTTTTCCTTTTATTGAGACAGCTGTTTACATTACACAGTTACAGTGTCCAAGCTTAAAGGTTTCTTGTGAAAGTGTTCAATAATTTTGTGATTAAAAACACTCTGGGCAAACCTGAAGTATTGCACCAAATACAGAGTTCTATAATTTCCTAGGAAAACGTCTGAAAACTTATACCCAATTAAAAATTTGAAAAAACCCAACAAAACAACCCAAATTTTTTTCATGACAGAATAAAACAAAACCTACATAACAGATTGGTACTGAATACATGTACATTCTATAGCAATGTTATTATGATGTTTTAATTAAAAATATACTGGATAAAGAAGAGAAAGAGGCTCAGCTGTAGCTGATCCACACAGCTGCAAACTACCTGTATTAGCAGACAGAACGTTCATTAAGGGTAACCTCACATCAAAGATTTTTCTAAAAGCCACCAGAGGAACGCTGAAGTCAAGCACGAGGGCCAGAGCTATTAGGGCTATTTCAATCATTAGGAAACCATTATCTCAAATTCATGCTGCTACCAGGATACAGGTTCACCCAGTAACATGACAGCAAATTATATGATTAATTAGCTCCCACATAGCTACTGTGAGTCAACCAGTTGAAACTGATGCCCTACAGAAACAGATAAAATATTACCCAATGGTAGCTACTGGCTGCACAGATCTTCCTGCAGTTACACTCCCAAAAATCAGTGAATTTGCAGATGTCTTAAGGGAGCTCCCCAGCCATGCTCACTTTGCATTCACTACTCAGTGTACACATGTGCATTTCTGTATTTGATTTTTCTTTCACCATGTAATTATTTTCACTTTTTTGCTTAATTGCCATCAAGTTTCCTGTAGATCCAAAACATAAAGGAATCAAAAGGATTCAAAACAAACTACACTGGCATTCATCTAATGGTACCCATTCTTAAGAGCACTTCATAGGCATTTTTAAAAAGGAGACAAAATATTTGCCTCCTCTGGCAATTTGGCAAAAGACACAATGAAATAAACACTGCACAACAACTCTGAAAAAGGTGATGGGGAAGCTGAAGAGAATGCTTAACTGAGAACAAAACCACTTAAATTACATCCACCACTGAGAACTTCCCTGCTCTGATTGGTGTCCTACACCTCATCCCACCAGCTGAATCAAGTGGTGAGAGCAAGCCACAGCAAAATAAAAACAAACATGGGAAACAAAACAAATCTCATTTTATTCTTTTCAAGGGTTTAAAAAAACCCCCAAAGGACATGTGTGCACAAACATTACCCAGTATTACAGCAGCTAGTGCTCCCTGACACCTGGAGAGGCTCTGCTCACTCAGAGCTGAATTTTTCTCAGTACATCCTCCCCTTCACACTCAGGAGACAGGAATGAACTATTTATTTAGGATCTGAAAACACCAGGAGTCAACAGTGGAGAGACCTTATGTAAGAGAAAAGAACTTCATCCTTGAAACTCTTCAAAACAAACCAGAGCAGGTTAAGAGATAAGGAAATAGTTGAAACAACCTGCAAATCTAAGGACCATCCAATAACCAGGTTCTCTGTGTACCTTCTTCCCACCAGCATTTTAAGATATCTTGAGAATTTCAGCAGAAGGTATTTGAGAGATTTGCAAAATGCAGACCTTTAAGATCCAGTATTTATTTACTGACACTTTCACAAAGCAGTTAATACAAAAGCAAACTGTTCACTGGCATTAAGAGGTTTCTGATGGAAGGTGATGCCCAAGACACCAAAAATTAACTGGCTTTAATACATACCAGCACAGAAAGAGATTATTCAATCATGGCACTGCTGAGAGATGCAAAAGAGCAGGACAGAAAGAAGGATATTATAACACTCAGGCTACAATATCAGAATCTTTATCCCTTTTGATGACTTAATAAAAAACTGAGGGAAGACAGCAATTGTGGAACAACAAAAAGAAATTAGTAGCTGCAGATTATATTTCAGTTGTACTAGCAAAAATTATAATTGATTTTCTGTCTGTGGTGTTAAAGTTGCTATCTTTGCTCTGAAAATAAATTTTAATTTTAAAAGCATAATCACATGTTAAAATAGTTCAACCTGGCATTTTCTGTCCACAAGCTCATTTTACAAGAGGGATACAGGAGCCACCATTGCTCTGTCATGTCAAAGAATCAATTTCCCTTCCCTAGGCATACCTAAGATTAGAAAGCATTAGATTTGCTTATCATCTGCTATGCTGTAAAATCAGGTTGTTGAAGAAGGAACCTTTTGTCTAAATGAAGAGCAACTTTCAAACTAGAAAAGATCATGGAAGCATCCACATAGAAACTGGTTTTAGGCCAAATTTCAGAATTTAAAAAAATCATGCAACTGTTACTTTAAATGCCAAGCACTCTTCCTTGTAGCACTCCTTTCAATTAACTCAGTTTCTCACTGTGGGATTTTTAAGCAGGCTACTATAATCTACATTATTACTTAATGTAGTTTCTTCAAAAATATCTGTTTTCTCCTTCCATCAGCCACTGCCCTCAAACCGTCCTTCTCAAAGGTTCACAAAAACAGGGCTCAGCTCTTTTCAAGACTTGTCTACACGGCACACACAAATCTGTCTTGAGCAAAGCATCATCTCTGCTGAGCAACTGTCAAAATGCAAAAACCAAAATGAAAGAAGGTTCTGCATGTAAAACAGGGAAGCAGAAAAGGCTGGGTTTGGCTTCAGGGGAGCTCAGCTTTACAGGGTTATTTTGGACACAGATATTACATTCTGACTTAACACACCTCAGAACTGTAGGGTATTTTTTTGCAACTCCTAGAGCACATTTGATTTTAATACCAAACACTGAATACAACAATCAGCAAAAGAGTTCAACAGTTTGAGGCCACAGAAGTGTAGGCAGCTTGACACAGACTGACAGGCTCCAGCCAGGCTTGTGTGGAATTATTTCATGTGCTGGCACTTTGCCTTCCATCACTGAAATGAGCACCTAAAGGCAAGAACACAAAGGATACAGGATAATACATCACCACTCATTCATCACAACAACAGCTGGCAGTGGATACTCAGAGCTTCTTATCAGGCCCTGCAAGTAGGAATTATCTGGTCATTCCTTCATTCCTCACAATGTGCCATTCCCAGACTCTGGATTTTTAAAAATATTATCTGGTCTTGAACAAGCAAAAATAAAAGGTAAAAATCCACACTCTCTCCCTGGATGAAGGCATCTGCTTTGTGGTTAATGCCTTCTTGCTCCATTCACTCCCAGCATTCCTGCACAGCTGATAAAATTCTCACCATTCCCACGGGGAAACTGAGGCACAGAACAACTTAACAAAGCAGTAATTTGCTCTGCAAGAACTTGTTTAGGAGTCTCTGTATCTTTTAAGTGCTTTCAAACACACATGAAATGAAATGGCTGAACACTATTCCACAATCACATTTGGTAAGGGATGGAGTCAAAGCATTATAAGCAACTGTGGAGCATAATGATCATACACAGAATACAATTTTTATTTCATTTCATT
Organism: Taeniopygia guttata; assembly: GCF_048771995.1. Lineage (NCBI taxonomy): Eukaryota > Metazoa > Chordata > Aves > Passeriformes > Estrildidae > Taeniopygia > Taeniopygia guttata. Next base: position 7,140,025 of record NC_133042.1, read on the forward strand.
CCAGGTAAGCTCAGCAAACATTAAATATGTGACTCATTACCACCAATTCTGTGCCAAACTTTCTTTCCCAAAACTGAGTTTCAAAGAACAATCTTGAGCAACACTAAAGCATAAATTTAATTTCAATGCAAAACTTGCTGCATGGAGGTGCTTTTGGTTGCTAAAATTAGAGGGCTTACTACAGGATTCCCCTGGCCATGACTCACAGACAATAAAGACACAGTGTGCAGCCACAGAAAAAAGTCAGCCCAAGTCTCCAGTGTTAACAAGGTCTTCCCTGTGTAGTTTTTCTCCCATGCAAAGGTAAGAATCAGGTAAATAGACAAATAATGAGGTGAATCTATGTCAGTTAGCAATGTGCATCACACTATTAATACACTTATTTCCACAATAACATATACATACTCCTGAGTAACATCAGTGAAACTGAAAGGATGGTATTACTCCTGTGTAGGTAAAACCTACACAGCACAGAGCAAATGCCTTCCAAAATTAACCCATCAAGAATGGAAATAACAGTAAATCAGCATCTATAAAGAGATGAAAACTGAGTCACTTCACCCAGTGGAACTTCTAATGGTTCCATTTTATTTATATTTTCCCACTGTGTGTTGGGAAAATGGGACTAGAAAATAAGTGTACCAAAATGCTTCAAATCATTTTAAGTGAAGATTATATTTAGAGGAGAAAACTATGAAGTCATCAGCCGGAATTTGCTTCCCCAAGCTTTTTTCATTTAACCCATCCACAGGACTCCTTGTAAACACATGAATACCCAGAGAATGCCCTAAAGTGAAATTAAAAAGTAATAACAGTTATTTTTAATGGCAGGTAAAGAAAGCAGAGCAAAGCAGTTCTCCTCTGTAGTTAGAAAGGACAGCCAGGCATCCTCGCAGTCCCTGCACGTGGTCAGGAGCACGGCCAGAGCCTGGCACCACCACGGTGCCAGGGATGGGAACAGTGCCTCGAGCTCCAGGACACCTCCATGGTGCAGTTCATCACTTGGGAAAACTTTCCCCTTCATAGAGTTACTGCTGAAATCATTTTAATTGTCTTTATTTCCAGGTAAGATTTGCATTTTTGAAGTCTTTTACTGTGATACACACCTAGAGAACTTCTCCTCAAGGGTACAGGGGTCCCATATGAAATCCCTTTTATCCTCCCTCCCAGTGTAGCTGCTTAGTTTTCTTCTGATAGACAAAGGTTATTTTGTAGAGATGCAGAAATAAAGTTATTAATTAATATATTCACAATGGACTTATACCACCTTACACAATACAATTATACAATAAAGCTGATCTGGCTAAGCCACCAAAATATAAAGACCTTTTCATTCCACCTTATTCCAGCTCTGCTCCTCCTGCTCATCTCTGACAAGGGAATATACAACCAATGCAGCTGCTGTAATACATTTTTGAATTTGGCAAGAGGCACTTTTATTTTTATTCTTTTCAGACTGACTGTGTGCTGCAGTAAAGCAGCCTTGAAGCCCCATCCCCCAAATAGAAAAGCTAAAAAAACAGAAATGGGGGGAGTTTAAAGCAATCTTATAAAATCACAGCTTTAGCAAAAGCTTTGATATCATTATTAGGTTTACACAAATTTCCTCTCATCTCATTTGTTCTTCATTGTCTTAATTAGTCCAACCACACGTAGTTTGTGTTCTTTTTAGCTTTCATTTGACACAGAAACAAGCAGTTAAACTAGTATTTGCAGTCTTTAATTACACATTAAAATCTTCATCCTTGGACTTTTTTACTGAAAGCACAGGGATTCCCTACAGTGCAATGTTAATGTTCTGCTCCAAATGCTGCAAGGGCATCTTCTAATGGTTGGGACTGTGGAACAACTTTTAATTAATTACCACCTTTTAATGGCATGATTCTCACACAAACATTACCTTTAAGGCAGACATACATCAAAGAGTCAGAAATTTGCTCTTTTACGACAGAGCTGAGGTCCCCAGTAATTCTAAACTCGCTAAGGGTCTTCTGCTCTGGATCTGTGCATGTTTTGGAAACAGCAGATCAACACTGCTACATGGCCCAGAGTCTCCAAAAAGATTCATCTTTTTCACTTCCCAAACAGAGTGTTCCAGCTAATCTTCCCCAAAGTAGATGGGAATGATTTCAAATTGCTCTGCTCGGTCACACGGGGCTCCACATCACACAACAATCCTGTATGGGGGATTATTTGTGGAATATGACAACAGAATATCAACAGGCACCAGCCCCAGGTGCTTTTTGGCTCATGTCTCCTTGTCAGGCGTGTGCACAGAGCTCATCACATCAGTCCACAGTGGCTCACAACACACTTGTAGAAAAAAAGATCCATACACAGTAAAGGAATTGTGGAATCTTAATTGCATGAACTCTCTTTCCACAGTACTTGGTTGTAAGAGGTGTTGAAAAGTGAATAAAATAGAATAGATTTTTTTTTCTCCCTGTTAAAATACATTGTGAAGTTTTATCTCCTAACCAATGTTTCCTACCCAGAGAAGCTGTGGCTGCCTCTGGATCCCTGAAGTGTCCAAGGCCAGGTTGGACAGGGCTTGGAGCACCCTGGGATAGAGGAAGGTGTCCCTGCCCATGGCAGGGGGTGGAATGGGATCAGCTTTAAATCCCTTCCCACCCAAACCATTCTGTGATTCTTTAATGCATATTTCAGTCATTTACTACGGATAAAGCAACATCCAAGATCATTTTGTATAGTATACATAGAAATTATTCTCCAGCTAATGAATATCATAAGGAACATTTAGCTTTAGTCAAAAGTATTTCCTTTGGACAATCTATGTTGATCAATGCCCGCTGGTTTTTTGTAATTACTTTGTAAGAAAATATGCAGCTGTGTAGTACTTAATGGAATGAAATTAAATACAGCATATAACTGCAGCAAAAAAAAAAAAAAAAACCACTGATTTGGCATAACAAAACAAAGAAGATTACTGCAGAAACCCCTGCTGTCAGATATATCAACATATTAGAAGATTAAATCAAGATTAAAATGTTTAAAAGGATTATGTTTCTAAAGATGTACAGAGCAGCAAAACTCATGTTCTGTATCTTTGGCATCTACATAAGTTACAAAGCATCTGTAAAGTCCCAAAGTTAACATGATTCATAACCCAAGTGAACAGCACTGAAAACAGAGAAATCGGACAATTTAAGAGCACCTATTTTAAAATTTACCTGTTACACTGAAATAAAATTTCAACTGGATTACCCCTTCTCTCTTTTTTGGAGCAGAGTTTGGTAAGGTACCTTTGGCTACAAGTAGTGGGATGACCACTGTTCTATCCCTGGATTTGATCTCACTGGAGTTGCCTAAAGAAGCCCTTCATGAATCAGAACTGTATTGTGGAGTTTTTTCTTTCCAGCTACATTATACTGAGTGCTCAACAGCAAATACCACATAACTGAGACAGATTACATTTAACAGCAGACTCTTTCACCCTTATCACATTTGAACAAAACACACCCAAAGCAGCAGGACAAAAACATCCAGTCACAGAGCTCTGGAACATTTGTCCCTGCTGCTGACATGGGCAACTGGAAAGGAAAAATATCTGCCTTTAAAAGCTTAGAATCATCTCTCATCCAAATGAGAAGGACTGGGTAACTCTCTTGTGTCATACCTGAAACCCAGAAAGGACCATGCAACACCCACCCAAGGGCTGGGAAAACTCAGCTCAAGACAGGTTAATGATCTGTCATCACCCTGGAACTGTCCCTGATCATTTGTTCCACAGATGGATCAGTCAAGGGAGATGCTTCCCCAGCTTTGGGATCCACAAGCCCTGAACACGCTGAAATCAGCACGGCAGTCAGGGGTAAATGGCAATACACTGCAACTCCCACTGAAACAGCTTCACAAAGAGCTCTGCAACAGAGTTCAACAATTTATCAAAATAAAAAGAAAACAGCACAATGATGTGATCCAAACTGTGCACAGGACATCAAATACAAAAATTAATGTTCGATTGACATGGTACACGGCTGCAAAGTAATTAAACTTATTCTTGTAAATATGATTGTCTAACAATATAAAGAACTAATTTTTAATCTTTTTTTTCCTTTCATATAAAAGGGGTATTAATTTGTGGAGCAAAAGGGTCACATGTTTCAGCAACATGTTCCTTTATAGTTCCTGTTGCACTGTCTGGCTAAAATCAAGCTGAAGAATTCTGTGAGAAACTTAAACATTAACAGGGATATGAAATGAGCTCCCAGTCTCGAAAGTTATTGGAAACTGATCTCTTCCTTATTAATACAATTCCCCATCATGTACAAAAAGATATCTCCATGTTCCAGAATGCAAACAGAGTTCTAATCTTTAATTATATTCTCAACCCCAGCTCTTCTGGAGAGAAGTACAGATGTGGGTCTGAGGATTATTGCTTTATTACATTATCATCTCCGTGGTATTTAATGAATATTGATACTTAATGCAGCTTTGCCAGTACAGGCAAAGAAGAATTTCAGAACTGCACAAAGAACTTCTGATGACTTCTCTCAAAACAGGAAATACAGACACACACTTCACTCTTCTACTCTTGAACACTCCAGGAGGAGGCCCAAAGCTTGGAGCCCTGACACTGAATTATTGCAGTAACAACACTGGCTCTTAAATAACCCCACCCCTACACCCAGTGTCACACTGAACTGAATCAGATTCATCACAGAATTTGGGTTGGAAAGGACTAACACTGTGTAATTTAAACAAGTTCTCTTGAAAATTACAAAACTTAAAAACATTTATTGCTTTAAGTATGTTTTGCATTAACTTTAGAAAAACCTGCTTCTTTCTCACATACTGAAAATCCCCGAACTTAGGAAGCAATTAGATGCTGTTTATAAAACAAATTGCTGAAAAAACACTTTCCTCCAAAAAACTCTTGGCAAAGGGCTCAGGATTTTTCCTTAATGCAAAAATTATAAATTTTTTCATTAATTCCAAATAATTTATTCTGGCACATCTCATGACTGGGAGTATAGTTTTTTCTAGATATGTACATATATGTGTGTGTATATATATATATCTATTTAAAACAGCAACTTTTTAAATACTAAATCCTTCATTAAAAATCAACTTGAGTATCTTGAAGAAAGCTCTTGAGCAAAGCCAATGGAATCTGACAGTACTAATTATATGACAGAACTATTAAACAGGTAAGACATTAATGCTGTGACAGAACAACACTTTGAATATGCTGGCATTGAATCAAACTCCAATAAACACAGAGTTTGGGATATCTGCACAGTTCTGTTCCAAATCCAGATGAACAAATACCTGCTGAAATTAGCCAGGAAATTAATTTTTTATGTAATCCACTCACTAGGCAGTGAGTGGAGTAGCTAATGCAGCTCCAAAGGATGCAGAAAGTATGGACTTCTTTTGAATATATCCTTCTCTAGAAGAATCATCCAGATGAATTCTGAGGTGTAGAGAGCAGATCAGAGACCTCCTCCATCTCACCCAGAACCATGAGCAGAAACAAAGTGCCCATCCAGAGTCTCTATATCCTCAGGTCCTTGTTATCTCCGAAAAGAAAAGTTATCTCCACAGATTTTTTTTTTTTTTTTGCTCATTCATCTACAACAGTATCATGAGCAGCACTGTCTTTTCTTTTATTAAAAAAAAAAAAAAAAAGGTAATTTTGCTGGTGTGCTCCTAGCAATAGAGTACAAATTTACAGAGATTTTTACTCAATCTATTACAGTATTTTCACTGTCAAGTTAGGGCATACATCAGACCACAAGAGATTCACAAGACAAGTTGAAGAGCCTTAAAACAAAGCAAGTGGACTCTCTTTAACTCAAACCTCTCTGCTCATTGAGCCTGAAGTTGTCAAACAAGAACAAGACTTCCACTTGTTTATTGTTTATAGTGTACTTATTTCTCCAAAACCACAAAGTGACAACAAATGACCCTAAAAGGCACCATAAAGGACAAGAGTCTCAGTACCTTCTGTGGTGATCAAGTTCTTGTTCTGGCAATTTTCTTCCAGACAGAGAAGACAGATGATCAATCTGGGAGCACTGAGAAAGCCCCACACAACAGAGCTATCAAAATCACAGGGTTTCCAACTGAGACCCCTAAAAATTCCCATTAAAACTGACTAACTCCTGTGTGTGCCACTGAACTGCACTGCAAGAATACAGACAGCATCCTGGGTTTCCTCTTTTTTTCCTTCCCCAGCTCACAGTGGCTCACTGCTGTTGTTTTCCAGCTGGACAGTGACACACCAGATTCCCTGGGATCCAGCAGGGTGGTCCAGCAGCAGGAATCACCCTGTGGACTCCCTGCTCTCAGCACTCTCTGAGAGAATTCTGCTGCCTTAGGCTCTCAGAGACAACTTCCTGACTGCAAATATGCTTTTCACATGTAGTGCCATGCAAAATAATACCAGATTAATTAACTGCACCAACTACTACATTTCAAGAAGGAAAGAAAAGCTACGCCATCATTTCCTATTGTCTTTATTTATCGATTCCCAAGCAGGAGCAGCCACCCTGGTTTTCAGCAGGGCTGAAAGACACAGACACTTCCCCAGGCACTCAGAGGAGCTGACAGCTCTCAGCACTTCAGCAAACACTGCCTCGAGATTCCTCAACAGAAGGGAGGAACAAGCAGCCAGATGAGAGGCATGTGAGGGAATGCATCCATTAGCACGTACAGGGAGATGTCTTGTTAATAGAAGACAAAGCAGGCAGAGAAAGCAGCCAGCAGTTAGTCATTTTCTCACACAGATCATTTGGCTGGGAATGAGACACACATCAATCCAGCCTTCCTTTCTGCGCTTTCAGAGCCAGGGAAAACCAATACTGAAAAGCAAAACCCAACGTCAAAAGGCCTCTCTTCAAAACTGCTCAGCAGCCTTACAAGTCCTCAAATAAACAGGGAGAAAATGCAGATTTTCTTCATAGCATTTGCATAGGGCAGAGAACATCCCTTTTCAAAACCACTTTTGGATTCAAAATTGCTGCTATTTCAGATATTTACTAGTGAAGAATTAGAGGCTCTCACCTCCAAACCACAGCACAATGCAGAAGACAGCCTAAGGTTGGGGAGGAAAAAGTGTGAGGACCTGCCAATAATCACTTTTGCCATCACCAAAACCCTTCCTCCAGCTTCTTCTATGAGCATAAAATAGGAAGAGATGGCTGAGCCTCCAAGACTGGCTTGGGTTTGCTTTGTTTGATTGATTTCTTTAAAAAAAAAAATGGCATTTTGGAGGGGGAAGAAGAAAAGCAGAGCAGGGATAGAGACTGAAGACTCAAATGAACAGTGAATTGAACAAAACTTGATTTTTCTGCTGTAGCACTCCTTTTATGAGACGAAATATAATTTGGGAATTTTTAGTTTGTGGAATACAACCCAAGTCTCACCCCAGCAGCACAGATCAAAGACCTGGATGAACAAGAAAACTGCTCAGCTTGCACCACTGCCATGGAGAATGTGAAGCACAATAGCAAAAGTTACTCATGCAGTTTCTTCAAGGAACAGGACCATAAATAAACAGATAATAACCTGCCCTCTAATAATACCTGTAACTCAAATACAGACATGTTTACTAGTAAACTAGCCATGTGCAAAATCTGCATAAGAATAAATTGGTTTTAGGAGATCCTCTGCCCAAATCATCACCTCTGATACCTCCTGAGCAAGTGTTTCCTGCGGCCCTTTGCTGGCAGAAAGGATTTACTGCAGTGTTGATATTCACTCCAGCCTGCTCTCCTGAAATGACATTTTGGCATACAGCTGCTTTCAACTACTTCTGTTTAAGAAAAGCTCAAGATAATATAGCTGCTCTGAACAACGTTTAATAAACACTTGACTCATTGTTACTCAGCCCAATGACTTGTCACTGAACTTAATTTTAATAGCATACATCAAAGCAAAAATAGACCAAGAAATAGTTATCCCTTTCTTGATGAATTAATAAAGCTAAAAAAAAAAATCCTTGAATTGCCATGGGAATATTAGGATGCAGGATGCCCTTTCAAGGAGATCTGTAGTTTTGCAACTGGATATTTTCTTCTTTCGCATTTTATAAAGAATGAAGGAAAAAAAAAAAAACACCCCATGATTCATCACTATTTGCATGAAACTACAACAAAATCAAGATATTAAAATCCATTTGTCACAGCTTTTTCTTCTTCTTTCTAAATACTTTTCATAAGCCTATTTCAATAAGTCTTTTCATAATCTGCTTCTGTCCTGTGCTGGAAACAAGATACTGAGCCCAACAGGTATTTGATTTGCCTTAATATCACTATTATTCTCTTAAGACACACTGAGATAGCAAAGAAGAACAAATATGGAAAGGTCAAAGAGAAGCCAGAGAGGAGGCAACCAGTGACAGATAAAGGGCCAGCTCAGCAGAAACACATTTCCCTGTGAATAATGCTGGAAGTGGTAATAAGATACTGAAATATAATTCAACTACTGCCTGAAGTTTAGCTACCACACTGAAATTTCAGTCTATCTGCAGATCCTAGGTAAGTGCACCACTGAAGGAAAATCATCTACAGATAACAAGACATATAATACTTTTAAATCTATATATTATGTACTTCATATTAAGATACAGCTGCAACTGTTAGGAATAGATTTTTCTATGCAAAAGTACAAGTTAGCTCTTTATACATACTTCTAGTAACTAGAGATGCCATGATTAAGAAATAAAACAAAAAAACACCAAAATACTTTAAGACTTCTGAAAAAACTGTGTTAGCTGATATACCAAAACTCCAGTTTATAGACTTGCTGGAGAAGGAAGCCCATTTGAAGCTCCAGATACCCCAACAAAGAAGGAAAACTAACCAGCCAGTTTGTCACAAGACACCCCTGTTCCATCCCACGTATCAGAGAAAGAACATCTGGTTTTCAAACTGCTGGGGCCCCCTTCAAACCATTCTCCTCCGGCTGACATATTGGTAAAACAGAGCATTTTATGGATTCTTGAATTACCAGCACTTCAAAGTTAATATACAAGGGGACAGCTCTATAGACTCTGATTTTTTTCACATTTCCTTTAAGAAAAAAAACCTCTAAACGCTGACCTGTGAAATCTGGTGACAACAGGGACTTTTATTATTGCAGCTATGAGGTTTTTGGTAGCACAGGGTTTATACATCAGTGACTCTTGTTTTGTGAAAAAATGCAGGCAGTTTCCACAAACTACAAGGATGCTCAGCACAATGAACAATTGCTTAGCACTTCATTTTCTACATAATAATAATTTTCTTACATGTAACTAAATATATTTCAGGTTTATTAATTTATAAGCTTAGTTGTGCACATCTCTGTGTTTCTGGCATCTCTACATACACGCTGCTTAAAGTGTTGATACTCTCTGTCCTCAAACAGTTTTTAAGTGTCCTCATAATTGCTTGTCACCTGTAAAAGAGGTTTAGATCCGATGAAAAATTAACATATGGTGAACAGATGGACCTGGAACAGACGTTTGCAGAGAAAGTACTCACACCAAAGACTTTTTGGCTTCAGTCTTTTAGGACCTTCAGAAAAGTCCTGCTTGAAGCTCCAAGTCATAACAATCAGGTGAGCATCATTCCTCAATGATAAGCTCGTGTTGCAAAAAGTTTTTTAATGACCTGCTACAAAGAGAGCGTGTACGGAACAAAAATGCAAGCACGAGGTCACTTATTGCAATGATTGAAAATTAAACCCAAAAACAAGGAAGTTAATAAGAAATATTCTACCCCCCCAGCATGGAAACTCTTCCAAATATTCCATTACTTACTGAGGAGGCAGGACAAGAGTTGTTGGCTGGGCTTTTGGTCTGCGCTTTGCAGAGACTCCCATCTGGTTGGCCGAACGTTTCAGAGACTGCTGATTCAAAAGGCCAGATGCCAGCCCAGCATGGTACTGCAACTGGATAAGAAAAAAACATATATATATATTAAAATACACACCACTGCAGTACTCTGTCTGTGTCAGACCTCTGCTACTTGTGGCACCTGAGTCAAATTACAGCCAGTCAGGAATACCAGTGGCATTTCAGATATATTGCTTGGTGGAAGACAATAGGGACAAAGCACATGGAAAAGTCTGCTGTGAAATGGGTAGGAGGAAGAAGTTATGTATTAGGGCAAGCAAGATGATGACTCAAGGACTTCCTCTCAAATCTAACTCTCTTGAAACTTGGGCTTGCTTTTAAACATTGAAACTGTTCCTCCTCTCTTGGGACTAAACATTCTCACTTTAGGAAGAAGATAAGAGGAAGACAGATGCAACCCTTTCAAAATACAAACCAGCTTTTTAGAAATAACACTCATCTTTTTCTTCTTAAACACAAAACCACAAAACATTTGCAAAGGAGTTTCTATCACTGTAAAGAAAAACCTTTTTTTTTTAAATACCTGCTCACACATCTCCATAGCACTGCAGAACAATTCACATTCAGTAGCTTTCTCCTCAAAACTTCTCTTTTCCTTGCCAATAAAAGACAAATTTTTGAAGGACACAACATGAATCGGCAGGATTTTGAGCGCACTCCCACAGCTCTCAGATTTAAGAACAGCTAGAGGGCTCTGCCTGTCCTGCAACCACCTCCAAGTGCTACAAGTTCTCCTCTGAACACTTTCAATTACATTCTGAGATCCCCATTTTTGAACTGAAAGGGGGAGGAAGATTTGTTGTCAGACAAATGTGATTTCCTGCACCATTCCAGTACCTGGATCTATGTGTTCATCACATTGTCTGAAGATTTGTTCTGAAAAAGATGAATTGTTTCACACGTTAACGCCTCTAACCTTATAGTGTGCACATAAAAAATGGGTTATGGTCAGGAAAGTATTTAAAAATGTTCAGAAAATGAAGTGGTCTTAGACCAAGCTGTTCTACAGGGGCTGAATGAAAAGGAGGGAAGCAAAGTTTGGAATGGTGTATTCAAAACCACCTGTGAACAGGTGGGGAGCAATCCCCTGAGCCACTTTGACTGAGATGTCACTGCTCAGCACCTCCAGAAGGATTTCTAACAGGCTCCTGGTTCCCCTGGTGCTTTGCCACGTGAGCTCAGCTGTGCTCCACCAGAGAAGGGGGGGATTTTATTGCCCCAACCAATGGATTTTGCTCAATTTTGTTTTTCTCTGACAGTTTTCTGAAATGAAAAAAAATCAATGAGAGCAATGGAGGGTCCATGTTTGAAAGGCAATGTTTCAGTGTCAGGGGCTTAGTTTTCAATCTTCACTATCTGATTGTGCAGGGAGTGCAATATGCAGGGAATTAAAGGCAAAGAGAGCTCTGGCAGAAGAGCCCATTGACTCCAGGAATATGTTTTTCCTTTTCCTTCCTGCATCTTTTTGTGCTGGCGACACCATCCACCGATGTGCCCTGTGCAGGTATTTCAGGTAAACAACATTATCTGGACACTTGCTCAGAAATGGAGGTAATCACTGGTACTAATCAGAGATGGATTTTAAAAGTAACCTCTTAAAAACATTTCACAACCTCCCAGCTAGTGACATTTAGTAGTCAGGCATTAAAAAAAAAAAACAACCAAAAAACTACAAAAGGAATAAAAAAGAAATAAATTCTAAACCAAAATTTTATCCTTCAAGGCTGACTCCAAAGTGATTAAGTTATTTTTATTAATTATAAGTATTTCCTCTTAATCTGCCTTTGCTCTTAGGAATGCAGGTCCAACTGTCAAAACCTGTAAGGGCCATTAAATATTTACCAAACCATCTCTATAATGGGAGAAAAGGTCAAAGTTAATAAAACTGACAGGCAGCTTCTGTCCAGTTTGATTTATACATTATTAAAGCATCACACACTGTACTGCACAGAGTGCTCTCCTTTTTGGGGACAGGGGGTATTCACTGAAGGGATCAGGAAATTGTTTCTTAATCATTTTTCTGAGGAGCAGAAGCAAAACTGAAAATAGTGCCAAAGCAGGACCACAGGTATCAGAACTATGGTCAGGAGATTCATGGTCTGATGGAAAATACGGTGCCATTCAGTTCCCTTCTCCTTTACAAAATAAACACCTTTGTCTGCCAGCATCAACCATGAGAGAAATGTCAGCTAAAAACACACCAACATTCCCCCCACCACACCCCCCCACTTTTTTGCTTACTAACAAGAGAATGCCATTTCCAAACACCTTCTCTCCACTTTAGGGAAAAGTGCTGAAATGCACTGTCAGAGGACGTTGTGGGTGCTAAAAGGCTCATGCAGGGAGGCTGAGATGAGCTCATGGGACACAAATACTTTTTGGGCTTAATGAACATACAGACACTACATGGAGCTCAAGGAGTCCTGAATCCAGGGAATGCTGGTGCCTGCAAGAACATTGGGGAGAAGGCTGTGGGCACATGCTACAGCTGGAGATGGACAGGGGGTGACAGAGCCCTGGCCTGGAGCAGCAGAGCTCTTGGGTTCCAGCACTACTGCAAGCATCCATGTTTTCCAGCTTTGGGGAATTCCACCTGTCTTGTGTGAGGCTAAGCTTTCCCTAATGAAATATTTTTCTGTATGACATCAATAAGATCGATCTATTTTTCCCCAATACATGCAGATGAAACAGAAAATCTATTTCAGAAAACCAAGAAATCAAAACCAGCAACAACAAAAATCAATTTACAGCATTTAGCAGCCAGGATATAAACCCAGTGCCAACTTGTACAGGTTTATGATGAATCTCATGATAGCTGATATTTTTCTTAAAACTACAGTTCCAAGTAGATGTGTGAATTCTCAATTTTACAATCAAAAGTGAGTCTTCTTCGGAATGTAGGAAAGGTACTGAAAGTAACACTTCAATACATACAAAAGCTTTACATGAAGCTAAATAAAAACAGAACTTGGATTACTTTAAATTATTTTTTTAAGATTAATTATTTTTCTACGTTAATGGCCACATGGCTAGATTTTCTAGAACAAAATGCTATCACTAATATTTCACATTTTCAGTGTTCCTGAGTATATGAAAACTATATTCCTTCACTTGGAGCATTAGCAACTGATCACATCAGCTACAGCTGCACATGACATTTACATTTTGCCATTAATTAAAGCTTTCTAAGCACCAACACTTTAAAAAGTGAAATCAGAAAAATTATTTTCTTTGTAATCACATTACCCTATTACTTCTTCCATTGTTATGTAAATACTTAGTGATCATATATATAAACAGAAAACTGTTTTCTCAAATGCAGGTAACGTAAAGTTTATTTCCATTCCTTCAAGGAATGCCTTTTAGAGAGCAGATACTCACCCACTGTGGCATTTTCTGAGTTAGCTATAATCCTGGTGATGCACATTTGCCTCCTTTAGGATGCACAGTGCTCTACCCCTCATCATTAAACAACTTCTCCCTTGCAGATGAAAAGGGATTTGTTTATTATGATAAAACTCTACTTGCTCTTTTGAAAAGAGCAACGAGTAAGCAAGCAGGACACTCCCACAGTTTCATCTCTGCAGACTAAAGTAGGCAAGAGAGAAATTATACTACCTTAATTGATATTTTTAAGCTTTTTTTGGATAATGAGGCCTGTTTGGAAATTCTCTTTTTCTCCGAACGACGTTTGATCATTTTAGGACAGCTGAATTCTTGACTTGACCAAAACAGCATCAATAAGCCAAAAGGAGAGTCTCCAATTTCTTTACTCGTTGCTTTTCCTCTTGTCAAGCTGGGTTGCAGGCTTTTCAATTAATAGAAAAACTAGACAGTGTATCTTTGCTCTATTTTACTATTTAATTAGGACACTTTATTCTATTTTTTTAGAAGCACTTATACCCCCCCAAACACTTTCCAGTTTACAAGAATATTTAATCAAGAAACACCTATCCATGAGAGGAACAGAGGCTGCTCCCATGCCATTCTTTTTTAAATCCCTGTGGAAAAGTTATTACTCCTTTTGCCAAACACCCTGATCTGACTAAACTGTGACAATAATGAGCTCACACTTCTCTTAGTGTCCTCTCTCATGCCCAGGCTGTGAGATGCCAGGTCAATAAAACAGGATATGGAGCAGGCTGGGAACATCAGCCCTGCACAGGGCTTCTCTCTTAGGCCTTTCTTATCCCTCCCTGACCGAGGGAGCTCAAAAACAAGCTGAGATGTTTTTATTTATTTATATATATAATGACACAATAGTAGGAAATGCATTGATAAACATCCCCATTTCTTTTAATGCCTTGTCTTTGCTACAGGTTTTATTCCATTGTCTCTGGATTCCTATTTTTGCTGAGAGTGCTATTTAATTAGTGTCAGATTTCAGCCTTAAAGTCTGTTCTTCCCATCCTTTTCTTTCGAAAATACAGAAGTTCTGCTGATGAATGTTCCCTCACTCCAATACTGCAAGCAAGTCTTTGGCTTTTAACCATGCAGAGATAGCAAATCTCATGGCTCTTTCTTCAAGGAATTGGTCAAAACTTCAGCATCTGCATCCTTGCTGCCAATAAAATGACCTGCACTGTTCAAAGTATCTGCAAAAGCCACTACTCCTCCTCCACATTTAAAAAAAAAACGTTCTGTGATCCATTTAATAGTTACAGAAGTGACATATTCTTGCTTTTTGGATAATTTCAACACAAAGGGACACCACACAGCCACCAGGCTGAATTTTAAAGGCATTTATGGTTTGAAATGGATAAAGAGGCAGAGTAATCATATTCTGGGGTTACAAGCTACTTTATGTACTCTTTAGAAGAATAACAGTATTTTATGCTTAAAATGTTTATACCTCCAGGTATTCTGAAGGGTTTGAACACACATATTTACTGAAAGATAACTAAATGAACTGGCATTTATTTCATTGTATATGCAGCTACAACATCAACACATAACAGAATTACAAAAAGCAAAGTAGAATTATTACAATGTGTTCTGCATCTAAATGACAAAATAAAACCAGCTGCAGTAACAAACAGCAGCATTTTTAAGTAACCCTGAGCTGAAGGCAGGTGCTTGGTACAGAGGTTGGCCAGAATAGGTAAATGTCACTTGTGGGGTGTATTCACAATTTTGTGCTCCTTTAATGGACTTCATTAAAGTCTAAAGATGCAAGAAGGGCATATGATCAATATCCGACAGAAAATCCTAATTCCTTTTTGACAGAAGCATTATCTTCGTATAGGACAAATAATCTGTAGCAGGGGAAAGTCATCATTAAACTCCAAGATAAGGACACAATTAGAACCTTCCCCCAGAGCTCCGTGCTCCCTTGAACAGCCACCAGAACTCTGGAGACACTGCTCTCCTGCTAAAATTAGTGTTTTCTAAAACCCTAGACTAAATCTTTGGTGTCAGGTGGCAGCTGTGTCAGTATGAAGAATGACCTGCTGCCTCTGTGACAGGGGGTGCTCAGGTGCTTAGACAAAAAATGGGGAAGATAAAGCTCAAATGGCAGAATAAAGGGCTGCAATCAGGTACAGAAACACTCCCCAAACTGTCCAGCACCATGCCATGATTTGCAGCTCTGACGGTGGCCTTTACTACTGCAAACAAAGCACTTTACAGATAAATCAAGAAATTAATACTCTTCAATAAAATGTCTACGTGGTGCAGCTTATGTAAATCCAACCAGTACAGTGCACAATCAGACAAAGAGGAGACAGGCAGTCAAAGCAGAGATGAGGGAAATCCATTAGTGGGTAAGCAGTGGAACAGTAATAACAACACCCAGTACTTGTGCTGTTGATTAATTCTTTCCCTAACTCATTAAATTTAATTATTTTAACTTCTCTTAAATGCCTTTCTTTAGCTTTGGTGACTTGCACAATAATTAAAATGCACAACATCTTTAGACTTTAGGCAGATACCCACACTGAGTGTCTGACCACAGCCCAGCTGAAGGTTTTCCTGTCAGCACAGGGAAACCTGGCTTTCCTCTGTGTCCTGTGGCTTTCCTCTGTGTCCTGTGGCTTTCCTGAAGGGGAAATTGGAAGATCACAACTCCACAGTCCATCCCAAGGCTCTGCCAAGCTACACCAGACATCACCACTCTCTTCTGCTCCGGGTGACCACCCCACTTCACCAGCAGAAGGGGTTGAAGGAATATTGCTTAAACTGAGCTGAAGTTGCCAAATTGGGAGCTAATTCTTCCTTAAACAGTTACTTTGGCTAATATCTTTCTTTATATCCAGCAGGCATCCTGAAGCAAGGCTGCAGGGGATGCTGATTTCCAGCCCACCAGGGAGAAGCAATTAAAGCTTGAAGCTGGAGACTTCTGGAACAGAATGCATGAGGGCTATTCCCCTATAAGAACATTCCTACTATAGCTGCAGAATATTCGTGACCAGATTTTTATCCACCTCTTCTAGACACTATGAAGTAACCCACAGAAAATATTCATCCACAAATATGAGCAAATCTTAAATGACAGGTCACTGTTACCACTAGTTTGAGTAAGAGGTTTTAACTGTCATCCTTCCCATGTAATACCAGAGACTTCGACAGAGACAAATCCTGGAATCACCACAGGTGTCTGGAACTTCTGAAAAATCAGATTAAAATGTATTTCAACTTAGATGTCCAAAAAATAAGTAAACATTTATAAAAGTCTTAGGCAAATGATTTCTTTAGACATCAAAGAGTTAAGTCATTAATGTTTTTGGGAATGCAAAAAGAATCTATCAGGTTTGATTGATAAAAGTGTAGCTTTTAACTAAGACTGAAAAAATGGAAGACTGGCAACATTCTTTCCCGGAATAATATGCTTCCTCTGCTTTTTTTCAGCATAGTGCACATAAATCAAAGAAATGTTAAAGAGGCCCATACATCACAAGCTGGCATTTCTAAACTATTTACAAAATCTGTAATAGTCAAGAGGGTGGAAAACATAAAAGTGCGACCAACAAAGTTCCTGAAAGAAAAAAGGTAGTTCTACCATCCCAACAGGGTGAAGATTGGAAACTCTTGATTGTAGACTTTAAAACCATTGAACCAAGACAATCCTGATAATGCAGAGCTGCAAAAAGCAAACAGGATGGTGTTACCAGCCAAATTTGGCGACAGCTAGAACAGAGCACTGAGTGCCATGTCCAGGGATGGTGACTTCGCCTTCCTGGCCAGCCCCTTCCAATGCCTGAGCAGCCTTTCTGTGGAGAAATCCTTCCTCGTGTCCAACCTGAACCTCCCTGGCAAATGGTCTAAGGAGGTTTGAAGTGCAAAAGCAGGGCTGACCTCACTGCAGACAGCCCCAGAAACAGCAGGAGCTCCAGTGCTGAGCTGTGTATCCATCACATCTTCCATCCCCACATCCATGCACACAGCAGATTTCGACAGACAAGGTTTTGCTCAACAACTTTTACAGATGAGAATCTCATCTCCTCTTCTGAAAGGAAAGAAGTGGATTATGGAAAGTTTATGTGTCCATCTGTTGGAGATGTCACACTCTGACTAGAGAGTGCAAAAAGCACAGAGATGTTTTACAACCAATCCCAAACTTACAGTAGTCTGAACGAGTGAAGAGCCATATGCTTTGCAAAAAAACACCTCTTTTGCTACACATTTTTTGCCACAGCACAAAGAGTAACAGTTCGAAAGCTGCTGTAATCTTTATTTCTGAAAATAGATCACATATTCTTACTCTCATCTGCCGCACTCGGGTGAGTTACTGATAGGAAACCAGAAAAACAAGGAAATACTACTCTGGGAAATGCAAATTAAAGACATTCTGCACTGCAAGGAGAAACCTGCAGCTACAGAAAAGGGGCAGCTCAGAGAGCCCGGGATTGGGATGATGCACAGCAGAAGGTTTGGTGCAATGACACATTAAATTCTTTTACAGTTTTCTCTGTTGGAGACTTGCAGTGGGAGCGTTTGAGATGAAGCTGGGGGACCTCAGAAATAACTTAAAGAGTAAAACAAATGGAATGCACTTCATCCTATTTTCATGGGAGCTTATAATGATATTATAATTAACTCAATTACACCACAAGATTAATAGCCTTTAAAATGCTCCCAGTCATTCATTACAGGCCTAATTAAAATTCTCTTTTGGTGCTGAGCCAGCAAGAAATATGAAACTACTTACCAGCAACCATATAGAAATATATAAGGTATTACCTTTACTGTGCTGGTGTTTCCATGGTCACAATTCAGTAAGAAGTTTGGGTTTGTGTTGTTTGTTTTGTTTTTTTTTTAATATCAAAAACAAGAAAAAAGGACAAGATCCACTTTAGAGGCTCCAACACCTGCAACAGCATATCAGCTCACTACAGCTAACCAGTTTATTTCTAGTTTTGCTGCAACACTTAAGGGCTTCTACAATAGCAGATGCCTTTCCTCCCACACATCAATTAATTTGCAAATGCGCTCAGGTTGTAGAAATAATGAAGTGCTGAATGCTTCTCTATTGACAAGTTTTGCTGTCAGGAGGTGGATGCTGTGGGCGAGGCGCTAAAATCCTCTGCTTCTCTCTGCATGCCAAAGGAAAGACACCACACGAAACTTGGACATGAAACTTGCTCAACAGCTAACAGGGCACATCAATTATTTATTTACTCCTCTCTCACTGGAACCAAAAGGAAGATATCCTCTCCAAAAGCTGTTTATTGTATTTATGTAGGGATTTATAGCACACCATTTTACAGGGAGGTGGGAGGTTTTGTGCTGACCCAAGAAACATTGTGTATTTGAGGAGAAAAGTAGTATTTTTCATGTATTTTTAGGTATGCTAAAAAAGTTACATTAAAATTAAGGTTACAAATGAAGAATTCCGTAACTAGGAAATGCTTCATAATGCCTGTGCAATCTAAATCAGTCTGTCTGTGCTAAAGATTCAGACTTTCATTATGTGCTTCTTTCCAGACCTCAAATTACCACAGTCTGCAGGATCTCATGGAGGAAGAGGCAGTTACTCAGCACCGTTTTCATGCACAGAATGTTATTTGCAGGATCTCACACAATGCCCACACTTCTCCTCTCAGATGCCTTCTACCATATTTTCCTGCTTTATCCTGCTTCTTTACAAATACTGTTAAATTTACCTTCACAATTCTTATTCCACTCATGCTGGGTGTGGATCTGAGGAATCTCAGATTTTTAAGAACACTAAATGTTTTTACTACATACTTACTATATTTGTAGTAGAGTTTCCATAGATAATGACTGCAGTCAGGTGCTGAGCAAGTCTTTGAAGCAGCCAGAGGAGGCTTTCAGCTAGGTCGTGGCAAAATTGGAATCTCTATCCCCACTTCTATCACTTGAAATAAAGAATTAGTCTGGAGCTATTCATTGTAACTTCCTGTCTGGACCAGCCACTAATTGGAAATAAAGCACATCCTGCCAGATATCCTCTGCAATCAAGTTAAAAAATTTAAAAGTTACTGAACTTTGAATTCCAAGCAAGGCAGGTTCCAGACTATTCCTCTCCAATTCTTCCCATGCTTAATTACCACAGGTGTTTAAACCATCCAGACCTCAGCAGCAATCCAAATTTGTTAAACTTTTATTTTCAATTACTGATTTTTTTTTGTTGTTTTGTTTGCTATAATGAAGAATCCTCTTACCCACTTTCCCCCACAAGTAGATGTTGATAAAAAGCAGGTGACCCCTCCCTTATCTTTTTTTTTCATGAGGGGAATAAATTGACTTGTTTGATCATACAGAAGGAGCACAGGAATCCAAATGCTTCTGGCTCAGTTCTCACAGATCTCAACTAAAAATCCCCATATTAATGAGCACTGGAATAATGGTAAGTAGGTAGTTTTACAATTAAAATTATGCTTAAAACCATTTTCAAGTGTTAATAACTGAAAATGCTATTAGTATAGGTACTAACAGGTAGGGAAATTTGCTGTTAAAAATAGATGATTTTCTGCTTTTTAAGATATGCAATTTTCAGGCTGACCTTGTTCCTTTTAAATTTTTATAGCATCTTCAGTTTCAATTTGAGATTTTCATATGGGGTAGGCAAACCTTCTTATGTTCTGTATTAAATGCAAGACACCTCCTTGGCATGATCTGCAATATTAATAATATAACAGTACCAATTTCAGGAGCAGCACTGTAGCATCAACACATGCATACCTACATGAATCAAAATTTAACCATGTACATCATGGAAATCTTTAATACATCACAAGAAAAAAGCAGTTCTAAGACAGCTCAAAGACAATTTGAGATCTCCCCTTTTGCCATACAAACACATGACCTTGTCATGCCTCACAAGGTAACACTGATGTAGCTGATGCAAGAAAACATATGCTGCTTTTTACTGGGCTCAAAATAGGAACAGAGGGGAAGGAGAATCATACTCAGGGCCAAACCCAGGTTTCTGAAGATCAGACTTGCAGCTGTCACTGTACTGAGCAAAAAATGTCCCAACCCACACAAGCCCTGCAGGATTCCTAACACTGACTGCCACTACAGAATCGGGAAAATACTTTCTGGAAATTACAAACATTAGGGATTCATTACTTAGCTAGAAATTTGCACTGGTGTTATCACAGAGTTTTAAGACTCGGAGATTGAGCTGTTTTATGTTGCTGAGGGACACAGTTAAAGCTACAGGAAAATAGAAATTATTATTTTTCATGGATTTCAAAGGACACCGACATGTATTTGATTTTCCATGCACTGGCTGTCTTGCAGGCACTCTTCAACAATCCAATTACCACTTAAATGTTGGCCATCTAGCCCACAGACATTTCAGATCCTCATTTAAATCTGGACATTCCTTATTTCTGTATCTTGATAATCACTATGAAAATCCTACCAGATCAAACCCCAGCAGTTTATCAGTACCTCAGTTCAAGGCACCAAATAAACAGACATTTCTCACACTGCTTTGTGGACTTCATTACTAATGAAGGAAAAATTGCAGACATCAATCTATTGCTTCAGATGGCCATCATCAGAAAAATAAACAGAAATGTGGCTGCTCACAGTGGCTCATCTGGCACATTCACTGGAAAGTAAATTAAAAGCACTAATGACCAGCGCACAACAAGCGAGGGAGTAACACTGGATTTGAATAGAAAATGCTTCTACAATGCTTCATTCAACTAAGGCTGTGTTTTCTCCCTCAGTCATAAGATAAACAACAATCAGTGATAGTTTTAATTACTTCACCCATATCTGCTGAAGGCCGTGCTGCCAACAAGCCCTTACAGAAGAAATGAACACTACTGGCATTATGTCTGAATATTCCCCAGTACCAAGAAAAAATGAAAGGCAGGAAAATTGAAAATAAAATCATCACAATATTCCTTAATCTCTTGAAAGAGCCATAGGCTCTGAGGGGATTCTCCTTCCCTGCAGCACCCAGTTCACAGCTGTTCACACTCATCCCTGAACTGGGTAATTCCAAAAAGTCCAGCTGGCTCTGGGAAACAGCACTGACCTCCCTACATAGGTTTGTGTGGTACCGAAATTTCAGCATCACCCTATTGTGCACTGGTCTCAAACTCATCCCATATATGGGACTGCTTCCCATAAAAACCTCAATGTATCCCATATATATGGTCTGCCACTTTCCAAAGCTTGCCAGTTCTGAACAGCCACAGAATACTTTATATTCTCACTTATTCTTCTTTTCCTCACCTCAGAAACCAAAGTAACTCCTTCTCCAACAGTTCTGAGGTGGCCAGAAGCAAACTCCCTACGGAGCTGAGCACAGCACAGTGCCTATCACTGCAGTGTTGTGGGTGCAGAACACTGGAGAACCACTGCAAGTGGGAATGTAAAAATGCATCATACATGTAAGAAAAAGGAAAACAAAACCCAAACCTGTATCTTTTGGTCTTGAAAACAGACAAGGAGATTGCATGTAAAAAACCTGATGCAACTTACAGTTACAGTTGGAATTTTCCATTACAAATACAATTTTGAAGTAGACATGAGATGATAAATCCAGCATTAAGTTTTCTAAAAGTATTCTCAACTCTTCAGCAGTGCATGTACTTACACAACCAAAAAGGATCTTTCTGTATGAGCTCATAGCACCAGCAATATGACACACTGGTGTGCATTTAAGGAAACTGGGGCGGTGGGGGAGCGAGACACTGCTTCTCACAAATGATGATTTTTGAACTTGTTTCCATCACTTCTCCAGCTACAAGATCTTTTTTAATGAGGACACTACCCACCTACCTCACATAGTTTATTTTATCAAGCCAATAATTCAGCAACATGAACAACTGACAACTCACTCAACTATAGTTTTTACCTGAGGCATTCACAAAAACATAAAAGAGCAAGAAAAACTTAAAAATTGTGCTGGAGAGCTGAAGCCTTGCTGGCGGCACGCTGAACAAACAGGAACAATTGAAAGCTGAGGAGCAGTCAGTAATTTATACTACTGAGCCCAATGGCTGGACAGTAAGGAAAACAGATGGCTCTGCAATATGGAGATGGCTCCATGAAAAGCAGTCAGCAGAGGGATGCTGCAATAGCTCAGCAGCAGTAGTTTGCCTGGCTGTAACAGCCACAGCAAAGCGAATTCCATCATTTCAGAGGATAAAACAAAAGAAAAGTAAACGAGAGTAGAAGAAAACAGAAGTTCTTATTACAGTTGGCCTATATTCCATGACAAAGCGTGGGCTCCTTCAGAGTTTTTCCAAGAGTCCTGCATAGACAGTTCCATGCAAATAGATGAGCTCCATCCACCCGGCAGGAGCAGCGCTCCTCTTCCTGTCCCGGCCCCCTCCCAGGAATTCTGCATCACACCAAACGTCTCTGAACGTCAGCTATTTAGTTCTACTTTTAGCTCTGCTTTAAATAAAAGTGTGTGGAGTGCAAACTGCATAATGAAGGCTCAAAACCATGGAGATGGCACAGACTGCACCGGGCAGCATTACCAAGATGAGAGGGGTTTAGGGTTTGTTTTCTTTCTGGCAGACTTCTTTACATGGAACAAAACCAAAATTTGCCAAAGGAAGTTTCCAACTCCATGCTGGAGGAGACAAGAAGCTGGTTCCAAATGGAAATGGCCCTGTTTGAGCCTTGAGGACAAACCCAGAGGCAATGTCAGGGAACACATCAACAAACATCAACACAGGAAGAGAGGGCGAAGGAGTTCTTGACAAACGCATAAGGACCTCAAACTCATTTTTTTAAGTATTGCATTTCAAGGCCATCATGACTAAGCAATACACCAGTTATGCAAGGCCTTAAAATAAGCTAAAAATCTAGCACAAAACTTTTCAGAAAGGCCAAAACATTATAAACTCTTTGACCGTAAGAGCCTCTTAAAATAAATATATACTCACTATGGAACCAGAGCACAGGTGAAAGCCTCAATTTAAAGCCAAGCATAAGATCCTTCTTCCTCTGCAAGTTTCCTGTGATAAATCAGGTTGTTTAAAGGGCAAGCTCAGTAGCTGGATTTAGCAGAGAAAATATCATCTTGCCTTGCACACCATGACAGGTGATGCTATTCAGCTACAGATTATGCTGACATATTCCTGTTTCACCTACAGGATGGTTTTAATTTAAAAAAAAAATCCACTAAAATGAGTGTTTTACTGTAGAATATGTCTATTATTTTTCTTAAATCAAAACCCACTGACACAGTTGCTGATGTTGGTAAAAGGCCTCTGCACACAGTTTTACAAATGGTTTAGAATTCAGCATGAGCACACAACTGCCTGAACTTGGGGTGGGCTTGTAAAATTCAAAAGCACAAGCCTATCATCACTCTCAGGGAGTATACAAATGTTATTACTTTAAAGTAATAATCAAACAGAAAATCAAAGCAAGTTCTTTTTAAGGAATATGCTTTCAGATATATTTCTCTTTTTCCAGACTTAAGCCTGAGACATGGTACAAGAATTAGAGCAGAACCTGCAGTGTACAGTCCCAGCATCCTCCTGCCAGGACTGCGGCCGCTGGCATTGCTCTTCTCAAGAAAGCAAATATTAAGATTGATTAAACACCTTTGTTCAAGTAGTCTTGATAATAAAGGGATTATTCTTCTCCTTTTCTAATGGGTATTTTATTCTGGCAACTGATGGATCATATATTAAGCTGTTTCAATGCCAAGCAGCATCTGCTGCTACAATTACCAAACTGAAGAAAGAAGGGGTATAAAGCCCTGTGATTCAAAGGAAAAACAAGAAGAGAAAAAGGCATAAAGTTTACACGACACTAACAATCCTACTGACAGGTTTCTCTGACTTTGCAAACTTCCTTTCACACAGAAGCATTCTTTTATAACCTGACAATTTCCTGAAAACCTCATGAACATGTCACAGATTCTTGTTTTCAACCTCTCTGAAGTTCCTGCAAAAATCCTTCTAACCTACTGGTCAGGGTGACATCCAACTGCAGACATTAAATTAGTAAGTGCACTTGCAGTAACCTTCTTAAACTACTTCTGCCCTTTACAAGATTAATTGTTTACCTAAGTAACCTATTAATGTAGACAAACAAACATCAACAAAGGCTAAAAAAAAAAAAACCAGATTTAAGCAACTTACAAGAAAAGAAAAACCAAATCATTCAGCCAAGCATGTTTGACTTCATCAGCCATTGAGAAAACCACAAAGGATGTGCTGCTACTCCAGTTTGATCATGTAAGTCTCTGAAAACTTTCCCTGGTCCATTATTTATTCAGGGAAAAAACCCTTTCTATCTTTACCATAAGAGTAGCAAACATGAGACATTAATTTTCCAGACTTCACAGTGGCTGACAAAGCAAAACACAGACTGAATTTAGGCAGCCAGCAGAGCAAAAATCTCTGAAAAAGGGCACCTTAAATAAATGCACAATAAATGTCTCCTCAGCCCACTCAAGCAGAGCCTTCAGCCGCTGCTGTATGTCCATGACTGCTTTAAAAGCAGGTCATGGATGCTTAGAGAAAAGCCACAGACCCTGATTTCCATCCATCTGGGAATTACTACATTTTGCAAGTTAGCACATATGAAAATGCACTAAGGACAGTACTCTCCGAGTTCATTTAGGCTCACAGAGTTCTACTACAAATAACCTTTGTAAAACAGTTAACATGACATACAACAGATTTTTTTGAAGGAATGTGACTCAAACAGAATAATCTTTCCATGTTCTGTTAACACAATAAAACCCTTTTCATAGCCTGACCATCAGCAAATATGCATTTACTAGCCACAAAAAAACCCATAAAGTTACTTTGAAATTTGTTTGAAGATTAGCTAATACTGTACTCTATGACTCAGTAACAGCTCCCATACCATTAAAGTCTATTCCATCTTAAACAACTTCTCTGTTATTCCATGGAAGATCCACACAAGTTTACCGTTACAGGAAAAGAGCAAAACTTCATTAATAAAGTCCTATCAAATTGATACAGCAAGAATATGGTGCATGAGGGGACAAATTAAATCTCTTTCCCCTCATCAACCCCTTTTTCATTTCAAGACTCTTTTATTTAGCAAGAAAATTAATTTTATCTGAGCAGATGAATATTCCATGTCCCAGCTGTTTTAATTCATGCAACTTTCTATGGCAACACAGTCATTTCATTTGGGCTCTTGCAAAAAAATAACAGGAAATTTATTCACCTGTGTGTGCAGATATTGTTGCCTATTACACGGAAATACCACTTTGAAACACCATATTTACAAAACAGAATATTCCAAAGCTGCCTGGTCTCTGTGGACATCTGTACAACACCAAGTGCAGCATAAAACAGGAGTAATGAGAAGTTCTTTTGAAGGTCCCACACATGAAAGGGAGTTCTGCTGACTCTCTGCACCTGTGCTGCTCTTTGAAGGGACAGAATAATCCCTGGGATGCATCGGCTCAAGCAATTGCATGGATTATCTAACAAGACAACCAGACTGCAGCCCTCCTCACAGCTTTTCCTTGGAAGAGAGATTTGCTCCTTCCAAATCTGTCGGGTGCAGTGAACTCCTCTCTGCTTCAGCTCTTCCAGAGGGAAAGTACTGGCTTGGAGGAAATAACAACTAAGTAGCTCCCTCATCGACAGCAGAAAGCGAGCGCATTGACTTGTGCCCTTTCTGTATTGATGCTCTGGCTGAGTAAATGAAGATGTACAGGGGAAAAGCAAAGAGCACCACAAGCGGGTATGTGACCCAGAAAAGCACAGTAGCAATTTTATATCTTCTTCAATCTTCCTGAAATGTGATTACAGTTGACCTTTAAATCTAGTAGATCAACCAATCGATTCTGCTGGAACAACCCCGTGTGTGATCTAAGAGCATGCCCATGCTTAAAAAACTTCCCATGCCTGCCTGGCATAGTCATTTTATTTTGTTGTAAAAGTTACCAAGATTTGTCTGAATTTATTTTACTTGCAAGAAAAACACACCATCAAAACTGCAGCATCAGCAGACACTAAAGGTCTTAGATTCTTGCAGGATGAATGCAATATCAATACAATTAGGATGTATCCACATGAGGTACACAAGAGGGATGGAAAGAAGATGCTTCTAATCTCACTTAATCCTAATGCAGCCCCAAGTCTGCTTTTTTAGACTGTGGGAAAAAAATAAATACAAGGAAAACTACAAACACTCCAAAGTATTTGCCAGACAAAACATTGAATTTGGAACAGAAAACATATTTAACAGCTCTTTAGGAAGTAACGCTTTAAAGCTTTCCTGTTGTATTGGATGAGAGTTTTATTTCAGCTGATAAATTGTCCTTTAAAAACAAAAAACAGGACCCAAAAGAGACTTCAGGATAGTGTTTGTCCATAGTGGGCTTAGAAGTGTGGACCAGCCACACCAGGGATCCTTCTCATGTGCAGCATCTCCCTCAGATTTCTCTGAGCACTCAGTCTGTAGGACAACTCTTACTTGATAGTTAGATATTTCACAGATGGAAAAAAGACATGCACAAACAAAGACACTCATGAAAACTCATCCAGCAAGCTAAAGCCAGAGGAAAGAGGAGGATGGATCTCTCCAGTCCCATGACAAACTTGGCAACGCTGCTGCTCCCAAAATCTTCATCCTCCCCATCAGAAGTGTTCTGGGAAGTCCACATCACCTACTCGTGTTCACAGAGTCAGCTGCACAGCAAGTTCTTTTAAGATGAAAGTTATTAGCTTCACTCCATATTACATACAGAGTGTCCAAAAGAGCCAGAAAATTGGAAATGAAAGGTTAGCCGGTGCTTTATCAGGCACAAGAGAGCTCACAGACTTGATAGCTCTGTGATCTATGAAATTTCTACAAACAGCTTTGGAAGAAGCATCAAATAGTGCACCCTAAAAAAAAAAATAAAAAAAGAAAGATGGCACTGAGGAAACTGAAAATGCTACACTGAAAATTCTGAAAATACAGGATTTGACTCCAGAGTAAAACTGAAGCAGACGGCAGAGCAGAGAACTTGTTAAGTCTTAGTGCAGGGACAACTGCAGAGAAGACTCTAAATAGAACCCAACTGAAAGCAGATGGGTAGGGCAGGGAACATTAGAATAAAAATCTAACTAATGGTAAAACACACAGGGATGTTTCTTCTCAAAAGAGAAACATATATCCACCCTCACTGAGGGATAACCTCGGAGGGAGGAGGAAGCCATTATCTTTTTAACTGCTTATTTGATACTAAAGTGACATTTTCTCTGAATGAGGAATTCTTTTTCCATAAAGAAAAGCCACCATCTAAAATGAGACAGAGCCCAGTAATGCTGCAGTAGTTGAGAATGTCATGATTTCCATCAGAAAACTGTTTTGCAGAGATCAGGAACAGCTGTTTCAAACTGAATTAGACTAAAACTGGAAACAAGCTGTCAAAACCCAAAAAATATATTTTATACATAAAAGAACATATTTGATTCAGCTGTTTTATCATGGTGGTCAGCCAAAAGAGAAATAAAGTAACATTCTGAGATCCAGACATTGTCGCAAAGACTCTCATTTTAACACTCTTTATGTAGATTTATTCCTTTGAGCATTTGGAATAGGAAAAATGTCAAACAGCTCATATCACAGATTCTTGAATATTTTCAAACCATGGGCAGCTTAAAACAGTTTAAAGACACCTGAGGACTCTTGCTGCTCCAGTCCACATTCTCTGCATCTTCCGTAGCAGTAACAGGCTGGTGCAATAAGGAAAATATACTGAATTGATGTTGACACGAAAAGATTAAAATAATTCACTTTAACCCACCACTTGTGGGTAATAGCACATGCATCCAGCTCCTTTTTGTGCATGCTTGCAGATCCTGGGAGGCTTTTAGTGGGTATTTTCAATATTGATTTCCCTAGGAATAGCAGTTTAATGTAATGAGAAGTAAATACATCTATTTTAGAATATACTGTAAAATGTCACATCAAGATACAATTCCTTTGTGTCTAATGGCCCATGCAGTACACAGAGCACCTTTAGTACTCTGCCACTACCAGCAACAGGAGCTTAGAGAATCCAGATACAACAACCAAATTAATCAAGACTGCGCTGGTTTTGAATAGAACTAATTGTTCCAAAGCACAACTCTGAACATCAAAGACCTCTGTGATTTTGTTATGTGCTGTAAGATGTAGCCATTATACCCTGCTTGCCAACCAAGTCTGAGGTAATCTTGAAAATACCCTTAGCAATTCAACATGGTCATTACTTCTCATAATGATGATTCATGCTAATTCCATCTAATAAGGATATTAGTTATTACTGTCAGCTTGTCAGCAGATGAGCTTTTGAAGAAGAGCTAAGAACAAGCAAATTCATGAGCATATAAAAAAATTACACCCCAAGAAATTCATTTTTAAGTCTCTAGAAGACCAGGCAATCATGCAACTGCAGCCATGTGCCATTTCTCCTCTCAGATTGCTCACCCAGTACAGATTTAGGCATTTTAACTCGAAGGCTTAAGTTTTCAGCACACACTCAGTGCAGTTCCAAAGCATGACTGAATGCTTCACACTAAGCCAAGAACTTCACAAAAGAGCACAACAAGGTAACTGCTGCTCAGGATACAGAAACTTTTGATCCTTCTTTGAAAAGATCAAAAATGTGAAAGACTAGCACCTGGTAGAATCAATCAGCTTTCATTAAATCTTCTTTTTTAATTCAGAGGACAGCTTTTTCTACATACACTGTAACTGAACAAGTGTCAGTGGTTGAAAGATTTATTCATGTTTTTTGTTTCTTCTGCAAGAATCATTACATTCAGGCACTTTAAAATTAGATTAAATGAACTGCTATAAATGCTTGGGCTAATCTTGTATCAGCAAAGGACATGATAAGATGTACTGATAAGTGTCTTTATTTCCAGAACTTCAGGATTTGACAGCTCTAGTAGATTTAAATGCTAGCTCATACCAAGGAAATACACCAGCAGCAAATGGAGTTGGGAGTGAAGCAGCTCTGAGTGTAATGATCATATTCTGATCTCTTCTCTGTTTTTCTACCAATCCCCAAAGCAGCCCAACCATGGCACCACTGAGATTCCAGGAGAGCCAAGACATGGTTCTGGAACTACTCAAGAAGCAGGCACAGAGTTACACAGCCTACGGTTCTCATCCAGAAATGGTCTGTCATTTCTTACTCACACTCTTCAGCTGTCACACCATCCTTTGTACAGGGCAGGATTACTCTTCCCTCCCAGGAAAATAAAAACCAGCCTCTCAAGAGACAAGAGATTTTGAGAGTCAGCACAGACCCTCTGCTTTACACACCTTCAACATCAGCAGCTCAGTATTGGCTCCTGCTGAACTGAAAACTCCTGGCACCTTTTTGCCAAATGCACATTTTCACAAAGCAGCAACCAGTGGTCAGAAATGCAGTTTTGATTATATGCTTATAAAGTTCCTTACACAGACTACACTCAATTTAATTAACTGTTAAACCATCTCCATGTTTTGTTACCCAATTATCAACAGCATGAGATTAAGATACAATGGGGAAGAACTGAGCATTGTTTATATGCAATTCAAACAAATAAATCCACTGTGAACTGTCTGGGGGGGTGCAACTTCAGTAACTTCAAAAGAGAATTCAAAGAAGAATACAGATACACTTCTGCATTAAAAAACCCAAATAAAAGTCACAATAAAAGACCTGACAACAACAAAAGTAGAGAGCAACAGGGCGACATCATTATATTTTCCATTTTATTTGATTTCCTCTAGAAGCTACAAAAAAAAAAATCTTTTCCATATGAAGAATACCCGTGGGATTTTTATCACCTGCATCAGTTATTTTATATTAGTGTTCATATTCCTTGAATGCCCTTCATATGAAGGTCAGTGAATGCTTTGCAAACATCTTTAATTTGCCTCAAAGAAAGCGAGAAAGGACACTGAGTTTCTGAAAACATTCTTTGTGTTTTCATGGTGGCACCATCCATGAGATGATCAGGTTTGTTCACCAGCAGCGAGTCAGTCTGAGCCATGGAGAGCTAAGGCAGAAGAAAACTGGAAATTCAAAGGCATGCTGGGTCTGAGGTTTCTCTCAAAGCTGCTCTTATTCTGCAGCCCTGCATATTCATCAATTAATCCCCAGACAACATGGATTTCCAGTTATACTTTGTTTTACTCCTCAGATTCTGAAAGTAAAGTCTTTTCTGTTACTCTGATGGCTGTTCTGTGAGTTACCCAGGCCACATTTCTGTGTCTGTGCCTGGCTTAGCTGCATTCAAACTCAGTACAAAGCAAGGCAGTTTTAATTTAGTTTGATGACCACATTATACAATTTAGAAAGGGAAAGTGATCACTGCCTTATAAATTAGATATTTGAGCCATCCAGCATGAAAGGTATGAGGAGTTCTTGCAGAGGGGAAGAAGGAGAGGAGGAAGAACTAGGAGTGGGCAGAAGTGTTTTGGTTAAAACAGAGCCGCATCAATCATTTCCATCCTGAAATAGGCTAACAGCTAGGACATTAATACTTATCAAAGAAACGGGGAAAAAACCCACTCATTAGCAAATAAAGGTGTTGCAAAGCATTAAATAATTCCCACCAGCTGACAAGGGGGCTGTGATTTATAACAGTGTGTTATTGATAGATCACTTCCCATAATTAGGAAAAGTGAGACTGGTACTGCTTACAGCATTATTTTGATCAGAGCCTAGAAAAATACTGCTGAATAATAACAAACACTAGGCATAACAATAGAAAAACACCATAACATTCCTCTCAGGCTGCTTCAGACTTGAAACAAAATATTCTAAATAAAAATTCAGTAAAAACAGCAATTCTGTTTGGACACATAACCTTACTTCACAACAGCATCCTGGTGTGAATTATTACTATGATAACTCTGTGAGGATCATAGATATAAAACATTCAAAGTATGCAGCAAAAATAAGTCAGAACCAAAGGCTAATTATTTCTCATTTTTCAAGCAACAAGTTACTCCTAATAATCTTCTCCACCTGAAGCAACAGGGTAACCTCAGTCTACTAAAATGTCAAATAAATTCAACTAACTTCCCTAGTAGCACAAGTCAGCATATACAGGAAATTCTCACCTGCCATGATAACTTTCCACAGTGCAACGAAAAAAACACATTGGCAATTTTCATTTCCTTTCAGTCACATTATTAGGTGTCAAAACCACTTTTACGCCTAACAATAAAATAGTTACAATAGCCCTGGCTTGAACTTTTGTCAGAAAGCAACATTAAAATCAAAGGCAAAGCAACAGAGAGCCCAAGAGCTGAAGATTCCAGGAACTCACAGCTGAGGAGGGAAGATGCATTTCCAAAGAGAAGACATAAGGGATGTTATCCATCTCTAATGCCCCAGACACTGCTTTAGGCAGGATCTCCAGGGAAAACAAACCCTGGCTAACAAGCTCTGGCTGGTGATTCTGCCTTTACTGCTGCTATTATTATAAGCTTCCCTATTTTCCTTATGGTTTTCACCATTTTCTCTTCTCACTGTACCTACTTTCTCTTTTTAAACTATCAATGCAGAGCTTAAAGACCCTCAGAAAAATTTCATGTCCTACCTTTTTTCCATCTCCAGTAAAGCACACATGGGCTACTGAAATTACATTTTGGTACAAACACTTTCTCCCTCATCACATATTTTCCAGTGCTTTTGCCCTCCCATCATTATAATATCAAGGATAATTTCCACACTACCTGAATTTGCCATCTCTGCCATGGCCTCTCACTAAAATCAACCCTGCAATAAGAAAAGTCAGAATTCTCCAGGCAGACAACTGAGCAGTAATTAATAACTGCAGCAGTTGGAAGCACAGAGGTAACCACCTGTTCCCCAGTCATACTTAAAAAAAAAGGAAAAAACAGAACATTAATGTAATTCTGAACAGTAAGGGCATTTCACTAGATATTTGCCCAAAACAACACAAAATTAAAAGCCCATAAAGGACATTTTTCCAGACTGCCAGGCAAACAACATTAGTCACTGGCTATATAATACTTGGCACCTACAAAACATTTCTGTCCAAATAACCCAATGCACTTGAGACACATTTAGACTAGAAACTCTCCCAAGAAGTAGGTTAAGTGATATTATCCTCTTTTATCTGCACCAAAAATGAGGCACAGTAAAAATTAATGTGTCCTGTTCAAGGTTACAACAATTAGAGAGAAAAGAAGGAATAGAATCCAAGTGGCCCAGCTCCTATTTTGTGTCCAGTGTACAAAACCCACCAGTCTGTGCCATTCATTTCTCCAGGGACAGGAATACAAATTCCTGTGGCTGATCTGCACAAGAAAGGAGCCCACAGCTGGAGCTCCCAATGCAGCCCCCTCTAGGCAGCTCTGATTCTGCTCTTACAAATCAGATTCCACCAGAATCTGTGGATCAACACATAACAGGATGTCTCAATATAATAATACTGCATTTTTGTACAAAAAAAAAAGTCCTGAAAGGACATTTTGGCCACCTGCCTGAAATTCCCAAGAAGTGCCAACACAATAATCCAGTTACATTGTCCATGCTACTGTAAAACTACAATGAAGTCACAATGCTTGAGCATACCCAAAATTCAAAATTAATGTTCCTTGCCATGAACATGTCCTTTTCCAATCAAGATGAAGTGATTTTTTTTTCCTGTTCTGCAGTGCTTCTTTACTATCATGGTTAACATTTAATGTCATTTATTGTCATTAAACTCAGTATTTGTGTCTAATCAATACTAAGCTACCAAGTGCAGCTGTAGCAAGTCTGGTCTTTCTCTACACGCTCTATTGATTTTTTTTTGTGTCTTACAATAAACACAATTTATACAAATAATTTATCAGGGAACATATCAAAATAATTTAATAAACAAAAACCTATCTATACCTTTTCTCTTCAGTCATGTGACAGAAAATCATTTTAACTCATTAATGGTAATCTTAACAGTTCGATTTTAAATTTATGTAAAAACTATGAAGCAACAAATTTAAATCAAACATTTTTAGTCTATTTCCACATGCAGATCAACAATATTTTTTTCATTTTGTAATTCCCAGCATATTACTTTCAAATAAATTTATGACAACTCCTGTCCAGCTTTGTTCACTTAGAAAACTTATAATGCACAGATATTGTAAAGTTTATCTAAGTTGCCAAAATAATAATTTCACAGATAAGTAAATTAAATAATTTTATATAAACCCTACTTCCCCAAAAAGTTACAAAGTCAGAAAAGTTGATTTTTTGCTTTCTGCTTGAAGCAGTATAAAACAGCCTTCCCAAACACATGGTTATCACGTGCTGTGAGCAGCATCTCATGAAGATAAAACAATACCACCACCCCTCACACACCCCCACACGTGGGTTCAAGAAGAGTTGGCACTGGAGTAAAGCACATGGATAAATGCAACTCTGAAAACAGCAGGGGATACAGCACTGCACTTCAGTTAAAAGTCAAGGAAAAAAATTTGAAATAACATCACCTGTTCAAGACTACAACTGCTCTCAATTTCCCCACTTCTACTGCTGTTAATAAAATTATTTGAAGGTCTGAACAGAAGCCCTTCACTGCAAAGGAAGGGGGAGAAGGAAAGATGATTTGCAGAAGACTATTTTTACTTGAGCAAGTGAACTCAGCTGATGCTGCTGTCACTCAGCAATGCAGGGGAGACTGAGTTGCTGCTCTCCAACAAACACAGCCTTCCTTCACTGGCTGAAAGTAATTCTGGAGCGTTGGTTTGGGAGTTGATCCATTCTGCACACACCCTTCATCTAAACAAACAAGCAAAAAACCTGTACAGTGGTTAAAGCTCAAGTGGGGCATGAACTACTAAACAGCATCCCAGCAAGAGAGGGGATACCTGCCCCAAAAAAGCATTTTCCTTGCTCAGTGGACATAAAATACACTATTTTCTGTTCCAGTGGAAACCCCTTAACAGGCACTGCCTCGGGCACCCACAGGGCGAGGGCATGGAACACTTTACCAAGGGCAAAGGATGAGCAAGTACACACTGCAGGCCATAAATAACCTCACTGAAGCTGCAGATGGAAACCCAAAGTTTATACCACTCAAAGAATGAGCTGACACTCCTGGGTTCCAAAAACCTGCACCTGCTCTGACACCAGCCTTGCTGTAGCTGGATCAAGTGACCACACCACCAAAAGCTTCATGGAACATTTAATGTGTGGGGAAGTGTGATATTGGATTAATCACAGCGCCAACAAGTATTTTCTCCCCCTACAAAACCTCTTTGTTGACCAGTATTGAGAATAAATATTGAAAAATAGGCAGTTGCTTAGTAAAGGAAGCTGATATTCATGAGTTGGTGGTTTCATCTCCTGCAGGAAACAAGCAGCACTGGGAATAGGGAAGGGTGGCACAAAGGTCCTGGCACAGAAGCATCCTGAAGAGCAAGAGAATTCTTGTAGTATCTACCACAAATCTAAGATCACATCTCTTAAAAAAAAAAAACAACAAAAAAACAAAACCAAAACTTAATCAGTATTTCAGTCTAGAAAGCGACTTTCAAAACTTCCTTTAATCTAAGATTAGCTGATCCCTTCTGATTCCCCTTGAATTCCAAGATAATGCAAGAAGCAGACAGCTGTAATGAGGGGTAAGGCAGAGCCTCTGCAGACCCAGTCCTGACTGCTCCAGACAGCATCAGGCCACACACACCCTGACCAGGAGCCCTCCTGGCTGCTGCTGTCATCTCAGATTTCACCTGCTCAGACACAGCTGTAGATTACAAAATAAAAAAAATCAACTGCCAAGATATACATAACTACTAAACTCAGAATTCAAGTGCAATGACTCAACAGTCCATGAGAAAAAAAACTACTGCTATCTACACACATCCTATCTTCCCCATAATAATCTCTCTGCATTAACCTTGCAGAATGATAGCTCATTTTTACCTTATCTAATAGTGTATCTTCAGTATTACATTAGAGGGTACATATGGATCCTTCTGGGAAACAGCACTTCAACTGCAATAAAGATAACTTATTTTCTTAAATAAAATTGAAGAGGAGGGAGGGGAATAGAAATTTATCAACTAGACCTAAATACTGTTCCATGGCTACTGCATGTCTCCATGCACCCCACAGGCCACAAAATAGTTCACTTCCATGATTTCTACTGATACATAAAATAGGTTAAAGCAAAGAAGAAAAACCACTTAGCTGTCACTTGCAATAAAATAAACTTCCTGTATTTTTCAGTTATGGCTTGGTGAGAGCTGTTAAACACCTGAAAAAGAAAAGTTCCTTTACAGCTGTGTGTGTATGCAATTAATGCATTTGACAAGCTGTTGTGTTCCCAAACAGCTGCTTCCATTACACAGACAACTTTACCATCTGCAAAACTATTGGATAAACTACAGTAAGTAAATATCAGGAGAGCAGGTGCTCATAAATAACAAACGCTGCCGAGATAACACACTTCTGTAAGGGAAGTTTTCATTCTTCCCACTGGACTTCTCCTTATTCCTGAAACAGGTAAACTTGCAATTAGAAATGGAGAGACCGGCGTTGTGACTCACAGGAACAGTAAAAAAGGGTTCAGGGCAAGTAGCTGTGAAATCACAATTAAATGTAACTCACCTCTACTGCACCCAGCCAAAGGGGTCAGTAAATCTGCACCTGAAAAAGGGTCTTCTTCAAATACACAACTACAAGTATTAATTATTGTAACAAAACAAGCCAGTGTCAGCTTAGTCTCATCTCCTATGCCAACACTCGCATCTCAAACACAGCATTTTCCATTTATGTCTGTGACTATGATCTCCACTCCATTTCACATCCAGCACTGCTATTTAAACCAAAAACCTGTCCATGCATCCAAGACCCAAACAAAATCAGGCATTTGCTGGATCCAACATCAAAACAAAGCTGCAAATAGAAAGAACCAGCTATTCTAACATGCAGTATCTCATTGTCACAGGACAATGCTTTGATATAATGAATACTCATTTGCTTCTCGTAGGTAGCCCAGTTATTACCAACCTTACTTCTTACTGTCCTCAAAGTGACTTTTAACAGTCACCTCATGTCTTAAAAACAAGCAGACTGCATTGAGACATGCAGCACATTCTGTGCACTCATTTTCCTCCTATTTCGTGAATGTTCTTTCAGAATGGCACCACAGCCCCAGAAGTCTCCTCCCCTGGCAGCCATGGGGCTGTTCATGCCATCAGTAATGCATGAACAATCAAAGGCAGAGGAAAATGCCCTTATCTCAGCTCATCAAAAATACAAGCAGGCAAGCCACAAAGGGGTCACAAATTAAAAATTAAATGCAG
The DNA here is from genome assembly GCF_048771995.1 of Taeniopygia guttata. NCBI lineage: Eukaryota > Metazoa > Chordata > Aves > Passeriformes > Estrildidae > Taeniopygia > Taeniopygia guttata. The sequence goes on from NC_133042.1 coordinate 7,176,569, forward strand.
GCAGATCTAAAGTGTATTGACAGACCATCACTTCGGAACCATCCCTGAGAAGCAGCTGGAAACAGGAGACACATAATAAGAATTGAAGGCAGCCAGAAGAAGTAATGAAATAACTCCTATTGCAGAAGTGTATTTAGCAATGAAGAATTAAGCAGGAACAGAAGGATCTGAGGTGGTAAAGCCAGCAGCTCACACCCTCACACAGGCAACACATTTCCTGCAACTTAGCCAGTGTTTTTCTCTTCTTCTCTGTCTCTGACTTCTGTTTCACAGCTAAAATAAAAGGTACTGCTCTTCTTCTGCAACATTTCCTTGTGAATATGAGTGCACAGGATGCTAAAACTTCCAGCTTTCTGAAATCAGAATCCAGGATTACAAAAAAATGCTCTTCAAAGCTCCACAACACTCTAAGTTAATAAAAAACTACATTAGAACAGCTCTGTAAAGCTATTTCATTACAGCTTGAGTTTACTCTGATAATGACCTAAAGAAGTAATTAAATCCCTGAAGACTTAACTGCCTTCCAAGTTTATAAGTTTTCCTACTTCTACTTTTGCTGAAAGTAGCAAATTAATTATTCTTTCTTCAATGCCAATAATCTGCTGCTAACAGCAAGGAATACAAGCAAACAAGAAATATTTTCTCAATTACTAAATCTCCACTTAAAAATCATTCCTGCCCCCCATTTTCCAATCATACCAAATTTCTCTCAATGCCAAATTCTGCTGATTTTAGAAAACGTGAACACGTATTTGTATTCTGATCCATTACTATACAAATATTATTGTGGTATTTACACAAACATTATTGCAGAATCCTATCTTAAATCTGAATAATATTAGAATGGTTGGCTCAATGTATAACAAGAATTTGCCTACAAAGTATTTGTGCACTCTCAAAGTCTTCCTGGCTCATGTATCATGATAAATAATTTAAAGTGGTACTGCTTCTTTTAATGCTCTAAATATTTTCAGATTTATTATTCCTGCTTACTCCTGCTGTCTCGCATAAGGGTATTAAAAGCTGCAAGACACACTACTGCTAAAAGCTATAGACACACTACTAATAATTACTGTAACAGAAATTAATCCATCTTTTGTATTTCTTAACAGCTTACGGTATTTCAAATGTAACTTTAAGAAAGCTTTAAAATACTTATTCATCTTCATACTTCTATAAAAAGCAATAGGCATGCTCAAAAAGGCAACCTGAAACATAACAATGCTCAAAGGCCAGCACTAATTACAATGCCACTTTTACTTACTTAAGAAAATTAAAGGATTATTTTTGACCCACAAGTAGACTGTTCAGAGTAGAAAAGGAAACATACCTATCCAAACCTATATATTCCATATAGAGGTTTATGAAAATGAATTATGCTGCTTAGAAAGAAGTTTCTTTCAGCAAAAACAATTTTTTTCAAATGTAAAAGACTGCATTAATATTATCTGCCTTTTTCTTTTACACTACTTAAAATTCAGTGCCATATATATGATATGAAAACAGGAGGGATGTCAAAGCTGCTGAATACAAAGCTGCTTTTGAGACCATGGACAGAAAATGGTAGGGAAAAGGCTTCAAGATTTCTCATGATGACAACTTACCTAGACGACTCTTTCCTATAAATAGTTTGGAGGTGACAAACTCTGTTCTAATATCCCACTACAGTGTTTGCTGCCAGATGCAAGGACACAACATACTTTTTAATTTATATCTACATAAGATGCTAAATGTGGAAATGCTTGGGAGTTAATACCCCCTTTGAGATCAAGGGCATGCCTTGGTATCACAGAAAAAGTCTCCTCTTAATTAAAACACCATTTTATCCTTGACAGTACATTTAGGTAAGTGTTATGCTCCTCAATTCCAAAAAAAGTCAGTTCTTTTTGGCAGCCCCAAACCCTCAGAAGTCTGCTGTATGCCTAATGCAATGGGAATACACAACTAAATCACACAGATGTGCTCTGTTACCTTGTTTGACCATTTGTAGGCCTGGAGGAGCTGGCTGTAGAGGGGGGTTTTGTCCTGCACAGGGTCCAGGCTCAGGAGCCCACTGTTGTGCAGGGGGTGGTTCTCTGAGGGCTTCCCAACGAGGTTGCTCAGACGTTCCAGCTCCCTGGGAGAAAGCAGAGGGGTATTTTTTAGAGTCAGAGTTGGGAGTCGCAGATGTGCAATACTCCAGGGACAGCAGCACGCACCAATTCTATTTTAGTAGCTAAATGAGTTTTAAATAAGTCCCAGATTTGATTTAAAACATAATCCCTCTTATTACCCAAACAATTTGAAGCAGTCTGTTGGTTGTTAAGCTCAGCTTCTTCTTCAGAGAGAAAATACAAGTCAAGAGTCTTTGAAAACAACCTGGAAAGAGTCAGACTATGGCAGGTCCTGTTCACAGCCCAGGGCATCTCCTGAGCAAAGCAGCCCCTCAGAAACCACAAAATTCTGACTTCAGCACTGCCTGCAAATAGAAGTAACTTTTTGACCCACCAAGCAAGCAGATGCCTCATCATTTCATTAGAGAACTCCAAATTAACATTGTCCTCATATTAATATACACAAGAACTGGCATTAGTCCTAAGCCTGGAGACAATCCTGCAAAGGCCGTGATTACCCTAATCAAGTATCTGCCTTCCAAGTTCTCAGGACAAGGAAGGATCTTCTGATTTCCATGAGCAATATCTGTAGTGTAAAATACTCAACTGAAGCATAATAAGCACCATTTTCCCATGAAAAAATCCCTCACTGTGAAATGATCTATCATTGCTTCATATCTCATTTGTCAAACACAACACTTAATCATAACAAAAGTTAAGCAATTTTTCAAACTTGCATTAATCAGCTGTAGAAGAAAGATTGGCTACTTTGCACAGATATAAAAAGCAGTTTTTCAAGTGACATGACCAATCAAGTGCTTTCCCTTCTGACTGCCCAGTGCTACACCCAAGTCTGAACTTCAGAACCTCCACTAAATTAAATGCAGCACTCAAAAGGCATTTTATGAAAACATCTGTGAAGAAAAATCCAAAATATCTCAATTTACATTTAAGAAAGGTTACAAAAATAAACTCCCAACAATCAGGGAACTGGCAGTTAAAAGACTTTCAGACTCCACTAACACAAAATTCTCCTTTATTAATCATCACTCCTTGAAGTTTTCATGGCCTACATTCTTTCCAATCCTCTGGTGCTGTGAATGCTTGCAAATCTGCTTAATACTCCTTGACAGAAGAATACAATAAAACAAGTGTGACTAGGCATAATAACTGAGGATTTGCTGAACACAGATACCAGTCAATATTTTCACTACATAAAAATCCACTGGTAATACTAACTTCAGCACACCTTGGAGTATTCCCTTGCTACTTGAATAGGCCAGTTCATGGAATACCCTGAGTTGGAAGGGACCTACAAGGATCCAAGTTCAGCTCCTGAGTCGTTACCTGTTGTCTGGGAATGAGATTTTGGGGTTATACCTGGTTACTCTTTAGGAGGCCACAGAGCCAGGCAAGAAGTGTAACCAAAGTAACAGCCCAACTTCCACGGAGCAAACTGTGAGACCTCCTCAACTTGAAAACTAAAAACCAAAGGGACACAACACCTACCCCCAGAGCTGGGTACAGCATCACTCATGAGAAGGCTTATCCACCACCTTTCCCAACAGAAGTGGGTAACAAATTACATTACCATGAACACAGCTGAAAATCAGCAAGGACTTTTAATCTACAAGAAAGAAATTCTCGCACACAAGACCCTGAGGCAGATGATGTCCTGGGAAGGGGCGGTTAAGCACCTGGGGACACCTCTCTGGACAGTGCTGATGGCTCCCAGGAGGATACAGCCAAACCCAGCAACTCAGTAGCAGGATCCACGTGGACAATCATTGAGTCAGGCTGGAAAACACCTTCATGATGTATTGTAAATGCAGGCAAACCCAATGGGAAGAAATTACTCGATTCAGAAGGCTAAATGATTTCTTTATTATAACTATACTAAAATACATTAATATACTATATAAAAAGGAAGATACTAAAACTACATACTACTTTCTCTGACTCTGTCTCTAACTTCAACACAACTCATGACCCTCTCACAAGAGTCTAGACACAGGTGGAGGATCTGGTTGGCCACCAGGCTCAAACAATCCTCACCAGAATCCAATCAAGCACTCACTCCAGGTAAACAATTCTGCAAACACATTCCACATGAAAAACAAGGGCAGAAATAGAAATTGTTTTCTCTTTCTTTCTCTCTGTACACCTCTATGAAGAATCCTGAGAGTGAGAGAAGTGTGCTTGCCACAATGATGGTTAAGTCCAACCATAAACCTCACATTGCCAAGTCCACCACTAAACCTTGTCCCTAAGTGTACACGGAGTACTCAGTTCCTGTGTTAGTGTAAGGGTTTTAAATTTAAATACATAAAATTGCTGAATGAAACTGTGTGCCTGCCTCTCTGTTCTGGCCATAACTTTCCTCCAGGTCTTCAGCCTCAGCAGTGTGTCTCTGCTCACAGAAAACACACATGGCACTAAGCAACTACACTTACCTGGGACAACTTTCCAGCCTGACAAGTTTTGGTAATAAAACGATCATTCTTGAACCCCTCAGATGCTACTGAGTAGTCTGCACCTAGAAAGTGTCTTAATTTTTAACAAAAAACTTCAAATATAGAGACAAATCTCCCTGCAGCCGAACACCTTCACCTTGTCAATGCAATCCCACCGACAGTTCCTTCGTGGAAACAAAAACGAGAACAAAAACCAGGTAAATATTATGAGCATATTTAACCCTTTGGAGACTCTGGAGAAGAACACCATGAAGGGGTTAACGCGCAGAGTGCTGGGGAGGCAGGGGGGGAAACAAAACGAAGCATTTTGGCATTTATTTGCCTAAAAACTGAGAGGAGCCAGGCCACCCCGGGACCCCCTCCCCTGGTAGCCCCGCCGGGGCCGCTGCTCACCCCAGGTCGCGGCTGACGGAGTGCAGGCTCTCCTGGAAGGCGGCCACGAAGCCCTTCTCGCGGCCCTCCAGGGTCTCCTTGTTTCGCATCCCATCCTTGAGGCAGTCGAAGACCCTGGTGACGCTGGAGCGCAGCGCCTGGATGGCGGCGATGGCCTGGGAGAACGCCTCCAGGTTCACGCCGGGGCTCAGCGCCCCGTCCGCCATCTTGGCCGGCGCCGCCGCGCCGCCGCGGTGCGCGCTGGGAAATGTAGTCCGGCCGCGTCAGGGGAGGATGGCTGCTGATCGCTACGGCGGGATTTTATTTAAAAAAAACTGTGTGGAAAAACGCCGACCGCTTGGTTTTTGAAATTTTAAAAGTTTAATAATAATAAGATGGTTATAAAAATAATCATACAATTAGAGTAGTAAAGTTTAGAGATAGGACAATTCCAAAGAATTACAGACGTCTGGATGCCCTTGGACACTAAGTCGCAAAAAGCATACTTTGTGAACAAAGGAATAACCTTAAAAGCAACAGCCTGTTGCATATTTACATGTCTCATACATGATGCATAAATTCCTTGCAAATTAAGAACTTTTTTGGGTTTTGTCAACTTCTTCTCCTTAATCTTGTTGGTTCCACAAAGATGGAGAGAAGGTGGAAGAATGTTTGTCTTTTCTGATAAGGAGGCAGTAACTTTTTATGGGCCCCCTTCGCTGACATCTCTGTGTGAAGAATTTCTTGATTATCTCGTCTCTTCCTTGAGCTAGTAAAAAAACCCTACATCGCAGAGTTTCTATTTTAACATTATGTTGTAACTTAAAACTACATTTAACACACTACGTAAGAGAATTAAAACAGCATAACTTTCTAACATTATACGTATAATATTCATTGTAACATTTGCGAAAAGCCGATCATAAAATATGCCTTTTTCACAATGTTGATTTTCTTTTCATATGTCGACAATCACGGAGTCGGCAAGGGTGGAAGAGACCTGTGAAATCATGGGATTAGCTCAGTTGGATAGAACATGGCGTTAATAACACCAAGATTGTGGGTTCACGTGTGGGTCGTTTACTTGAGAGTTGGACTTGATGATCCTGGTGTGTCCCTTTCAGCTCGGAATGTTCTGTGAATCTGTAAATCATCAATTCTAACCATCTACCCAGTACTACTACCGTAACCCCTAAACCACATTGCCCCATGCCATGTCCAGCTGCCTGGACTGACAAAATTACAGAATCACAGAATATCCTGAGCTGGAAGGGACACCAGGATCATCCAGCCCAGCCCCTGGTCCTGCACGGACACTCCAACCATCCCACCATGTCCCCTCTTCTCCAAATGCTCCTGGAGCTCTGGCAGCCTCTGGGGAAGAGCCTTTTCCTAAATCCAATCTAAACCTTCCCTGGAACAGCTCCATTCCATTCCTTCAGGTCCTGTCACTGATCACCAGAGAGAAGCAATCAGTGCCTGCACCTCCATTTCCCCTCTTGTGGAAGCGGCAGACCACAATGAGGTACTTGCAGGGTTTATTCCCTCCTTTGGATGTTCTGTGGATCTGTAGGGTGTTTCCCAGGCACAGAACCAGAAATAAAACCATTTGGAATGGGAAGCATTGACTCCAGTCCTGCTGCAATAACTGCACTGAGTATGATGCAGGCAAGAGCACGTCCATCCTCCTGATGGTCCTGGGTGACTGGAGATATGCAGGTCCCATGTTATAATTCCTGTTTTGGTGATGGAGCCGCCTGGTGCAGTGAAAGGTGTCCCTGCCCATGGCAGGGGGTGATATCAGATGACCTCTAAGGCCCTTTCTAACCCAAACCAGCCTGTGATTCTGTGTTTCTATATTTCAGTTGTGATTACTGCTGAAACAAGGCCCTCGTTACCCAATCTTTGCAAATCACTGCAAAGTTCAGGAGTGCTTTCACAGCACTGAACAGTACTGGTTTGATTTTGTAGGAGCTGCTTGTGTTTCCTATGCCACTGCCAGCTCTTTTCACCCTCAAAATGCAGCTAAAATAAATAGAGCTAAAGTAAATGAAGCACTGCACAGGCCAATAGTCACTCCACACAGAGTAAACTGCAGCACAGGGATGGGTCCTTTGTTTTCTCAGCTTCTAAAGTAAATAACAACCCCTTTCTTAAAGGTATTAATTAAATTCAGTAAGCAAAATCCACAGATTCTTTGGCCGGGGTGATCTTTCTTTTTCTATGTGTAAAATGGAAATGAATACAACAAGGAACAGCCGAGGTGTCAGTGGCCAAGTGAAGCGAAGCTTTGCCTTCCACTCAGTGACACTTTTCTGTCAAGTGATGGATTCTGAAAATTGTATCCAATCAATTAAATGTTCTCAGAGCACCATGTGAGGTATTGGAAAGTGAAACCCTATTACTTAGCATGAAGAATGAGAAAATGAAAGGGCTGCGGTTCCTCTTGAGCTTAGGGATGCTGCTCTATCTGAGCACTGGGGTAAAGCAAACCTGGAAGCAATATGGGCTGAAGCAATGGAGTTCAGCCTACACAGCCAGTGAAATACATGGCAGTGTGCTTTAAAGAATCAGCAATGGACTGAGCACACTTAGTAAGGTGAATAGGAACAAGGTAGGAATAGTTCTTTGTGCTAAAAAATACTGAATCAAAGCAAAGCAGCCAGAGGCAGAAAGGACATGACTATCTCAGCCAGACCAGCAACCTAAACAGTTTATGGATCTGTAATGCTAGTTATTTTAAACATAAAATACCTTTCTTTGGACTAAAATATATTGATCAAGAAAATACTGTGTTATAAGGGAATACTTGCTTAGAGATCATTCCTGCTTGACATTTTTTTTTTTCTTCCAAATACAAAGTTCAGACTCTTGATGCACATTGCAGATGCCTGTAACTTATTTTATGTGTTATCACTTGGAAATGGATTATTCTTTTCCATTTAATAGTTACTATTTTAAAACATATATTCTTACATGTCAGTACAGCACTTAATTATTTCCAAGAGCCCTGTCATTGTGGTGCCCAAATGCAAGGAGTTCTAATTTCACATCCTACTTGGAACAGCAAAAAAGGTTTGACAGTTGTTTTACTATTTTTAAAATTACAAAACAGTGGCCTAAAAACAAACCCATAAATATATAAGGAACCATTTGGAACTTGCCCCTATAGAACAAAGTGCACCACATAGCTTTGCCTTAGAAACTCAAAGGAGGGCATTCACAATTTTTTGCTCCAGGGATCTGCTTTTTCTTGCATAAATGAGGAGCCAAGTCCTCCTGAACAGACAACAGGCAATTCAGAGCACTCAGAGCTCCACTGGCTCCGTGGGGAGTTAAGGCAGGCACTGCTTCAACACCTACAGATAATGGCTGAAGAAGAGAGCAGGAGCTCCTTTTCCTCTTGTTATTCCTCCTCCTGCTTTGCCACATCTAGAAGGAAAAGGCTGCATCATTTTGTGTGCTCATTTGTAGGGCATTGCCGTGCCGATGTTGCTCGTTTCTTTTAAGCAAAATTCCTTAACTGGCAGCTTGCCCAAGCCAAGGCAGTATGTTCACTTCATCTTCATTATAGGTGCATTGTAAGGGGGCATTATGGAGAGAAAATATGTGGAACCAGGATATCTCCAAGGTACTGATAAAAATCTTCTTGCCTTAAAATCATTAATAAAACATAAAAGCAAGAAGAATCCAGCTGATGTTCGGCACATCCAAAAATCTTATTATCTGACAGCTGTTGAGTGGGCTCCTGCAAAATTATCTGGGTGGCTCGATATGGGCAGGTTTCCACACCTGAGCAAGCAGCAGAACTGGTATCTCAGAAGTTCAAGGACCTGGTGATCTCCCACTAAAAAAAAAAAAAAAAAAATCACATTTAAAGCAAAGGGGGTATATCCACATGGCACAACTCAGTGTCATACAGAGAGGTGCTCCCTTAGTGCAGCATTCTGCCCACACTAATTAACCCTGTATCTCAGCCTGGCTAATTAGCTGTGGCAGACCCCTGTGCTAACACTGTGATGCTCCAGGCAGCTCAGTTCTCCCCATCAGTGCTGCTCCATGCCGAGCAGAGACACTATGAGATGGGAGAGGGAAAGCTGCTCTGAGCTGCCAGTTCTGGATCTGTTCTGTGGCTAAAGAGAGAATTTCATTTTGGGTGCTGTCAGTCTCGGAACATACATAAGCTCTGAACTCACTTGGAGAGAAGGGAGGGGTAAAAAGTAACAATCCAGCCTGGCATCACAATGTGCAGCAAGAGAAGTTCAGCTCCCTTCTCAAGAAGAAGCTTGGCTGGGGGAGTGGGTAATTAAGATGAACATTTCACAGCAAAGTATGTTACTCAAATTGCAGCTTCTAAGAACCACGTGGGCTGTAATTAATCAGCAACATCAAAGCAAAGGGATGACTTCAGAATTCTTGCAGAGGTACTGTAAACAATTTGTTAGGGAAGAAAGTGTCCAATTAGAAATGCATTCTCATTTAAAAGAAATTAATTTTGTTGTCAGGAGAGACAATTAATGGCCACTATTGGGTTTCAAAGCAAGTGCAGATAATTTCTCACAAAACATCCGAACAGGGCTCAATATTTGAAATAACTTATAACATAAGAAATTATCTTTATCTTCTTCTGACAGAGATAAATGCTGATATTTATTTTATGGCAAGCTGGACTGATATTCATCACCAGAACCTCTTCATTTCTTTATACTTCATTGCTACATTCTTGACAGCACTTCAGATAAATATAATAAACTGATTTTTTTGTTCTTGTTGTTCAAATAATTGTGATGCTCAATAACGCAATTGGCAAGATGTTCTTGCTATTTTTACATTCCTATTAATTTCTTTCAGGTTTTCAGTCTTCAATTAGCCACAGAGTTTACTACACGATGCATTATTGAAACAGAAGAGAAGCTGAGGGGTTATCGACTCATGTTTGAGGCTTCTGCCAAGAGAAGGGAATGAGTCCTGCCTCCCTTTAGAGAAGGCTGGAATGGCAAGACATTTTCAGATGTGGAGGAGACTTGCTTTTCAGTGCTATTTCTTTCCTATTGTTCCCTGAATCCCCCACTATATCCAACAATAGTGAGCAAAAATCTTATCTGAACACTCCTGCCAGAAGTAACAGTGAAATAATGAACTGAGTTGACAATGATGTAGTTATCATCAGATTTCCTGTGGGATGAATAGAGTTAGCTTCCTATTGTTTCATGCTCTCAGGCGACCAGGCTCACATTCAAAAGGATCTTCTCCCACATCATGTGGAATGGAAAACAGACCTGGAGGCCTCTGTCCCCTTAGGGGGTCTCTGTAACTGTAGGAACTACAATTTTTTTGGTGGCTGAATAGCCAGAGTGCTTTCTTTCAGTTTGTGGTTATAAAGTGTCCCCATGACACTCAGAGAATCCAGAATTGTCTGCAGAACCACCAAGGGCTGGCTGGACTATGACTCTTGGATTCCCTCTTGCCTGATGAAACAGGTACTCTTGATACCAGTTTTAAGAAAATTGAAAGAGATCTGCTGTTGTGTTGTGGTGCTTCTGGAATTTGGTTCCTTGGAGATGTCAACTTAACACCTTATCCCAGCACCCAATTTACATGAGAAGTGTAAAGCAAAATACAAAAAGTAAACCATACCCAGCAAATCTCATGGTGTTATTTTATACATGAGGAATTCTGTCCCAAAATATGTCAAATTTTACTTGCAAAAAAAAAAAAAAAGGCTGCTGTTTTATTCTGTATGTGTGCAATCTGCAGAGAGCTCAGTTAATTCTTTTCTTTAAACATTCAATAATCAAATGGGGAATCTGCTGTAAAACCAAATGGGAAGAAAGTACCATTATTTAAAGGCTACAGAACTGCTTAAAATTAGAGCTGTGAAGGCACCAAAAAATACCAGAAATCACAGATGGCTTGCAGATAAATTCACATTGCATTTAGTCCACTCAACATCTAAAAAAAACCCCTATGCTTTTGCCTTGCTTCTCAGTCTATCTGTTGATGCCTGCTCAAAACGTACTTCCTTTAAATTGGGCTTTGATTCGTGTTCTGTTGCCCTACACATTCAGATCCCAGTCATTTTGAAAAATCTGCACAAATATGTATTTTTAAATGATGTTGTTAAAATTTAATCTATTCTGCATATTTGCAAAATCACAACTATCCTGAGCAGGTTAAATAAGACATTAGCAGGGATGAAATAATAGCAAGAACAGACAAGTAGTTCTTCAATATGCAAGTGGCTGAGACAGAATGACCCAGTTGTTTCTTCTTGTCTATACTGATGATTCTGCAGTATTAGAGTCAGTTAAACATTGTTTTCCCCACTCAAAGACTGCAGGATCAGGATTTTACATAATTCTGGGATATTTGTGTATTCTGTAATTTAACTAGTTAAAGCCTTTTTGTTTTGGGTTTTTTTTTAATGCCTAGGCTGTATTTTCAAATGCTGTCTCTTGTCCCCTGGGTTTTCTCTCTGATACTGGCTTGCTTAGGGGAAAATTCCACTTCCATTATCATGAAAGATCAGGATCTGGCACAATCATTCCAGCCTCACTGCCTAGCAGCAGTCAGCAGAATTTGTTGAATACATAATGCTCCATTCTCCTCCTTACCAGGTTCTTGCAGAGGGATTTTGCAGCAGGCGAGGGGAAGCTCGGAGCGTGATGGTCGTTCAATACCTGCTTGAGACATCCAGGAGCTCTTGCTCTTCGTTGCTCAGGCACAGGGAAGTTTTAGATGGCACTGTACCCACTGTTAAGAGATTAAATATGATGAAGTTCATGGTACAGTATATGGCATTTCTTCTTGCCAGGAGCAAACTCTCACCTGCAGCCTGGAATAGCCGAGGCTGCTTTTCCCCTGGCTCGTTAAAAAGCCTGACACAGTAAAAATCCCTGAGACAAGTTCAGAGAGTTCTCAAGTCCCTGATTAGTAAATATTATTTGTGCAAAATGTAATCTCAGGACAGTAAGTCCTGACATGAACCAGATTCAAGCATGTGTTTGGCAGTCCTCAGCTTTATTACTTCTAAATACAAATGCAGCATGCCAAGCAACAATCCTCTAACTCCTGAGCTTAGCTTTCCCCATACCACCAGCCACTTGCCAAGAGTCATTTGCTCCAGTACTTCTCACAAAAGCCAAGCTACTTCTCATAACTCTCCATCCTAATTAAGCTACTTGCTGGCTTTTATAATCACCTCTCCATACACCAATCAATCTCAGCAGGACTTTTAACAGATGAAACTTGGCTGATTTCCCCTTAAAGCACCAACCATCCTGAAACAATAAGGTTGAGTTTTTTACTCTTTACTGCTTCTCTTGCAAGCCCTTTTTCTTCTCTATCTGTCAAAAGAGGAGGCCAACAACAAAAGTAAATATAGTCAAATATGCTTGAGGTTGAATGAGGGCATGGAAAGCTGCTGTTTTCCAGATGAGTCAAGCAGTTCTAGCAATTGCACGGACCAGTATTTACTTCAAGCTGTTCCACACTCACTATCGTTCATCAACCCATCAAAGAGGACAGACAGCCAAACTTTTTAACAGATACCCAGACAAAACAGGCAGAATAAAGCAATGTTCTGGAATATTCAGAACTTTAACGTTTCAGAAATTCATTACTTCATCTTGACCTTTACTCGGGAAAGCAGCTTGAACTAAACTTGGTGTACATATAAAAGGAGTTTTCAATCAATAAGCCCTTCTACACCACTGCTGCCTCCTTCAAGACCCTACTCTGGACTGTGCAGGGCATCTAAACAGAGCCCCATTCACAGAGTCTACAACCATTGTCTCTGGAGGGGCTTTTGGGTGCAACACACATATCCAAAAAGAGCACCAAGCATCCATGAGTCACTGCAGCGCTCAACATGTTACCACAACCCAGCTGACACTGCTCAAATTGCCACTGGACTGGATTTACCCAGAATCTTCTAATTCCTTAGACACTGTTGTGGAAAGCATCCTACATGAGGGGAAAATAAAAGTTAACCAGTTTGATGTCAAAGGCAGCAGGGTGTTCCTTGCTGTCTCATAATGAAAGGGACATCAACACTTGGAGGTAGCGGAGGCGGCGGATGAGGTGGAACCAAACTGGCTTCAAACAAAAACCCAGCTTCCTTTTGTCAGGACAGAAGCAAGGCAGATGCCCTCACAGTGGGGCCACAGAGCTTCCAGCACCCCCAGGCAGTGTCAGCCCTTTTGGGTCCTGCCCCATGGAGAGCAGCAAACCCAAAAGCCACACGCAGGACTGTGCGCTGTCGGTGCCTGCCCGCTGCCACACCTCTGTGCCAGCAGACAGTGCCCACAGGGTTGGGATGTGTGGCGTGGGCAGTGGATACAGAACGGATTGGATTGTTTCCAAAGGCTATTATGCGAAAAAGACTTTGCTTTATGCTTGGGCCAATATGGTAAACTGCATCCAGTTAGCTCAGGGAAAGGTCAGACATATTTTAAAGCTAAGAAAGGCCATCTCTGGCAGGTGTATCCAATTCAGAGAGATATATTATCCCCAAAGGAACATGAAAAAAAAAATCCTTATTTATTTTCTTTCTGCATATTCCACTTAGAGTTACCCTGGTGCATTGGTGATATGGAATTGAGCAATGTTTTCAAGCAGAATCCAGCCAGTCTTTCCTAAAATGAGACATAGTTTGTCTAAACAGACAATCGCTTCCTGGAATTTGCAGATCTAATTCCATACTTCAGTATTTAAGGCCTCCAAGAAAAGTGACATCCATCTTCCCTCTCATTAAAAAAAAAAAAGAAGAAAAAAAGAAAGATTTTCCTTCTATCTGGAGATTATTTAGTGCTCTGTTATTGATGCTACTTCTATTGAAAGATTTAAAGATAAAAATGCAGTGTATTCAAGTAGTGATCATTTTTCATCGTCACTTAGTGACAGAACAGCCTGTAGTCAATTCCAACAGATCTATCTTTTCTGCTATTGATCCTGTGCGCAGGGACTTGGCTGTGGTGCTTCAGAACTGCAGCAGCAAATGCAAAAGGAGTGGACAAGAGAGGTGCCAAGCAGTCTTGTTTTCGTTCCCAGGCTGTCTAATTATTTCCCTCTAAGTGGTGAGACAGGCTGCTAGAAGATAACTTGTGTGTAGATGCATGTCACTTCCTGGTGGACAAAGGGAACAGCTCACAAATGCTATTTCCCCATGTAGCTCAGTCTACAAGGTGTTCCAGAGCTGAGTTCAAGACATTGGATGCAAATCAAAACTTCAGGTACCAGAGGGACAGCTGTTTTGTGAAAAGTAGGAACTGCCAGTCAGGTCCCTAAAGCAAACCTCCCATGATCTCCCGGGGTGAAGATGCTCTCTTGTGCTCCCATGAGGATGCCCATCACATCATGAAAAGACTCTTTCTGCCTTTTGAAGCCCAAAGAGAATGGAAAGTGTTATCCTGAGACTTTGGAGCACTCCAGCCTCCAAAGTTCCATGACCAATTTTTATACTTAAGACACAGAGATTAATTCTGGTCATCTTCTGAGTAGAGAGTGAAGCTGAAGGGGAAAAAAACAACAAAACATTTAGATGCAAGGTAGAACCTGCATTTTCTCAAGTAGTTCAGTACTCGATCACAGACTATCTAGTATTTTAAACAGAGCCAGACTTCTATATATGCTCTTCTTCACTTAAGCCAAATACATCGGTAAATGCTGATACAGAGGCTGTGAATTTGATGGCTGAATAATGTTTGAATCCTTCAGGGACCAAGAAAGCTTTCTCCAGAAGCTGTCATGCACCTCCTGATGGATCACTACTCACAAACCATAAAGGGATTTAATGCTGGGAGCAGGCAGAACCAGATCTCCAGCTTCCTACAGCAGCTGCTCTGTTATGGAGCTAAAGGGTGATTTTGGGTTTGCTTCCCTTCAGGTACTGGCTGAAATGTGACCCAGATACCTTTAAAGTTCCTATATATCAGGTGTAAGTTTTAAATATAAGCTGGAAAAGAGGCACCCAAAGATCTGGAGTGAATGAACAGACAATGGTGCCTCTGTGCTATTTGCAGTTTTTTCATCCTGTTGATGCCATTTATCCACAATTCCCACCTTGACTTTGGGTCCATTTTTTAGCTATTTCCCACATGGGTTAGGAGATAGAGACACAAGCACTGGCTTGAACATGGGGAGCTGTTCTAGTGCTTGTGGCTGGGGACACCCAGCAGATTAATTCAGACAACAGCAAAACCCCCAAACACTGCTACTGCAGGAACTGCATCAAGATGAAAATCACAGACCCTATTCTAGAGGCAATGGCTTAAACAAAGCCAAACAAACTACACAAATAAAACACATACACAGGTGCACCTCATGTATGAGCCTGACAGTATTCTAGCACTTCTCTTCTTCCTTGTTAATTAGCTTGTTAAGGAGCTTCTGAGGTTCTTTTTCTGACAACTTCTGTGAAAGGTGTTCTTCTACAGAGACCCAATCTTGCACTCCTCTGCAGCTCTGGCTGTCTTGTCATTTCCTGATCCAAATCCTTTTGATTAATCTCTGAACAGGTTTATCAGTCTATTCTGAAGCCTGCACACAGGAACATACATGTTCAGCAGATATTTCCTCTGTAACTTTCTCTGCTACACTATTTTGGAGAACTGTTCCAAACTGTGCCAGATAACTCTTGCTATTTGCAGACATGGGAGATGGGAGTCTAAGCCATGAACACTTGCCAAGGTAGCTATATGGGTATACTAGCAAAAGGATATTTCTCCTACTGTATAGCTTATTCCTGCTCTTCAAATAAACTGTACTAGTAAAAAGACTTCCACTGCCTCAGCAGAAGGGTTTTGTTGATAGATAATTTCACCTCTTTCATTGCAAACCAATATAACAGTGATAATGCAGCTTTTGACCAGAGTTGTTTTCTCCTCAGTATTCACAGCTACCAGAGAAAGAATATGATCAGTGTCTTAAAGAATAACAAGTGGCTTCATTTTGTCCCCCAGAATAATTTGCACCTTAGGTCCATTCTGAATTCTTTCTCTTGCAAGGCTTTCCTGCTCAGAGAACAACATTAAACAAATTAACAAATTACTCTCTCTGCAAGAGCCAGGTCATATTTCATCATTAGAGAAGGAGTCTGATTCTGGTTGGGTGAAAATAAATCCACAGTAACACCATTTGCTATCATTCATGTCTAAACATTTCCCCTCAAAATAGTTTCATTTTGTTATATTTAATGCTTCAGCATTACATCTTAAAATAATGCCAATAATTTCAAATCTCACTGTTTTATTTTAGGCACTGTTCTCCTGAAGTGACAGAAGCACACAGATTGAAAATGTTGCTGAAAGATTGCTGCAAGAGAGGAAAAACACGTCCAAGATTTGCCTAAGTGGTAAAAAGGAAAGAGATGCTCTTTGGACACAGTAGGAGATAAAAAAGTTTGTAATATTCGTCATTTGCTTAAAGACTGAAGAGGATTTTGGGACAGCAAACGGAAGCACTGCAGTGCCCTGGGTTCGTGGTGCAATATTTTGGTCCTTGTGGGATGTTTCACTGCAATATTGAAATGAAGGATCAGCCTCTGAAGTCTGCAATCTGGTGCCCCTCTCTGGCTGTCATACCCAATTCTAGGTACGAGAAACCCAATAAGGGATATCGATCAAACTGTCTGATGTGTCAGTTAAAAAATAGCCCTTCAATGTAAACAAAACCTATGCAGAGCAAAAAAGAAATAAATTCAAAAGCCTCTTCTTCAAGTTATTAAAGCTCTTTCTGCTGCTATACAATAAGAAGCTTTGTATAAGTTTTATGAGCTCTATCACTGATCTATTCATTTTCTAATGCCTGAAAAATTACAGATCTTGTGCCTATTGAATGAAAAAGCAAAGCCCTTTACAAGCCTATTAGGAAAACAATATTTACAACTAAGCACCAAGGAAAATTCTCCCATTAAATTTTACAGCAATTTCCTTGGAAGAGTCCTTTCCACTGAGAACAGCTGGACTTAATTGCAGATGAGCTGACTGAAGGAAGTACATCTGATTGCAGATGTAATAAAATTCATGCTTGACACCTTAATTTTTTTAATATATATTGGCCACCATCGAATCACTGCATTTGCTGGTTTGCAGGCTGAATCTATCAAAGTTTTGGCAGGAGAACAGACAGGGAACGGAAAAGCTTGTGGAGGCCTTCAAAGCTTGGTGCTTAAGACACAGCTTTTTAATGCTATTGATTCCTAACAATCAATATTTTTTTTTTCAATAAGAAGGTCTCATGTTACCCCTTTTCCCAACCACTCTTCACAATGAACTTAGTTAGGATGAAAAAGCACTTAATGGCTTTCTTTTGAGATTTTTTTTCTTGTGTTCATTGCAGTCTCTTCTCCCTTCAAAAGTTCACCTTGCTCAGCCCTTCTGGCTGATGCTACGTGGTTGTGGGGTGGTTGACCAGATGTTTTCCAGCATAACAACCTGCCATGAAGTTCAGCTTTGACCTAGAAGAGCTAATTTCTTTCAAGTAAAAGACATTGCAACCACATCAACCTCTAGCCTTTAAGGTTATTTGCTTAGAATCTACCATAAAATCTAAGAGCTTGCTCTCCTTCTTCATCTCTGTTGGAATCCTGTAGATAATTTAGTTCTCAGTGAGTTTCACAAACAAGGTTTTTAAGTAACTTTTTACCATTAAACCTGAACTAAAGCACTTACTTCTGTTAGGAGTTTTTTACAGTGACTTTTCAAAAAGTAGGGTTGGTCATCTTCTGTTGTGCATCACGAGGGTGTGGAAATTGCTTAGAGAGAGAGCAGGGGGAGTAAGGAGCTGTGCTCACTGCCACTGGAGATTGCCCAGGAACTCAGTTGCAGTGCTGACTAATTGCAGGCAAATTGCTTCTGCTGGAATATATTGAGTGAACAGCAGCAGCAGTGCTTGCCTGGAGAGCAGCAAGTTGAACAAGGGTGGAATAAACACTAAATGCTGCCTGAATCCTCCTGCAGTGGGGGTATATAACCCCTTCCCTCTTCAGTCTGTGATATGGGACTGGCTCCCATTTGCCCGGCTGTTCCATTTTCTGCTGAAGAAAA
This sequence comes from Taeniopygia guttata, assembly GCF_048771995.1. NCBI lineage: Eukaryota > Metazoa > Chordata > Aves > Passeriformes > Estrildidae > Taeniopygia > Taeniopygia guttata. The sequence goes on from NC_133042.1 coordinate 7,194,554, forward strand.
TATTGGGATACTCCTCCAATTCTTTTCTGTCTCCTGACCTAACATGATTATTCCTGAACAGAAACATACATTTCTGTGAAAGGAAAATAGTTCTATTTCACCCCTGCGTTGTGAGCTGAAGCTGATAATCAGGACTCATTACAAACAGAGGCTGCTTCTCATGCCTGGGGGTTTTTGTTTGCAGAGTAACACTGTGTGGGCATCCCAACACTTCAAAACCAACCTGCTGCTCCTCAGGTACCTAGCATGCCACTAATAACATCTTCATGAATGTTGCAGGGTCTATAATAAGAAACTTAATTTTTTTTAAAGGAGTAACATCCACTGCTTGTTTCTGTAAGTGGCTGTTTAACCAGGCCTGCCAAACATTGCAAATGTACACACAACTGCATTTTAATCAACCACAAAAACACTCTGTAGCATAAGTAGTTAGGCAGCTATGCCCACAAGAGCACAGGTAAGTGGGCTAGTAAATATTTAATCAACTATTGTTGCATGGGATAGTAAACATGAATATTTAGTATAATATTTACTTACATTTATATCCCTATGTTTAGAATAATATTATGTTTAAGGACAAGTATACATTCAGATGTTTGGTCTGGTAATACTACTCATAGACACATGCTTAGGTGAGTTATTTAAACATTGTCTTGATGCAGGCAAGAAAAGGAAAGGATTAGTTTATAAGATATAGATAAAGCACACAGCTATATCCATATTTAGTTTTCTTTGTGGAGTAATTGCACCGTGAGAAACAAATGCAATCAGAATCTCTTTGCAAGGTGGTAGATGTTGGGATTTTAACATCAGACTCATCACCTGGCAGAGAATGACCTTGGGGGCTGCATTACAAAATGCTGGACTGGCACGAGGGCAGTTTTCCAATGAACACAGCATGAAGTGCAAATATCACTCCCCCAAGGCACAGCCCCAAGCACAGACACACTTCATGCCTTTCTTAGAGAGTAAAATGGAGAGGTTGGTGATTCTTTAGAGAAATGCAGGATCCAATCACTCCAAAGAAAAAAGGTTCTTACCAAAAGCCCTGGGAATGCACCAGCTCCCTGGCAGGACTGCAAGTCTTCCTCCATCAGGCTGGCTTTTGCCTCCATCCTGAAATAGAGGTGGCATCCAGCTTCACACATTAATATTTACTGCAGCTTGCAGTGCAGCAATAGTCCTACATCAGAGCTGACTCTATTATAGAAAAGACCTGCATTATAGCAAGAGGTGGCCCTTTACAGGGATTTGGGGTTTCTGCCTGATAACACATTTTGGACTACAGAGTCTCTATACACATTGAAAATTTCCTGTTACAGCCACCTTGCATTGATGATGACAGACAGCCTTTCTCTTCAGCTGGAGGCCTTATGAAAGAGTTCCTTAAGGTCTTTTTTTATTTATGAACTAAATGAGACTTCTTGCAAAATGTATGTCTGTACATGGATGTGCAGGCTTGGGTACTGGTTAGTGCCATTTATATTGGACCCCTGACCAAAGCCACATCATGAGCTTGACCAGAATATTTTGTGCCAAAGTAGAGAAGTCATCTGAGGACCAGTAAAGCAGTAACAAGCATTTAATCACTATTTCATGGGCTTACAGATGGCCCATGTTACTCAGGGCTGCTTTCACAACCATGACCTCAGCGAGATGTGGCATGGCAGTGGGTCTGCTCTTAGGGGATACAAGTTGTCTGTTGTACAAACAACATTGTCACTGCTGATATCTCTGCCAGAAGGACCTGTGTGCAGCCCTGGGGTTTGCTGCTTCTTTCCTTAGCATGCACTGCCTTTTTAGCAATATGCCTGCTGAATATTAACCACCCTAACGATCCCAGCGCAGCTCCACAGCACTGCTGCTGCCTTTAGCTCTGGCTGAAGTGATTTTCTGCTTTTGTAGCAGTTTCTGTAGAGGGGCCAAGGACTGGCAGACCTACAGCAGCTGAGCAACCTTCCTCCTCCTCACAGGCAGCTCACAGCCAGGCACCAGTGCTGACGCACAGGGCAAAGAGATGCTCTGTCCTCTCAGGCTGTTTTGACAAGGGCATTTGGTGGTAGGACAAGGGGGAATGTCTTCAAACTGGAAGAGAGTAGGTTTAGATTAGATATTAGGAGGAAATTCTTCCCTGTGAGGGGTTAGGCCCTGGCACAAGTTGCCCAGAGGAGCTGTGGCTGCCCCAGCCCTGGAAGTGTTCAAGGCCAGGTTGGAGCAGCCTGGCTGAGTGGAAGGTACCCTTGCCCTGGCAGGGGGTTGGCATGAGATGATCTTTAAGGTCCCTTCCTACCCAAATCACTCTGTGACTGTGATTCTATGACTTCCACACCCTCCTCTGGCTGCAGCTGGGCTGGCTGATGCGGTGGCTGTGTTTGGATGCCCATCACTGCTCTCCCCTGTCAACCAGCCTGGCTGGGTCACTGGGGGTGAGGGCATCCAGGGGAACTGACCCAGCCAAGACCCTCCCAAAACAGCATCTGCTCTCTGTCTGACCTGCCCCCAGCCTCTCTGCAGGCACACTTCATTTTTCATTGACTGCCTGGTAACATTGTGCTTGACTTCATTGAGAGGCTTTTAAAATCTTCAGCTTTGCTATTAGTATTGATTAGCTTTGTCCTCTTAGCAGGCTATTCTTTTTTTTTGTGTGTGTGTGTCTCCTGGCTTGTTGCATCATCATGTTCTGTATCGCTCTTTAGGGTCCTTCCCATGGATTTATAAGTGTGAATACAGCTGGGGACAGCTCTGGGAAGAGATGCTAATCTTCTGAACAAATCTCCCAGGCCATCTTTCAGTGTTTAGGTGACAATTCACAGTGAGAAAGAGGACAAACAATCTGATCATTGCATCTAGGCAAAAAAAAAAGAAAAAAAAAAAAAAAAAAAAAAAAAAAGAGAGAAGAAAATGAGAAAAGAGGGAGAGTAAGTTGCTCTTCCAAAGGGAGAGAACGAGTATTCAGTAACTTAGAGAGCCAAAGCACCAACTTCATTCCTGCAGCCATGGGTTCTGAGCTTAAAAATACAGAAGTAGTAATTAATAGTTTGCACTTACATAGCATTTTTGCAGCTTAACCTCTCCACCAAAATTTCACCTAAATCTAAATGCAGCAATTTCTGGAGTGGAAAATAGTGGGAATTTAATAATGCATAGAAACACCATGCAAGAAATCAAGTCAGGAATATTATACAGATATAAAAATGCAGGGGCAACATTCATAGTGAGAGAACTCAGCTACTCAGGCTGAAATTGCTTTGTCCTGTCCAGCTAATAACCTTCCTTACAAAGTTGTTGCTGAATTGTTAAAATATTACTTGTAGGTGTTACAAGTACACTTTAGTTCCATATCTTATCTTACAGACAGCATCCCCCAGAGTGTGATGCCTCCAGTCAAATCCCCCTGCATTAATCTGATATTTATTCTGAGGAAACGGAACTTCTGAGCCACCCAAACAATGTTTTGCAGCACAGAAGTTTTCCATTGACATTTGTCCTCCAGCCACTGACCCAGCACTCCTGCAAGCTGTGAGAACAGCAAATATCACTTTGCAAGGTGCTGTGGGTGCAGCCCATTGATTAGATGGGCTCACCCTCATCCACAGGGAATGCATCCATGGCACAATTTAGCCTGGATGTCAGAGAGGTACTGCAGGCAAGAGAGCTGCCTCAGAGACTGATCATAGTTATTCTGCTTTCCCAGTTGCTAGAAAGTCTTCTTTGCCATCTCTATTCCTCATTCAAAGTCACCAGTCCCCAGCATTGGTTGGTTGGTTGATTGTCCAGCGGAATTGGGGTCAGGGATCATTTTTAGGCTCTTCCTTGGGTGCTTGTGCCTGGGGTTTGATGTTGAGCTCATCCTCATGCCTTTTACTGCAGACCATGAGCTCTCCAGGGGCACACACCTCACCCTCCTGCTGCATGGAGGAGTCCTGTGACATCTGGATCTGGAGATGTTGCTCATGTACAGCGAGTTCAGCTCATAGAAGAGGGAGAAAATACTCCTTAGGGGGGTGTTCACTCATTAGCTGACCCCAGGTATTCCTTAATTGGACTCTGCTTCCCTCAAAATTCTCTCTTGAGGGTTGAGCTCTAATCAAATTAATTTGTCTCTTGGCCGGTAAGGAATAACAGTAAATCTGAAGTCCCTGAAGGCGTATGGAAATTGGCCCACATGAACCATATAATTTTTAAATATGAAGGAGAAAATATATTTGCAAAGGAAGTTTCTTAGCTGGCAAAATAAGCTATAACAGAGAGCACAGCAAAAGGGAGAAAGTAGTCAGGAGAATAATGCAACACAGCTGGAACACAAGGTTTTGTCTGAGAAAAGCACTTTCTTGTATTTTACCAGAAAGGCATTTCACTCTGAAAATGAAATCCAGACAGGATGTTACTGAAGGTCCACATCTTATTTTCAATAAATGATGAACCTTCATGTCCCATGAAATATGAAAGTATAAAGCTGCATTTCTATCATATTCAGCAAAGGTAGGGTTTTTTTTGTTCCCTTTTGTTTAAATATATTCATTATCAAAGGTGTAGTGCCCTTGAGAAGCTGAGACAGTTGCTTGTATTGCTGTGCAAGGAATTTGAGAGACTTGGTAAAGTTTTTATGAACAGTGATGCAGAGATGTGTAGTGTGTCTTTCAAGACCCCTGATCCATCCATCCAGAGCTGCCACTTGAGCTGTAAAGAGACATCCTTGTCAAACCACTTACATATTGCATATACAATGAGATAGCCCTTCATGTCTAGCACACCAGTTGCAGGAAGTAGAATTTAAAGCAGAAAGGCTCCAGAACTCTTATTTCAGATTCTTGTGGCACCAAGCATGGAAATCACATTGGCAATAATGAAAGGTCAGTATCTGAATGCACAGCTCGTGAGAGGGTATGGAAATATTTTGATGAAAAAGAACCTGTGCTTCAGAAATTGTCAGTGTGCTACAAACCTGAGGGCTATGGAGGGCCAATGCTTGTTTGGGATGGAGATTATCCCTGTACATGCTTTGTTTTGTCCTGCAGTTAGCAATGACAGTGTGGAAAATAAACCCACCTGCATGTAGCATATAGACCTACAATACAAAAGAGAAGGAAAAATATCTCAAATGGCTGGTTTCTGAAAGTCAGAATGAAAAATAAGACTCAGTTCAGCCTTTAGATACACACCAATGGCCTTATCTTATGATTCCTCTGTACCTTTTACACCTCTTACTCTCACTACGATTTTATTTTAATAACACTTTTCTACCTTCTTCCTGTCCTTTAGACACACTTGTTACTTTTTAATATAATATTCCCATTTTTAATTTGTGTGATACCCTCACACACAGTTCAAAATCAGGGAGAATTACTTATCTCCTCAAAAAGTAACAATGGTTGCTATTAACCGGGTTTTGATCTCTGCAGTGCCACTGGGAAAAGGTGGCTCAAGTGACTCCAGTTGTAACCCAGGAACTGAAGCAACCAGAAGTCAATGCCTAAGCTGAGAGGAAGCTTTCTCCTCTGACTGTATGTTTCCAAGGAAAGTGCAGGCACAGTCATGCTGGGTATTAGAGGAGATCCATTTTATGCCAGTTTTTGTCCGTGACAATCTCATCAGCAGCCATAGAAAACGATATGAAAAATCTGAAGATGGATGTTAACAATTCATTTCTTAAATTTCCATAGTTAATGTAAACCTTATAACTTCCACATCCTACCAGCTTGATTGTGCCTGCTGGAGTTCACTGCTTAAATAGTTCTCCCTGTAAGGAAAATGTACCAGGGGCATCATCTGGACCAGTTTGCTCACTGCCAGGAACTCGGATGATTTCTTAGAATAACGATCTAGGCAGGTTTTTTACAAATCACTGCAAGTTCAGCTCCTGTGAAGAGGGTTTTCTGAGGAAGAACTTGCAGGCACAGCATGTTTGGAGGCAAGCAGGAGTTGAAGATTCCCCTCTGCCTCCATGGGAACGGTACCTTTCCCAAGGCACCTCTCAGAGCAGCAGAAATCCTGCACAGCATCAAGTCAGTCTTACCCAGGGAGGCTCCAAAGGCTGCTCCAGCATCTGGAAGTCTTTAGAGGTGCTTTATAAATATTCCCACTCTTAGAGCAGGTGCCACATCCTGGTCCACCAAGGAATTTTCCTGCATCTGTTCCAGGGAGAGATCTGTGCAAGGCTGAAGGTCGCAGCTCTGAGAAGTCCTTGTGTGAAGTGACCTCGGCTGGCTGGGATGTGGTCCTGGCTAATGTCTAATGGCTTTCATATGACTCAGGTTTTTCTCCTCTGTCCTTCCTTCTCCTTGCCCAGCATTTTGCTAGTTAGTGGTTATGCAGCCACAGCTGCAAAGTACCCTTTCAAGGCAAATTATTATTAACATGGCTTTGCCAAATTGGCACAAACTATTGAACGAGGAGTCACAGAGTGGTTTGGGTTGGGAAGGACCTTAATGATCATCTACTTCCAAACCCCCTGCCATGGGCAAGAACTTATTCCTCCAAGCAGCCTGCTGACTGCAACCCTCTAAGCAGAGCATGCATTTTGAGCTCCACATGCTTTTTTTTTTTCTCCTGGAAGAGGCAAAAAGGCAGGACCTTGGCTGGCTACAGCAGAGCCGAGCACAGCCCGGGCAGCCCCGCTGCAAAAGCACGGCAGGAAAACTGTGCTGAGAGAGGGTTGCTCTGTGCTGAGAGATGCTCTGTGCTGAGTGAGGGATGCTCTGTGCTGAGCGAGGGATGCTCTGTGCTTGTCAGAATCTGTGGTATTGATGATTCTGAGATTGTAGAAAGTCTCTGTCTGTCAGCCCCACTGCCAAAGCAGAAGCCATAATTGGTCTGTGCTGGTTTCAAGGTTGTTTATTCTGTTTATCTCTAACATGTTCTGCTGCCCTGCCGCAGCTCTGTCCTGCAGGGCAGCGTGTGGGGCTCTGCCCTCAGTGGGATGTTACAAACATTAAATACCACAAACTACCTGTGCTGGATTTACAATAACGTGCCAATATCTGTCATCTACGTTGGACAGTGTGTCCCCAGCCTGAACCAACAGAAAAATGCCAGCACCACAGTGAAACATGGAGGGCATGAAGAAGGAGAAAAAGGACAAGGCACACCCAATTTCCTCCATCTTGTCCCCTTTGAACCCCTAATCTAGAATCCTAAAATTTTACTTTTGCACCTGTGCCACACTTAATTATTACTGATATCAAACACTCAGAGCTGGTAATTCATCCTGTAAGATTGAAAACTCTTTTCCATGGGCAGAGATCACAGCCAGTGTCTCTGGGGGCTCTGTCCAGGGGGGTTCCTGACCCCTGCTAGGGTCCCAGACCTGCCAGGGCAGCCAGAGGGAAGCTCTGGATTCCCACATGTGCTGAGTGAGAGATGCTCTGCGCTGAGAGATGCTCTGCGCTGAGAGATGCTCTGCGCTGTGGCAGCTCCGGAGGTGCCAAGCGAAGCTAATGCTCCGGAGCGATACTAGAGGGCACTGTAAACCTGGCAGTTTTGGCTTCCGAATGGGACGAAGCAAAAAATTGAAGCGCTTGCTATTTGCGGTCGTTAAAGCTCTCCTGGTATTTAGTGCAAAATTAGTGCTAACCCCCGGGTCCTGAGCAAATTAATTTGTGGAATTACACAGGAATTACTCCCTTACAGTCCAGGATCCTAATTCATTGCCAGGCCCTGAACTTTTGCATCCACTGCTGGAGGGGCTCCTCTCCCAGTAAATGGAGGAAAGGGGAGCAAGAGCCATTATGAGAACTCAGCAACTTTTTTTTTTTTTAAAGCTATCACTTAGCAGTAATGTGTTCATTAATTGGCAGCCAGACCACTGCCTGGCTTCATTTAAAATTTGATGGTTTCTTTTCATTGTGGTAGCAAAGGTTTCATCCTGCACCTTCCCTATATGCCAACATAATTTTTTTCCCTGTGCCTGATTGAGGATACACACCTATCAGAGACAAGGAGAGTTCCTGCACTGCGATAAAACAAAACTGTTTTTAAAAGGGTCTTTTAAACATATTTAAAAATAGGAACATGCTACTCTAAATTAAACACTCCAATCAATGTGATCAATATATTAGTAGGTTTCAGTACCTGTCTCCTCAGACAGTCCTCATACACCCACCACTGTAATTTATAATTCAGTGTTCAACCTAAATTAGTAAAATTTAAACTGAAACAACAACAGACTGACAAGTAAACAAGACTTTCCAATTTAAATGTAAAATGTTTACCCAATGTGCAGAATCAAGCTCTCCGCCCTCGCAATATCACCACCACACAAAATAAACACAGAGCCACAGGGGACAAGAGGAAAAGGCATCTTGAGAGGTCACCTAGTCCATCTCCTTCCCCCAGGGTAGGATCAACCCTGCCTAAATTGGTCTTGACAAGAGAGTTTCTCTAACCTGTTCATCCCTGGAGGTTTTAAAGGAACTCCACAGGCTCCTCAGATGCTCTATTCTGGGTGTCAGCTATTCTTATAGATGGAACATTTTCCCCAAAGTCTAACCCAAATTACTTTTACTGCAGTCTAATCCCACTAATTCTGTCTGTGAGCAACAGTTCATTACTTTTGTAGCATCTTTTGTATTTGGGGAGATTATTACTGTGTCTTTATCAGCCTTAGGCAATGGACCATAGTTCTTCCCCTCCTGGGAGGTTTATTTTCTAGACTGTTCTTTTCATTTTCTGTATTTCTCTGAAAGTCTGATGACAAAACTGCTCCTCCCCAACACCCAGCAGAGATGGGAGCATTGTGCCAATGTACCACACCACACTCTCTTTATGTACAGTAGTGGCAGCTCTGCTTTGCTCACACCAGGGCACCGCAGTTGGCTCAGAGTTCATTTCTAGTCCATGGTATTGTCCCTTTCTCTTAGAAATGCTGCCTATGCAGCCATTTCTGGACACATATTTCAATAGTTTTAATATATTTATCTTTGCTTCTGTCCCTGTAGAACATCAACCTCTTCTTTCCAGCCTGCTTCTTCAGTTTGTTAAGATTTTTGAATCTTTCTCTTGTTCTCTGAGAGCACTTACAGCCCCTCTCAGCTTGGTTGTTAACAGCTGCAATATGTCTCCTCCATACTACCCAAGTCACTAATGAAAATATTGAGTAATACCAGAGCTGCACAGACCCCTCCAGCACCGTATTCAAGCCATCCTTCCACTTGGACAGCAAAGAGAAAACAGTTTTCAGTGTGTTTCCCAGCTGGTTTGGTACCTTACAGCATTTCTCCCCATCCATATTCCCCCACCTCGCTCCTGGAACACCCCATGAGTGAGAGTCAAAAGCCTGGCTGGAGTCAAGCTGCAGCTCCTCCCCTCTCAGAGACCTGCTGCCCTGCCACAGGAAAATTAGATTGGTTTGACATGATTTATCCTTGACAAAGCCACAGCTTGTGGGTCTACTGCATCCCTCGTGCCAGTGCCATGCCTTGCCTTTGGATCTAACAAGCAAAATTCTGTCCCCTTTGAAGTAAGGGACAAAACTCCCACAACCCAGGGACTTTACCACGTCCAGGTAAAGCAGCGGAAATACCATCACATTACTGCTCATTTTGGTAAGCAAGGGTTTATTTCCACTGAGAGCTGCAGAGGCAGAACATAATCAGGGATATCACAGCTGGGGTTGAGCTTTACACCCCCCAGGTACCATCACATTGTGGATACACAGCCTCTCCCCAAAACTGGTGCTCCTTCATTTCCTTGGGACAGTTCAATAGAGGTGGGAGCAGGTATAATTTACACTCTGAAGGGAGCTGCAAGGAGGTATAAATTACTCAAGCACAATCTACCTAAGATTCACTTAAAATTCACTCTGAATTTGGCACCAGAAATGTAGGAGATAATCAAGTTCTCCTTTTTGAGATCTTGTGTATTTAAAACCTGCTGTGTTTAATTTTTGCAGTCACAACAATGCTCATTCATAAATATTTCCTAATGTTTGATTCTATTAGTATGTACAGTGCAGTGTTTGATTAATGGACTAGAACAATGCGATCAAATATATTTTGGGCTTCAGAATACCACTTTGTAATGCCTAATATTTGAGGAAATATTACAGATAGGCTTGTCTTCTGACTAGAAGCGATTGCACTTGAATTCTGAGAAACCCAGATAGAGATCTTGGATAAGATCTGAATTTCAAGCGAGTCCTAATTACACAGCACGCTGGACCAAAGCTCGAGGTCTGCACATTTCCAGCGTTGGATTCTTCACAGCTCAGATGCAAATGTTGTTTCTTAGCCCTCTCTCTCAGGAATTCATAACATATTCATCAACTTGTAGTACCTAAGAGCCCTGTCCGACTGTATTTGGAAGACCTTAATTTGACTCCGGTAGGAGTTTAACAATATTAATAACTAATATTAAACTGGATTCCTAACGGGGATGCTGGGACAATACTCTTTGATCACTGCATTAATCTGGTGCAATTGTGTTTATATCAGCCTCGTTCATCCCATGTGAGCTCAGTGCCATCTTGGCATGAATATGAAATATGCAAATCTGTGGGATACACGTTAATAGTGGGTCCATCTGCTTGGATCTTTTATTAAAGGGAAGTGTGAATGCAGTTGCCATGCAATACACTCTTACACACAAAGAGCACGAGTTACGAAAACAAGAGAAAACATCTCGTGCTTTGGCCTTATTGGTATTTCGCATTTGTCATTTCTGCGTCTGGTTTTCATTTTAATTTAGGAATTTTCCCCAAAACGAAATTTGAGTGAAAAAGCTCAACAGTTAGGAGTGACTGTGCGTATACACGCACGCACATCTCTTCCTCTCTAGTGACAGACAGGATATTACTTTTCCACTGCATATGAAATTAATACCAAAAGCACAAGAAAAAACATGTAAATGCCATCCCTTAAAGCCTGATCTGGATCTCACTTCTACTGCTTAAGACATATATAACATCGAGGAAAACTAGTTGCTGGAGTGAAAAAGAAGTTAATCCAGAGCTGGTTTGGGAGAGCCGAGCTCAAACATGAGCTCAGCCTTGCTATAGAGTCATAGCCCAGTGCCTCCACAGGGTGTGGATGAGCTGCTGTGTTCTGCTGTCCCACTTTCTCTGTAATAAACAGCTCTCCCAACTCCATCCAAAAGGAAGAAGCTCCTCTGGCTCGTTGTTCCTGTGCACTGCCATGACCTTGGCTTGTCTCCCTTGGGTGTGTGCTCTTCCATGCTAATGGTCTGGGGGGAGTGTGCTGTGATTTATTCAACAGCTGGCAGGTCAAACCTCCCTGCCCCAGATATGCAAGTGCTGATTCACATGTGGAGGGGAGAAGGTGACACAGAGCCAAAGTATGTGGTGTGGTACTTTGCACCTTGCTGAGCATTCCTCACGCAGGAACAGCCCTTCATCCACCACCCCGCAGGAATGGACAGCTCCTGGCACCACAGGTGGTTCTGAGCCTCACACCCATCCCAGAAGGCTGGATTGAGCAATCATTTTATTCAAGGACACTGGGATCTGATGTACAAAAGGGCCCGTTCTCCTCCTTGATTCACAGATATTTGAGTAGGCAGCGGAGTAACCAAGAGGAGTTTTTTCCATATCTTCAGTATGCAAATAGATGAGTGAGCTCAGCTCTCTATTCATTGCTTCCAACATACATGACACAGATGATGCTGTTCCCATTGTCACGCTAAAACTGGGGGCTTGATGACAAGAAATTCACTGAGCTTCCATCTGCACAGAGCTGAGATGGTGGTTGGGTAGGGAAAGTCACTGCATTGGATTATGTCAGCTCTACTGTTTACTTCCACAGTTTATTAGCTGTGCAGGGGACCTGAAAAGCCAGTTGAAATCACAGTTATTAGTGCAGGATCAGCTCTTGGTGCCACCTGGGCTGGGCCTCATTTGTCACTACCCATGACTGGCACCCTTTTCTCCAGTAGGGGCACAGGGATTGTGATTTGGGAACCAGCAAACGACTGAAGGGAGTGTTCAACCAGCATATGATCCAGCAAAAAATACAATGTTGAGATTTATTACATATGTATTTCTTAATAGCATCTGAGCAGAACTGGGTCAGTTACCTGAGAATCAGCACATGAGTGCCTGGGAGGGGGACATGTGCATGGGTCTGCTGGTTCTGTGCTGCTGAACACATCACCTGCTTGGGAGAGAATGAATATGTTTACCCCAGTGCTAAGGAAAGAAGGAAAAAAGAACAAGTCAACCTTCTGCAGCCAGCTGATTATGCATTTTCCACATCAAATTGTCAGCATTTATTCAATTACTTCACTCATTACAAGTGTGTTCTTCAGCCACTAATCTGAAACCCCTCCCTGCTGCTGTCAGCTCCATTAGAAATGACACGTTTCTTCTTCAGGTGAAAAAGCTTTTGTGGAAGGCATCTCCTCCCAGGACAGGGCTGGGGCTGCTGGGGGAACACAGCCCTGCCCTGGGAAGGGAGCTCCTCTCCCTCTGCTGCCCTCCTTGAGCACGGAAATCCACCCAGGGATTGAGGTGAGTCCTCCAAGGGGTAGCAGGAATTGTTTTTAAAGCCAGACACTCTCTGAGGCAGGAATTAGAGGAATTCACAGGGCTCAGCCAAGGATACAGAGGAGATCCCCAGAGCCAAAACTGTATATTCTCCAAACACTTCCACTTTAATAGTAAGTTAAAAGGAAAGTTCCCCTTCTGAGGGGTTGTTAATTATAGATCCCTCCTTTAAACAGTCCTCCTGTTTTTATCCATGCTTACACCCCCACAGCTGGTAAAGAGGAGGAAAGCTCTACCTTCCCCAAAAAATCAAATACATCCAAAATGCTTCCTGAGCTGATTCACTTGGCTGGGCTCCTATTTGATATATGAAACAAAAGACAAGGCAGCAGAAAGCAACATATTTTCCCTGTGTCAAGGTGAAGCACTTCCCATCACCCAGCCCATCTCTGCTGGGGATAATGCGCATCAATAATATTTAAATGATCAAAGTTTTTCAGCTCAGACAGTGATGGGGTTTTTTTCTGACTTGTCATGCTTGTTTTCCTTAAAGAGGCAATGACCTGCTGTAGTCGAGGCTTGCAGTTTGGCACGCAGGAGCGTTTTGAGAAGCGTTATCTCCCGAACAGAACAGCAGCCTCATGTTTCCCTGCACAACAACCTTTCTTAGCCTAAAATGCTTTGCATCCCATTTCCTTGATCTGGCTAAGTGCTTGCATGCTGAAAATCCCACCCTCCCTCCAGCTGTCCTTCTGGCAGGGAAGAGACAGCATCTTCTCTCTGGAGAGTACAGTCACTGCTCCTTTGGTTATCTAATCAGGGAGGGCAAAATTCACTCAGGGCCCTGCGAAAGCGGCTGAGCTGCAGAAAATGCATTCCGAGGTCTTGTGCGGGAGGGTGGGAGGAGGCAGCCGGGGAAGCCTCCCCTCCCAGAGCAGATGCTCTCTGCCATTTCCCCAGTAGCTTTCACAAAGGAAGAAAAATGTGGAGTACTCCAGGGACTGAAGCATTCGGCTCTTCCTCCTCCTTCTCCCCGGGTCTGTGTGTGCCTCGGAGCAGGGCAGGGTCTGCCCCAAGGCCAGGGCAGCCTGGGCAGGAGGATGGGGAAATAAATGTCCCCCTCCCACCAGGAAATAAATGTCCCCCACCCACCCTCCCGGCCTGCGTGTGCCAGAGCTCAGTTTCTCAGGCTTTGTGTGGGTTTTCCATCATTTCTCCTAACTACAAAATATTATGCCTCTCCGCTTTCTAAAACTCCGTGATTGCACCAAGCATGAGGAACTGGGAAGCACAAACCTTCCCATCCTGATCAAGCTGGGAGCTTTCTTCACATTCAGCTTGCTGAGAACAAAAGGGCAGTACAAGGGTGGTGAGATGAGACAAACCTCCCTGGAAGTGCGAGGCTCAAGCAGCCTTCGCCTCCATCATCTGTAACATCCCAAACAAAAGCACCTTTAAGTCACTTCCTCCCTTTTCCTGGCAAACTTCTCCCCAGAGGTGCTGGTGGGCTGGAGAAAGCTTCCACTGGAACAAGGTTTGGGTAGAGCTGTGCTTGGCAGGTATCACCCTTCACAAAGGGGTCTCTTGCCTGCTCCAGGGCTTGGAGCACATTTCCAAGCCGTGTGTTCCCACCTAATAAAATGCTTACTCACTTGCAGGAGGCACTTTGATATCCTTGGCCCCACACTGCTAGATAAGGAGCATAAAAAGAATGTATTGCTGTTATAGGGGATACAGCAATAGGTATCCTCAAATGAAATATCCTTTATAATCCTGGTTATTATTCTGGCAGTGATCTCAGGTCGCTCTCAGCGGGCTCAGCTCAGCTGAGGTGTTAGTGAGTGGGGACTGCCAGGTGTCACGTTTACCTTCTGTTGTCCCAGGGCATCCTCTATCATCCCAATCCGGGAAAACATTTCCCTCTTCTTCCAAGCATATCAAAAGCACCATTTGCCATTTAGGGAGCCAGACATAGCCCTGGTATAAACAGGTGCGAGCCCACATATGTCAATAGAATTACACCTGATTTTAATGGGCTTACATTTGGCCCTTGAGCCCTGGGGATCCCTCAGGGAGCAGAGGCTGTATTAAATATTAAGGGCCTTATTCTCCACCCCTGCCTATGCTGGAGTAATTAAACCTCCATGCAGACCCATTGATTTTCAACCGCGCTCTCCTCGTGTGAGGAGGCAGCGCTCGGCACGAGGGAGGGAGCAGAGATGTCCCCTCAAGGAATCCATTTTTCCTCCCCACAGGAGAAAACTATACCGTGCTTGGGTGAAAGAATGCAAATGGTCTAAAATGAAACAACGGCTCCAACTCTTCCCCATTGCCTCCAGCCTGGGACAGCATCACTGCTGCTGCTTTGCCGCTTCTTTCGGGCTCCCGGGTCTGTGAGTGCCACGCACAATCCCTCTCCTTCCCACATCGGGACCTTCAGAGCCAGACCTGCGAGGAGCTGGGTGATTTCCCATCCTCCAAGGATCTCCAGAATCACGGTGTAACCTTGGACAAGCCCCACAGCTGTTGCCAGCCTCTCTGGGGGGTTGCGCTCGTTGGTTAATTCCGGCGCTTTGCCTGGAGCTAGCGCCTTTTACCTGTGTGTGTACAAGCTTTATTGCCAGCTTGTGATCTTTTGAGCTAGCAGGGCTGTGAAAAACGACTTTGGTTTTTCCTTAAATGCCACGGAGTTTAGAAGTGTGACGGCTCACACTGTGCTGTTATTCTTTCCAATTGAAACCTAATGATGCGTGCATATCACTTAACTCTGATGTCAATAATCAGCACGCCACTTGGTCTTTGCCGTGGCTATTAGGGAGAATGAAAATGAAATACCAACTCCGTTTTATCCTGTTACTGTACCATAATAACTAATAAAGAAGTAATAAGTGAGACGTGGGGAATTTCCAGGGGAGTCATTACTACAGAGCAGACCTAAAGGCACAAAGTGAAATCCAGGAATATTAGCCAGCCCTGGATTCCCAGCCAGTGCTTCTCACTTAAGCTATACTGCTGCTGTAAAATAAGTGTTTACAGAAGAAGTTACCATGTGGAAAGTATCAGAGCATGTCCTGGAGTGGAAACTGAGCCAGAATCAAAGATATCCTTGCAGGTAAAGACCACCCTGTGCATCAGCATCGTGTTTAGGCTGGGCCACAGTCAAGACACAATGCCAGCATTTCATAAATCTCACTTATGCTCCAGAATATGGGAAACGTTTCCCAGAAGAGCTCTAAATCACCTCTGTCTGGTTGCAGGATGAGTTGTGGGTTTTCCAGGGACTCTTGTATGGGAGAGGCCACCCAGAGGCCTCAGGGCAGTGGGTCAGAGGAAACCATATAACAAAATACTGAGTGCATGAGGTTCAAACCACGTGTAAGATGGACAATGCATTTTCTGGCTTAGAAATTATTGAATTCCTTGTTAGCAAGGAGCAGTCGTTTTTTGGTGGTTGTATATATAGGAGGCAGTGGTGATTCTTTGGATTTCCTCCCCATAAATGAACTGTCATTTATCCATGAAACTGTCATTTATCCACGTGTCAAAAACCTGTCGCTGCTCAGGAATTCTGTCTTCAGCAGCTGCCTGGTGCAGGGAAAACTTGGACCTTTACTTGCCACAGTTTTATCCACCTTTTCCACACCTGGAGTCTCCTCTGCCCCTCAGCATGGACACAACAGAGTTGACCTAAGCAACCCCAGCTGCTTCTCCAGCCCCGTGCTGGAAGGTGCTGTCACACCTTACAGTCCAGCATGTCCATCCCCCACCTCTCCAAAGCAAAACCTGCTTTGGTTAAACCTCACAGCACGTTCCTACCAGTATCAAGCATTTCCCAGCCATCTGATTTCCCCATCTCCGAGTTCCTACTTTGTTTATCCTATTAATTCCAACCACCCCCTCTTCCCCCAACACACACGCACGCAGCCTCATTTACAGCATCTTCACCAGCGGAAGCCTCCCCAAAATATTCAGGGCACACCAAGGGAGGACTTACACGTGTGGGGAAACCCTCGTGACTGGAGATTTTTTTTTTCTCTCTCTCGAGCAAACATGAGCTCATGATTTAAATTTTTTTTTTAAGCTCTTAAAGGAAAAAAAAAAAAAATAAAAGAGAAGCCCCGAGGAGCAGCATTCCCGGCTGCCGTTATCCAACCGGGGGCAGCGGGACGGCGCGGATGCTGCACCGGGAGCCGCGGGGCCGCCGGGGCTGAAGGCTCCCGCTCGCAGCCTCCTCTTCCTCGGGTGGTTTTCCCTCCCTCCTCCTCCTCCTCCCCCCCTGCATTTCCTCCTGCACCTTTAAGAAGCCCATTGCCGCCGGTGGGATGGTGTGTGCTAAAGCTGCACAGAGGAAGTTACGCAGCCGGGATCAGGCACGGAGATAAAAGCTCCGATTGTGATTGAAAGTGAGAGCAAAAGGGATTTCAGCCTCGGCATTAACTTGCGAGGGGAGCCGGGATTGCACAAAGCTCCCCCGGCCATCTGCCCTTGGGGGCCGGCGGCGCATCGCCTGCCCGCCGCGCTGGGCAGGGCAGGGCTGGGCAGGGCAGGGCAGGGCAGGGCAGGGCTGGGGGGTGTGTTTTGGGGGTTCCCCCGGCCCCGAAGTTGGCTGCTCCGCCGGGAGCCCCGCGCCGCAGAGCTCCCTCCCGGTAAGAACCGCGGCGCCGGGGATGGGGAAAGCGGGGCCGGAGGGGGGGCGGGCGGCGCCGGCATCTGCCCCAGCCCCGATCGCTGCGTGTCCCCCCGAGCTCTTCCCACGCTTTCCTGGGGTGTCCCGCTCTCTGTCCCCCTCCTCGGAACATCCCCGTCTCCCCGCCGCGGGATGTCGGGTTTATTTTCCCACTTCGGAGTTTGGGAAGCCCCCAGCCCCAGCTCCGCCGATTCCCTCCCCAGCCCGTGCAGCCCCCCAAAAGTCCTTTACTGTAAAAGAAAGCGAGGGGAGGATGGGGCGGAGCGGGGAGCGGCATCGGGTTTTGCCGGGAACCGCGAATCCATCGGGGAGAGCGGCGGGATGCGAGTGGGATTTCCAGGTTTGCAGCTGGGAGCCGCGCAGCGCTGCCGCGGGGTTCGGGCTCCCGGTCCCCAGTCTCGCTGTCCTCCCCCTCGCTGTCCCCATCCTCGGTGTCCCCAGCCCCGCTGTCCCCAGCCTCGGGGAAGGGATGCTCAGCGTGGGAAAGAGGAGAGCAACTCCCGCTCCGTGAGCGCGGGGGGAGAGCCGAGAGTTCATAGGGAGAGCAACACTTCTGAGAGAAAATTAAAAACTCCTTCATTGAGTTTACTTTCTGCTCTTAATCCGAGAGCAGCTCAGTTGTTGCTCAGCGTTGTCCCTTTATTTCAATAGGGTGTTAATCCAATAATAAGAAAAAAACCCGGAGCCAGCTAAGTCAAGACACAATCTAATTTTGTGTTTTTAATACTCCGGCTATCAGTCCCCAGTGAGTGCTGAGTACTCTTCAAAGAGAACAAAGAGCATTGATTCTATTTGTTCCCGTGAACTGCAGTTTCTTAATAATATCAGGTGAAGATTTATTTTTCTAAGAACTAAACTTAATCAAGCAGGGTGAAACCTTTAATTTGGGGAGCCTCTCTGCCCCGTTTGCAGTATGTTGGCTCATTCCAGAGAAATACTCCAACTCTTTCTGCAAGGGGACTGAACTGGCTAAGTGGGTGTTGAGCCACAGAGTTCACCCCAAACCCTCTTGCCTGGCTAATGGACCGACAGAAAATACATTTTTTCCAGCAAATTTTCACTTCCCTGGGAGTCTGTGACATTTAGCCGGCATAACAAGACACTAATAGATATTATAGATCCTTTCTACCTGGGTTTTTCCCTGACAGCCATTCAAGTGCAAGATATAATTGTTGAGGCTGTGAAAATAGATCCATAAACTTAACAGCACTGGAGTCCTCATTAAAACTACTCTGCTTGTTTTCTACACAATACCAGAGTCTCTCACTCTCTGCTGTTATCAGGCACTTGGCAATGACCACTTTGATGTAATAATTAGGAACTGACTTGTTATAACTGAAAAGACAGCTCTGATGTAAGTAGGACTTATAAACACTGTGTCACACTGGCTTATTATTTTTACTACATTTACTCATAATACAAAAATAGCAGCCAGTCTATTCTTTTTCTGGGAGTTTATTCAGGTCCAACGCAGCTATAGCAGGCTGCGAGCTGGCAATGGAGCATGAGAGACAGCTTCTCTTTTCTGAACTCATTCATCTCAATCAGCAATCTTTCAAGCAAAAAGGGGGGAAAGGGAGATGGTAGCAGAGCGGTGTGAAGCCCCCGAACACGGATCAGTGCATCTGTTAACCTGGAGTTTCTGAGCTTTAGTAACTGAGCTTCATGAGAAAAGAAATGCTAAGCATGCTGTTGAAGCAGATATGCCTCAATTGTGAAAGAAAAGTTGGGGAAAGAAATAGAAAGGGAATCATCCAAAGGTAAATTTCTGTTCTGGATATGTGCCTCCCACCTTCTCAGATGAGATCTCCCTTCTGAATCTAATCCTGAGAGAGGGTTTGACTTTTTTCCCCTCCTGCTTCGGTTCTTTGTCATTTTGTTTTGTAATTACTTACAGTTTTTATAGCTCTACTGGAAAGACAACAAAATTGCAGAAATGTTGTTCTAACCTGAAATGAATACTGGGAAGGTCATTGCTCTTTGTATTAGGTGAACCTAAATGTTATTAGGACTTTAAATTGTTTTTTATTAAATGTTATTGTTCAGATAAATCATATGTGGGGATGCTGGACAATGTATCTGTCTCCCCAGCTGTCTTATTTATTTGCTTATCTTTTTAGAACTATCAATTTGTCTGTCTGTCCCTTCTCTGTCTGCATATTCCCCATCTTCTAATGACCCATAGCTACTTCTTGATATTATTTGAAGAGCCATTAGAGCTCCTGTTGTCCAGCTGCTGTTGCAAAGCAGATACCTTAAATTGGGCAGCGCTCCTTCCCTTCTCCCAGACAGCAGAAAAGCCATAAGCATCTTACTGTGGATTGCTTTTTATTAAAGTTGTATATCTCCCTGTTACAAAAACCTGTCTGGTGGCTTGGCAAGCCCAGCTGAGGGCTCTGCCTCCTGAGGAATCCCTGTTTTTCTTGCTCCAACTGTCCCCCCTTGCTCCCACCTAATCTGTCTTCCAATTTCTTGCAGGTCCCTCCTGCTGATGAGCTCTGCCTTTGCCCTGACCATGAAAGAGAGAGGAGATCTCAGGTAGCCCCATGGATTGCAGCTGAAGGCTTTGGGAACTTGGTGCTCCGTTGCCAAAAGACAGAATTGGACGGGAATCCTCACCACCACCAGAGGACACAGCAGGAGAAGCCAAGGCCAGCCCTGCCCCAGTCACCCCAGTGACTACCCAGCCCTGCTGGGGCCACCACAGATCTGGGCACCCTTCCTGCTCTCGCTGGCACAGCCGTCCTTTGGGAAAAAAGAATTTTAGCTCCAAGCAGTCTCTCTGGTCAGAGTTGTACTGATGACCAGATGCTCTATTTATTTTATGTGCTAATGTTCTAACACCCTAATAATTAAGACAGACACAGTTTAAGGCACTTTCCACAGCCACGCATCTGGAGCAGACCAGAAGGTTGAGGAAAACCTGATCCAGCACCATCTCACAGCCTCTCCAATTTACTCCTATCAAATTTCATCAGCAACTCAGAACTTGATCTTCGTATTGATTGACTGGAGTCACCTCTAGATATTTTCATGCTGATTTGGAAGACCTTTCGTACAATAAAAAGGGGGAAAAATGAGGTTAAGGAAGAATTTTGACCACTGATCAGCAACTCTGGCCAAAACTTTCCCAATCAAGTGAATTGCAAAGTTGGCTTCTGTGCCAAGAGGAACTTTCCACGTCCAGGTACAGCGTGCGGAGTGGGATCATCCCTGTTACTGTGTGGATCTCCTTCGACTGGAGCATTTTTAGATGAGGAGTTTCCATGCTGATCCCGAGAGCCACCCCTAGCCCTGTAGCTGCCTTCCTCGGGACTCTCGGCACTGCCCTCGCCCAGGGACCCCGCGCCTGGCCGCAGCTGCCATGCTCTACCTGGCTGCTCTCCTCGTGCACTGCGTGCCCCTGGCCATGGGACAGTATGACATTTGCAAGTCCTGGGTGACCACGGACGATGGCCCCTCATGGGAGTTTTACGCTTGCCAGCCCAAGGCCATGCGGATGAAGGATTACGTGACCGTGCGGGTGGACCCGGCAGGAATCACTTGTGGGGACCCTCCGGAGAGGTTCTGCACCCATGTAAGTGTTTCCCCCCTTATTTGCTGGCTTAGGACAGGCTCTGCTGGTGGCTGGAGGCAGTGTCCAGCCCAGGTGCTGCTGGAAGGATGTTCTGGGTCGGGGTGGCCACGGTGGTCTGGAGCTGCCAGTGTGCAGAGCAGGGAGAGGGCACCCTGCCCATCCCGGGGCTGTGCCAGTCCTGCAGCAGGGATGGGGCTGGCATGCTGAGGGGAGGGCGAGGAGGAGCCAGGGAGGGCTGAGCAAGTCCTGGAATTTGGAAAAGCTCTGCCCCTGCTGAGCTGCTCCTCTACTTGCTAAAGTGTGGGGTGTGCTCGCCAGTCCCATCCCGAAAGGCTGCTGCAGCACTGCTGGGATTTTACAGGATGTGGGCAGATGGTCTCAGTTTGAGGCAGCATGAAGGGCAGGGCAGGGGAGTTTGGCCCCTGCACACCCACAGCTCTGGTGGTTGGTCTGACAGCCACAAACTTCACTAAAGCCCCTGAAAATGTGCTTCTTCCTCTCTTCAAGCCTCCACATGAAAGGGTTCTGTGGATAGACATTTGCCCTTGTAGTTAAAATCTTTAACTTATTTTCTCTTAAATATTAATCATTGCATTTCATTCCGTGCACCACAAAGCTCAGCAGGAACATTTGATTTATAATTCACAAGGCTTTACATTGTTAAAGAGTTCAGGGGTCAAAGCAAAGAGCAAAACAGTAATGCCCCCTCCCAAAGGTCCCCCAGGAGTGGTCCAGGCACATATTTAAGGGACAGACACCAAGCCAGCCCATGCTGGCAGGGTTTCCACTGGGCTGAGTTTCCACTGACACAAGGAGTGTCTTCTAAAAGAGTATGTTATTCTTTCATTATAATGAGAAAGGGAGTTCCCTCTCTAAATCAGTGCAGGGAGTCCCATTTTCTATTGCCAGTGCTACCCCATGCCTCAGTTTGCCACTCTGGGCCCAGCCAGTCAGGGCACCTCTTGAAAATCCAAGAGAAAAATGCTCCTGTGACACCAAGAGGTGCCAAACATTTATGATCATCAGAACATGCTGCCAGTAGTTACCCAGTTCCCTCCAGCCTGAGGGCTCTCATTAGTACCAGGGAAGGCATTTCCACTAATTCCAGATAAGTAGCAGCTTTTCCTTTTAAAAGATCATTTGAAAAGAAAGATTAAACCCAAGGTTGCAAATAAAACCGTTAACTATTGATGGGTCAGTCTGTATTTCCATTTATCTGACTGACTGCAGGAGGATTAAAAGGAGAACACCAGATTGCTTCCCACTATACTCACTGCAGCTCTTTGCAAACCCTCTCTGGTTAAGGATGCTCCAGACTTCAGCTCCACTGACCTCCAAAGAAGCAAAAGACACAAACTGCAATCAGCTCCCTGCATCTCTTGATTCAGTCAATACTGAGCTGAAATCTTTCTATTCTGGGCACCAGCAGTATTTCCTTGTAGCGTACGCCTGCCATGTGCTGTAACACTTGCAAACACCGTGTACAGCCGTGAATGAGAGCTACACAAATGCAAAACATGGATTTGCCTTCCTGTCCCTGCCTCACCCCAGCCTGGCCCGGCTCTCGCCTCCCAAAACAGAAAGCAGCACTCATGGCAATGTCCCTGAGCAATTCCCTGGTGAAGAATCGAGCTATGGACAGAAATAATAAACTGCAAGTTATTTTTAAGACTTTTTGGGATGGATTTGTGAAATACCACTGTATTCATGGCCTTTTGCCCCTCATCTTACACCAGTGCTGTTCTCTCCAGAGGACTAATGAGTTATAAAAACGAAGCAGAGAGGGAACAGTCAGGCTGAGGTGAGCAAGGAGCCCAGCCAGCACCCAGTGCACAGAGTAGGGGGTGGCTGCAGGAGAGATCCAGGCTCCAGTCCAGCCTTAGGACTGGGGTGGTGTGGGCTGGGAGGCCATCAAGACACTTTGTCACTGCCTCTGCCACCGAGAATGCCACGTGGCCACTTACTGCTGAGCATCCCCTTATGGTCCGTGGAAAGTGGACTCAGCAAGAAATGGCCCTTCCATGGCCGGGGCTGGGTGGTGACTTGACACCTATCGACGTGCAGGGAGAGGGAGCAGAGCCCGCAGAGGATGTGAGCCGAGTTCTGCCCCCCTGCACTAAGGAAGTGCTGGACAAAAATCGATGTCTGTGCCCACAGATCATTACAGCCTCCAAGCCCTGGGAGGGGAGAGCTAGCAGCTCGCACAAACCCAGCGCAGCTCCTCGCTGCCAGCCTGCTCAGGTGCCTTTTGGTGTCCTGTTATCCTTTCTCTCCAGGTTTTTAATTATTTCCTTGTAACAGGTGGGTTCTCACAGGAGCCTGGCTTTCCAGCAGAGAAGTTCTTACGGTGACTCTATTGCTTTCTTAGGTGTCTTTCAAACCAGCAGGGGACTGTCCGTGCAGTTAAACTCGCGTTACTCAGAATTAAGCGCAGCCCAGCGGGGCTCCTGCCCTGCTCAGACAGCTGCAATCAAAACTAAAGACACACAAACACCTTTCTGTGCTCAAAGCAGCCAGACAGGGATGAGCTGCGCCGTGTCCCCGTGCAGGGCAGGCCAGGAGCAGAGTCCTGGTGGCACTCAGGACCTTGTCAGACAGCGAGAGTGTCCTGCGAGGCTGCACAGCCCGCGGGATCACACACTGCCCTGCCACAGCTCCAGCAGTGCTCACAAGACTTCTGCACCAGGAGCCTTCAAGAGATGGCAGGAGTTATTTGGAGGAACGTCCTTTGTGTTTTGTAGCAATTCTGGTCACATTTGGCTGCTTCCTTCTGATTGGGAAGTGTTTTGCTGCTTATTAAAGTTAAGGGTTTTGCTTTTTCCACAGTTTCTGAACCTGTTCCTATTAATGCCAATGCCTTCCTGGCTGGGTCACCTGAAAAATGAATTGTACTTTGCCCCTGGCAGGGCAGGGGGAAAGGTGGGAGCAGGAAGACAGATGGATAAGTAAATAAAAGCCTGAATGAAACTGAAAGTGTGACTGAAAACTAATAGGGAAAAGATCTTTTAAACCAAGGATATCGAGGGAGGGGTGAGACCTCAAAGATCAGAGGCAGGGCATGGCTCAGAGCAGCTGAATGTGGATTTCAAAGGAGAGGGGTTTGCAGGGCAGGGGGATGTGGTGTTCCTTCACCTCCCCACCCTCGGGGGCAGCAGGAGGAGGAGGGTGGCACAGCTGGCAGGCTGCTCCCAGGTGCTGGGATGCTCTGAGATGCTGAAGCATTTCTTTGATACCAGGCAGGGACCTTTGGGAGTTTCGCTTCCAAGCATCAGCGTTTTGCAGACAGGATGCAAATCCCTCAGGTTTTGTGGGGAATTCATGCATGGGGCGTGCAGTGGGGAGCAAGCAAACACCAAAGCCCCAGCTCCTTGCAGCTCAAGGAGTTTCCAAATCATGCCAGCAGAAACAGAGAGAGGTGTCCATAACAGACAGTCATTATGGGATGGTTTTGCTGCTCCTTGACATCCCAGTGAGAGCACGGGGAACACACCTTGCTGCAGGAATGGGAGTTTTTTCTCCCCCCAAAGGTGTCAAGACAGTATTTCTTGTTCTGACAACACTCTTTGATGCAGGGCCGAGCTCTCAGCCCATATTGATGGGTCAGGGGTATTTTTATTTGGCGTCAGCATTGTTTCATCAGCTAATAGAGCTTGTTGACTTTGGCACGGGTACATGAAAGGAAAAGGCTTTATTTATTCATTACACATGCAGCCAAATTGGATGTTTAGTTTAATTCTTAGCTAAACTTTTCTGAATGACATGTGGTTATAAGGCTTGTACTAAAGGACTGTTTCTCCTGTGGATTGGGTGCTAAAATTGGAAAAAGCAGACAAACCTTTGGGCTAAGAAACACTTTTCCTTGCATTTTTAGCCCATCTCATACAACTCTTCTCATCTATATCTTTGTATACCTGTTTAGGTGCAAACAAGGGATTATGGATTTAGGGATGACTAAAAGTCAAAAGTTTTTTTAAATAGGAAGGGTAAAGCCAACGTTTTTACAGTAAGAAGGAAAGAAATAATTGCTTCAGCAATGCTCTTTCAAAAGCATTTTCAAGCGTGCAGCATGTTTTGGTGGTTAAAGGATGGATTCGTCACTTCTGGTACCCTGAGCAGAGACCCACAGCCCTTTCCCAGCCCACCAGAGTTCTACCTTGTTTTGAGTAGAGCCAGGGGGCAAAGCACAAGGCATTCTCAGCCTTTTGACTGCCCTAGGGTTCAAGAACATCCTTTGGGCTAAGCAGAGCCTGTATACAAGTCCAATGGAGAATCCTTTCCAAGAAAAGCAGATATTCTCCCTCCTCCTTGAATAAATCAGCACTACCCACTGCTGGTGGCAAGCCATCCTTGGCTGTAGCAGAGGGAGGTGGAACTGCCCTTTGCCCTTCATTGTGGAGCCTGTATGGCCCTGGGGATGATCACTTTGCCTTTATGCCAACATTCAGCAGCACAAGAAATTCACTCTGTGCTGTCAGATCCCCTGTACACCCCTGGCAGGGTTGTAGGGATGGAAAGATGTGACTTTCTTTTCACAGCTGCAAAGTGCTAACAGCCCCTCTTCCCCCTCGAAGCCTGCAGTCCCTTAAATCAACACCTGGAAAATGCTCCCCTCTCCTTGGAGGAAAGCCTGGAAAAGACAACTTGCTGCCATTTCCACCCAGAGGAAAATCTCCCAATCCACCCCTTGCACCCATCGTGGCACTGCTTTTGAGTGTGGGAGAAAGAGCTGGAGCCTTTTGGTTCTGTTCCCACCCCTAATCACTCCCCAGCATCAGGGCTGCTGCAGAGGACACTGTTTGAAGTCAGGATCAGTGGCTCCCTGCCCTTGGGGCCAGACCCTTGGGTTGTACATTATTAGCTGCTCAGCAAATTACACACTGCTCTTCTCCTGCCACTGAGGCTACTTCAGAGTGCAGCAGGATCCTGGTGTTTGAAAAGGAAAGGCTTCACAGAAAAATGAGAGAATACAATTCAGCTTCAAATTAGAGAGTGCTGAGCAAACGGGATTTTCCCTCAACAGCCTGTAACAATTTCCTTAAGTGCCCAGTTCGGGATTCATCTTGTTGTAAAGTGGGGATGCTACTCCCCTAACAAGGATCATTTCCAACTGCTGATGGGAAAGACACAGTGATAAAAACAAAGCTGTCAAGTAGATTTAATTGGTACAGCGAGCAGAAAATTTTCCCCTACACCTTGAAGTATTCAGGAAGAGTAAACTACTTTTAAGAAAAGCTTCGCCCTTCAAAGGGAACAGTGTCCAGATGGGAAAAACAGAAGAGAATGAACTGAAGACTTGCTGGGAAGTGTGGCCAGAGCTGGTAGAGCAGTTCTTACAGCAGCCCTTACACTCATACAGCAGCTCCACGTACCACAGCTTTTGACAGGCAAATTTTGAAGCCAAAGGTATTCAGGGAAATCCTTCCTATTTATTTATTTTAAAATCTGCATCTTATTCTATAGCATAGATTTGATTTTCCAATAAACTTTAAATGGATTTCTCCCTACAGAAAATCCTGCCTGCGTAGGAAGAGGTGCTATCCTACCATGCTGTGGTTTCCCCGAGTGAAAGTCCAGTTCTAAGTTTCAGATCTTAGTGTCAGATCCCAAACCACCCTTTTACCATCAGTCTTTTTTCAGGAGCTCAGTGCTGCAGTTACCCCAGGCTGCATGGGTCCCTCCCATGCAGGAGCCACCACTGCAGCCTCTGCCAAGACGCTGCACCCCCCAGAGCAGTGGGGCCCTGGTGCTGAGCTCCATGGGGACGCTGCCACCGCCGTGTCCAGTCCTACCTCGACACTTCCATGTCCCAAAGGGAGAATTAGCACAGATTCAACTGGTTCCTACTCCAGCCAAAGGGTTTGTAACTCCCCATCTGCTGGCTGAGTCAGCTGCTTCAGCTCTGTAGTGCTGCCAGTCAGGAGGTTTGGGGAGCCCTGTCTAAGGAGAGGGTCGCTGTTGGGGTCTCAGGGACAGCCAGGACATGTTTTGGGCTGACACAACTCAATCCAAACCCCCAACAGGCACCTGCTGAATTGTTCCCCTGACACAGAGCATAAAGCAGCCAAATGCTTTTCCCACAACAGCAAAGGCAGAGCCTTTGATGCAGCAGACAGACACAGGAGCCCTGATCAGAGGCTGGAGTGGGTGCAGGGGTACCCATCACCCAGCTGTGCCCCCTCCACAGAGGCTCTGGGCAACATCTGCACCTCCATTTGAGAAGCACAGCAGAGCCTCCACTCCCTCCCCTTTCCCACCCCCGGGCTCTGCATCCTGCCCTCCCCCATTCAAACTATCAGGGCCTCTCTCACAGAATAAATTATTAATAGCGGCGTAGCGAGCCTCTCTGCAAAGGCTGCATGTATTGAGCTTACAAGGCGCACAAGCTTTTAGAGAGCAGGACACTTTTCCTACTTCCTAAGCAATTTCTTAGTCCTGAATCAATAATGCACTCGCAGCCCTGCACACAGGTCGCTGCTGCTGTGCTCCTGCTGCTTGGGGCTGCGGACACAAATACATCTCTGTAGCAAGATGCAAGGGCTTAATAATCTGGCAGGGAAGGGATGGGGCGGAATCCAAGCAGCTTAATTTGTAAACAAGCTTCAGGGAAGTGCCCTGGGAAGAGCAAAGCTTGCAAGTCCACGGTACAGAAAGTCTGAGTTTGGAGACAAGCTAAAAAGCAGTCAATGGGATTAATCTGCCGCTTTTTGAACGCGTGCCCACGGCTGCCAGCTGAGGGATGTCTGGTTTATCTGATCCCTGGCCACTGATCCCAGGCTTTAGGTCACCCCACAGCCAAAGGGGGAGGTTGAGGGGTGCAGCCCCGGCAGGGAGGTGGGGGTGGAGGTGAGCCCAGGGCGGCAGGAGGGATGGGGTCAGAGCGGCTCACTGGGGGATTAGCAGTTCACAAAGAAAGAGCTGCTCAAAAATGATTCCACGGGAGGCTGCTGCGGGTGATGTGTGTGTATACCCAGCACAGATGAGATTATCTGCTTAGGAGTGGAATTTTCCGGGCGGCATTAACCCTTGTGCCGCCCCCAAATCGACAGGGTGCTGGGCAGGGGATCCAGAGCTGCTGCCAGGCCCTCCCTGGGCTTTGCAAATGGAAGTGCTGCTTCCAGGCACTCAGCAAACAGCATCCTTGGGACCCCTCTTGGACAGGTCACCCACGGGCTGGGCTGGTTTCAGGCTGGAGGTTGAAATTCCTCGTGTAACCAGATTTTGTTTGTGGCTCAGCCAGAGTGGGCGTGAGGGGATTTGTGTCAGCGCAGGAGCGGGGCCAGCTGCATGGCCAGGGGGGACAGTGACTTGGTCGGCCCCTGTGCATGACAAGCTGCATCTCCCTCTGGATCCTCCCTCTGTGGAAAGGATGCTTCCTGCCTGGATGTCACCCTTTTTGCCGAGGTTGTGCCATTTACAGCGCAAAGACCAGTTCAGACCCTTTGTGTGAGGTGCTGCCAGAGCACAGGGAGAGTTTCAGAGACAGCGTGGGATGAGAGCAGAGATTTCCTTGAGCCTCACATCAAGGGTGGGTGAGGGAGCCACTGCTTTGGCCTGCTGCAGGTGCCTAAGGGAGTTCAGTCCTCAGAAAGGTGAAGCCCTCAATGCCTTGTGAAGCCCAGACTTGCTCCTGAATTCCCTCCCTCAGTTTTCCCATCTGGAGACAGGACATTGCCCTGCCACCCTGTCTGGCATGATGATGCCTCCCCAGGGCTGGTGGAGAGAAGGGCACAGTGCTGAGCCTGGATGAAATACGAACGAGATGCTTCTCGAATTCAGAGCAGGCTGGAGGGGGAAGGGGAAGCGCAGCCAGGAGCAGGGCTTGAATCTCTTCTCTGGCGGAGAGACGGGCCCAAGGGAGCCGGGGAGCCTTGAAGGAGCGGCGCTGCTCGGTGAATGAGGATCTGCTTCGGGCCAAAGGGAACAGGCAAAGCAGCAAAATGTCTCACTGAGTGTGTCCCGGTGTGGCACCCAGAGCCAGCGGGGCTGGTTCTGCTGACCCACGCTCTCCCAAACCCCACACCAGGCAAAGCCCGTCCCAAGCAGGCCAGGGGTGACCTTGTGCTCGGACAGCCTCGGATCCGGCAGGAAGGGGAAGGAAGCGGAGGAGCAATCAATCCCCCAAACCACGCTCGGGGAGGAGATTGGAGGGTGTGACATTCGGCTGAGCCAGAATTAGCAGCAGATCTGTGGAGGGACCCCATTTCCACCCTATTAATAATTCATCCCAGCTCTGCCTTTACCTGCTCATAAACAGCAAACAGCTTGTTAGCGAGGACGGTTTTCTCCCCTTTTGCTGTCTCTGCTTTAATAAGAGCCCCTTGCAGATGGCTGGGGGAGGGAGGGGACAGGGGAAGGACACATGAGTGAGCAAAACACCCCACTAGCCCTCCCTGAGCTTCAAATCCCATCCCACCCCATCCCATCCCGAGCTGCCCTTCCCCTGCAGAGGTGAAGCTGCTAAACAACGCCTCACCAATGCCTGGGTGCCTTGCCAGAACCTTCCAACCCACGTGGGCCACCTCAAAATGCCCCTTTGGAGGGGCACTGGGAAGAGGAGAGTGATGCCTGGAGGATGTGCAGATGAAGGCTTTGCTGGAGCATTCCCAGGCGGCCGCTCAGGCAGCCCATGGGAAAATTGCATTTTCTACCTTATGAGACAGCTCCTGTCTTATCTAAAATATAAAGCTTGACCAAAGAGGTATTTTTAAAACAACAACAAAAAAAAAGCAGAAAACATAGCATCTTGGAGAAAGACTCCCCAGAGTCTCCACAGTCCAATGCTGTGGTGCTGGCCCCATTTGGGACCTCTCCCTGCACACTGGCAGGCATCCCAAAGCTGTTTCTGAGATGTTCTCCAGGTTGAAGTCACAGCTGTGCACTGGGGAAAGCCCATGGCCCACTTAGGGGACAGGGAAATCTGTGCAAAAAGAGTAGACCTGGCCAGGCAGACCCCAGTGTCCTCCCACGTCCCTCAGAGGAGGGTACAGACCTTCACCTGGGCTCACAGAAAAGGGGATTTGTGGGGCTCTTTGGAATACGAGGGCCCTCATATTTCTCCTGATCCCTCTCCGTGCTCCCAGCCCTCTCTGCAGTGAGTTATGCCACTTGCCAGCTGTTGGAAATAATCGCTGTAAATTAATTACGGTTGTTTCACCCCTCTGATCCCTCCCAGCCCATGAATGGAGTGAAAATTAATTGTCAGAGAGTACTTGCAGCTCTCTTAGAGTCCCACCCTGGCCACTGGCAGGTTACAGTTTATGCCCTAAAGCATGAGACTTAATTACTCACAAATGTTATTTTTGATCATAAAATCACCTTGTCTTGTCATAAATCCAGATAGAGCAGTTGAACCCTCAGATCAGGAGCAGCAAGAGTGAAAACACCCTGAAATGTCATTAGGACGAGCCTCTGTTTTCTCCTGGGTAAATGCAATTCTGTTTGGGAAGCAGCATCACGTCCTGGAGCGATTCTTGGAAGAAAAGCCAAGGAAGTCTCCCAAAACACACATCACTCAGGGTGGCCCTTGTCAGAAATTTGTGTTGCAGAAAATAGGCTGAACTCTGTGTCAGAGGGGAGGTTAAGGGTGGTTGGCACTGGAGCTGGGTCAGGCACCTTCCGTGCTCAGCGAGTGATTTCCCTGCGCTGTGACACCAGAGCAAAGCCACAGCAGGGAAACGGAGACCCCTGCAGAGCCCTGGCCGTGAGGGAAGCCAGGGCAGGGCATGGAAGGGAAGCAAAGCCCCGCAGCTCAATCTCAGTGTGGGTTTGGGGCACTCAGCCCAGCGTAAATCAGGAAAGGAAATGTGCTGGGAAGGTCATTTCAGCTCCACCCCGCAGCCTGTGGAGCCAATGGATCCAACGTGGTGCTGGACAGGGGAGCGGAGAAGGGAAAAGAAAACTTTGGGAGGAATGTGTTCCAGAACATCCACAGGACAGGCAGGGATGGAGTGAGCTGGCTGTGGTCCCCTCTGCAGCTTGGGGACCCCCATGTGCTGTGGGCACCCCGTGACAGACAGGGGAGGGAGGCTGCAGGACACCTGCAGCAGCACTGCTCCACAGCAGGGACAGGAGCAGGGCAGGAGGGATCAGGTGCACATGGAGATTTTGCTGATCCCTTTGTTTCTTGCAGGATTTGGAGGAAATTTGACACCAATTTCAGGACTCACTTGCAGCACGAGGAAACGCAGGGACTTTGTGAACCTCATCTGCTGCCCTTTGAGCAGAAATTCAAAGGCAGCATCAGAGGTGTCCTGAGGGGAGCAGATGGGCCTTGGGTGTCCTGAGGGAAGCAGAAGGACCTTTGGTGTCCCAAGAGAAACAGAAGGGCCTTGGGATGCTCCTGAGAGCTCCTTAAACATCACAGCTGGATGGGGTGGGGGCTACAGAGGGAATTGTCCCCTCCTGAGTGGAGGTGGAGGTTCAGACCAAGGTTTCCTCAGTCAGACCAAGGTTTCCTTGGTCACAAGCACTCCCAAGAAGGAGAGAAGGAGGTTCCTGTGCTGTCACCTTCTTTTCCTGGCTCTGCAGACTCTTTAGGGGTCTATCAAACAGCCCCCAGTCCCAGCTAGTGCCAGATCTTGCAGGAGAGCCTGGAGAGGTCTCTGGTTAGGTTTGAGAGGCAGTTCTTAAAGAAAAAAAAACAACCATTCCAGAGGAAAGTACCCAGGAGAAACCCACACAGCAGCACTGATCTCTGTGCTGAAGAAATGCTTTTAACTTTTTCCCCTTAAATAAAAATTTTCCTATAATGCACCAAGGATTTCCACACCCCACCCCCCAGCTGAAAAAATACAAAGTTTTGTTTTCCAAAACTCATCCAAGTTGATGAGACCTTGTCATTACTCTTATTAGGAGACTGTAATTAAAAACAAGTGGTCCTGGGCTGCTCTAGGTTTTGGCAGAGGCCTTGGCTTAAACAATTCAATCAAGAAGAAGAGATCCCCAAAAGCAAATGAAGCCCAGGACAGTTCTCAAGACACCATTAAACAAATCATACCAGGTGTGAGCTGTGATCGAGCATCCTTGGCTAAGCAGTACAAACCCTCACATCATCTACTCATATTTTCTTGCTCAAATCTTGTTGTTTTTTTCCCCTTTAATATTATTATTATTAATTTTTTTTTTCTTCACTGTGCAGCTAGTGGTTGCACTTGCTTTCCAGCTTCCCTTTGGCATGGAGATCTAAAAGCTGCAATCTTATTTCTGTGCAGCTTTCACCATTCACAACAGATGTCTAGTTTGTTTAAAATATTCAACAGCCTAATGATTAATCGAGCAATTGCACGTACAAAAATATATCATTTTATGCTATGAGGCTTAAAAATGGTATTATCTGCTAGAAACAAAAAATAAAGCAACTTTGGCCTCATTAAGAGCCCTAAAAAACATCTGGGCTTTGTACACCTGAGGCCTTTTGTTGTGTCTGGTTTCCCCCATTCCCCCCTTCCCAGCAAGGTGGGGAGCAGCTTCCCTGCAGCATCCTGGGTTCCTGTCATCCTGCTTTGTCAGACCAATATCGTGTTTCTTAAGAAATCCTCCTCCTCAAGGAGCAAGTCTCTGCTGTCACCTTCAGAAAGTCCCTTTTGCAGCATTTCTGCCCGGAACTGACTCCAGGCACCAAGAGGAGGCAGAACCCAAGGGCTGGGACACATTTGCAGCTCAAGGACTGGGCTGATGGGAACCTCCTGAGGGCACCTGGATCAGGGCAGTCCCAGCATCGCTCCAGGCTGGGGATGAAGCACTGCAAGCAGCCCTGCCATGGAGGAGTTAGAGCCCCAGGACCTGAGAGGGTCTGCAGGAAAGATGGGGAGGGCTCTTAATTATGAATTGTACTGTTAGGACAAGGGATGATGGCTTTAAACTAAAAGGGAGCAGATTCAGATTAGCTGTAGGGAAGAAAACTTTTATAAAGAATGTGATAAAATACCAGCATGGTAAAACCTCAAAGGTGATGGATGCCTCATCTGTGGAAACATTCAAGGTCAGGTTGGATGGGGCTCTGAGCAGCCTGACTGAGCTCAAGATGTCCTTGCCCATGGCAGGGGGTTGGACTAGATGACTTTTAAAGGTCCCTTCCCACCCAAACCATTCCATGATTTGGCTCACAGGGGCACAACCTTACCACAATGCCATTTTTTAGGACACCGTGTCCTCAACGAGGCTCTCACAGTTTGTCCCCTGGAGATTTGACCTTTTGGACTGAGCTGGGGCTAAACAAGGCTGCAAAAACCCCAAAAAGTGTGCAACCAGAAGAGCTGGAGAGCCTGAAATCTGCAATGTCTAGTTGCTGTGAGGACACTCACGACTGATTTAATAGCGTGAGACTCAAAGTGAACTGGTTTATTTTAAGCTCACTGAGACCAAGTTTGCCTGGCTAATGCATCCTGACTTTTAGATTGAAGACTTAAATATCTAGAGACTTTGGACAGATTCTTTGGAGGACACACGGCTTGGAGGAGGAAACCAGATTCAAAAATAATACCTGGAATTGTTTCAACAGTGCTATATCTGGTCTTACCAGGACCAAGGGAGCAGCCAAAATGTGGCCATCTGTTTCCGCTCCCCCCTGCCCTCCTGGCTGACTCCAAACCACCCCCCCAGCAGAAAAGGCATCCAGCATCCCACAGAGGAAGGACAATTCAATAAACCTAACCCCAAAAAGGAACACTTCATTTTAGCAGAGGAAGCTGTAGCGATGTGACTCACTCGGTGGCTTTTGAGGCTCATCCCAACCTTGTCACTTGGAGGTTATTTTTGTGTTTGCCCTGTTACAACCATGCACCTCTTGAGCCATTTGCCCACCACCAGAGCATCAGGGTGGTTAAAGAGATCTTTGGGGGTGCTGCCTGCTGAGCTGAGCACGCTCCCAGGTTGTGATACATGGGAGCCAGCAGGACTGTGCACCTCCATTCCCTGGGATGAGCATATGGCAGACAGGAAGGGTTTCACTCCTCTTCTCGCCTCTCCTGACCCTGCCAGGGACGAGCCTGGCCAGCCCTGTTCCTCCAGACAGAACATGGGGAGGGAGATCATGCTTGATCAGACTTCCCTTACTGCTCCAGGGAAATCTGTCCCGCCTCCCATCCTGCCCAGCCTTTTGTCTGGGTAATGTTTCCTTCGTGTGGTTTCATCACAGAGCCCTTTGTTTAATATGGCCACTCCAAAGAAAGCATTTGATAGGAGCATCATCCACAGCGCTGGAGGTGGCCACTGTGGCCATGCTGGGGACAGCTCAAGTGGCAAATACTCGGTGAGATTGATCTCACACCAGCTCAAGGGCTGTGCCTGCTGCACACAAGGGAAGGAAGGCTCATGGCAAGAGCTCTGAGACACAGGCTCTGCTCAGACAGAGCCACTGAGCAGCAGGGCAGGCTTGTCAGAGACTTTCCTGCTGCCATCCCAAGCCAATTCTCCACCTGCTGCACCCTCCTTCAGACAAGTGGCAAGAATGGACCTCTGGGATGGTCTTTTCAGGACTGTCATATTAAGCCATCTGTATGGCCACATTGACAGGAGGACCATACTGCAACACAATATGTTGCCTCAGCACAGGAAGCACACTCAGAGCCCCCAGCACTTCAGCTGAGGGGGATTTCTCTGCCTTTTCCCTCAGCCACCACTGCAAAGCTGTGCTGAGAGGCAGCTCCATCCCCCAGCAGGAAGCTGTGTCTCATTAGCAGAGGTAAACAATTCCTCTGAACGTGACGAGTCAGGAGAGCATATTAAATATGTCAATATCTCAGGGTTTTTTAATCCCTACTCCAGAACAGCTTGTTGTGGCAGGAGAGGGCCCCCCAGCGTGGCTCAGAGCCCCAGCACAGCCCAGCTGGCATCTCCCCCTCTTTGAGGGGGTTGTGGGGTGCCCTCACCCCTCAACCTCACCCACCCAAGTAAGCCTGAGCGCTCCACTGATTTCCCTTCTTCAGTTATCACAGCTACAAACAAACAAAAACAAATAAACCATCCAGCTATTTGATTTTAGAGCACCAACTCCAGCATCCTTTTGTGAGTAACCTCCCTGCTGCAGGGTGGGCTCAGCAGCTCCAGCCCAAGCACACACAGAGGTGACAAAAGCCACACATGGCCCAGGCTGAGGCTGTGACAGAGGAACAAACCCCAGCACGGCATTTGCAGGGGTGTGTCAGAGCAAGACTGGGTTGAAAACAGTTTGAGTTTTGACCTGTTTTATGCTGTGCTGCTTTCCTCGTGCACACCAACACAAACACAACGTGTGCTGTATTTACAGGAGTCCCCTCTGTCCCCAGGGCTGCCTCCCCTGCACAGGAGCCTGGCTCTCACCTACAGATCAGCCACTCACTGCTTTGTTTTCCCCCGTGCTGACAGAGCAGCCTCCTGCTCTATTTGCACTGTGCTGTTCACATGCTGCTCCACACACAGAATTATTTGTGTCCTCAGGAGTTTTTCAGGGTTCCTGGGTGTTGTGGCCTCCACTGACTTTGCAAACAGTTGCTTGCCTTCAGTGCACATCTCTGAGCTCTGAGGAGGCACCAAAGGCCCATTTTACAGACATGGAGTGGAGAAGCTCTAAGTACTTTCCAAGACTTTTGGTTGCCTGGCTGGAGGTGGCAAAGCCCAGATTTTCCAAAGCACGTTGTGTTGCTCAGAGGTTTCCATGCTCAAAGCACAGCCCCACCTTGCAGCTGAGAGCATCCTCCTGTACCAGCCAGATCCCCTCCTCTGCTGTGCCTGGGTGTGCCCAGGGCACCCTAAAAGCAGCTCACAGGCACTCAGACTCCAACAGTTCCCTAGGTCACAGCCAGCCATGGACACAGGAGAATTCTCTTCCCACACCTGCAGCAGCCAGAGACACACCCAACCTGCTCAGATCCAGCCCTGCAGCTCATTTTTTGGAGCCTCCAGGTATCAGCATCAGCTCCCCACACCCTGGCACAGCCCCTGTGCTGCAGGAAATCCCCAGGGCCAGGCAGTAACACTCTGATCCCACACACAGCACCTCCCTATGGCTCCCAGCCACGCACAGAGCACCCACAAACCAAAGCACAGCACCCAGCTTGGCCTTACCTTGAAAGCTGCTGTGCTCAGGAGAGCCAGACCTCACACCCCAGCAGGCTCCTCACCTCCAGCCAGCAGCTCTGAGCAGCTCCAGATGCTTTATCACCTCCTCCTCCTCCTCCTCTGCCAGGTGCCTCTGCCTTCCTGAGCAGGGTCCCACAGCAGCAGAGCCCGCTGTCATACCAGTCCCTCTCCCTCCCCAATCCTTTGGATTTTGGATCTGAGAGGGAGGCAAAGTGACAGCAAAGAGATGCTTCATATGCAAAAAAAAAAAGGGATGTGCAGTGTGTTGCAGAGTTTTTTGTGGTCTGTACCCAGCAGAACACAGCCCTACACAATCCCCAAGGCAGGGGTGACCCACATGCTCACTCCTACAGGCAGAGGCTGCAGGGCAGTGATGCTGGGCTTCAACAAACACATGGGTGAGCAATAAATGCATTGGCACAGCTGCCCACCCCCAAAACTTCAACATGTGGTGTGTCACCTTGACACTGTCCTAGTGCAGCTCAGAACCTGTGGGTGTGGAGGTAAAAGAGGTCTTCTGTCCCTGCAAAACACACCAGCCTGGCTGTGCACTGGCACTTGTGGGCAGAATGGGATGGCTGGATGCTCTCTCCCACTGCTCAGGCCTGGAGGCAGTGGACTTTGTCACCTGGATGGGATGAGCCACCCTTCCCACCCCATTCCCTCAGGGCAGGAGCACAGATCTCTGCTCTCTCTGCCACTGCCCAGTTCTGTCCCAGCTTGGAGCTGGAGAAAATGGGTTTCCCTCCTCTAGCTGTGCTCAGAGGCACTGGGGGGATGGTGTGTCCCAGCGTTTTCTGAATCAGGAGGCAGGGGTGTGCTTGGAGGGTTGCAGCCATTCGGTTCCTCCAAGGGATGAGCACAGCTTTCTACTGTAGGCTTGTAAACCAGCCAAGCTTAACCCAAGTTTCTCAGAGACCATCTCAGGGAAGGAGCTTTCTATGAAAATCGCCCCGTGCCAAATTGAAAAGCCCTTTCCCAAAGGGCCTTTCAAAGGAAAGAGCTCAGCCGTTCTTACAGCTGAGGCAAAGCCGCATCTTTCTGCCTTAAATCCTCCACAGCCAGGCCCCTGGCACCCTCCAGCTCAGCCCAGCACTTAAGGCTTGACCCAAGCAGCCAAACCCGTGTGCCCACGCCGTGCCCAGGCTTTGTTTCCCCTCTGGTGACCGCTGTTGTTGTTCCAGGAGAACCCGTACCTGTGCAGCGACGAGTGCGACGCCTCCAACCCCGACCTGGCGCACCCGCCCAAGCTGATGTTCGACAGCGAGGACGAGGGGCTGGCCACGTACTGGCAGAGTGTGACGTGGCGCCGCTACCCCGAGCCGCTGCTGGCCAACATCACCCTGTCCTGGAACAAGAGCATCGAGCTGACCGATGACATCGTCATCACCTTCGAGTACGGGCGCCCCACCATCATGATGCTGGAGAAGTCTCTGGACAACGGCAGGACTTGGCACCCCTACCAGTATTACGCAGACGACTGCATGGAGGCCTTCAGCATGCCAGCACGGAGGGTCCGAGACCTCTCCACCACCAGTGCCAACAGGGTCCTCTGCACCGAGGAGTATTCCCGCTGGGCGGGCTCCAAAAAGGAGAAGACCGTGCGGTTTGAGGTGCGGGACCGCTTCGCCATCTTCGCTGGCCCCGACCTCAAGAACATGGACAACTTGTACACCCGGCTGGAGAGCGCCAAAGGGCTCAAGGACTTCTTCACCGTCACCGACCTGCGCATGAGGCTGCTGAGACCCGCCCTGGGGGGCACCTACGTGCAGAGGGAGAACTTGTACAAGTACTTCTACGCCGTCTCCAACATCGAAGTCACCGGCAGGTAACGGCTGCTGGGTTTCTTTGGGCGTCTCTTCTCTTTTCTTGCTGGAAAACTGAGCCGTCAGCGTCTCTGCCGACCGAGAGATAACCATTTCTCCCTGTAGCACCTCTTCTCCCCAGGCAGGGCAGCAGCTGTGACCTTGCAGGGAATGGCTGGGGCACCTCCAAGGCTGTGTCCTCCCGCAGCTGGTGCTGGGGGAGCTGGGACATGGCTTGGATGGGCACTCAGGGTCTGAGCTCCCTCCAATCCCCTGTCCCAGCTGTGCAAACACAGCCAGCCTTTGCCCAGTGTCTCAGGGGTGATGCTGGCGGATATGGGGCGTGGAATGAGGCTCGCCCCACTAAACTCCAGCTCCCTGCCAGCACAAGCAGGGTAGGTCATCCCCAGCCAGTCCCACACACCCTGAGCAGCCTCAGCCCTGGCAGATTAATCTTGGGCTAAAGGTAAAACCCCCTGACACATCTGGGGCAGAGGAAGCAGGAGGGCGTTTGTTTCTCCTGGGTTTTGTTTTTCAGCTCTCTATACAATGCCATATGTTACATTATGACATCAACTGAAAAAGCAAAGTAAGGTGGAAAAGTGCCGAGATGGCTGATTTCCCATCCAGCTTGTGCGAGACTTACAGGCGAGAGGGGAAAAATCTCCCCATCACCCACCCCGTGCTAACAAGCTTCACCACAGCGACAGAGGAGCCGTTTGTATCGGTTCCAAACGGTTTGCTTCTGAGCCTTGCAAGTAGAAATGTTTGCAGGTGCCACTGAGGCTGGCTTTGAACAGGCTCCAAGGGGAAGGAAGCTGCAGGGAGGGATGGGAGAGCCCTTTCCACCCGCCAGACAGCAGTGAGGGTCTTTCTCATGGTGTGGTGCCTGTCTGGGACGAGCAGCTGTATCATTCAACTGGTTTGGGGGCGTTTTGGGGTGTCCACCGTGGGGATTGCTCAGGGAGGAGTCCTGGGGGCTCAGGCATGTGGGCAGAGAAGTAGGAGAGCACCTCCACATGTGTCTGGTAAATTAGGACTAAATGTTTGATGTCAGTGCTTGTGCAATGAGCTTTGGCTTCTAGAATCAGCACAGATACCAAGGATTTGTTACTGCTCCCACAGCAGCCTGGGGATGCTTGATGCTTCAAAGAGTTAAAATACCCTCGGTGTCCCGTGAACACCTTCCTCCTCTGAGCCATTTACCCTTCCTGCCTGCCTTGGGCAGGATTTGTTGCTTCAGTACTTTGGACCTGAGGTCCTGCTGGTGGGATTCTCCCCAAACCAGCACTTTGCCCTCAGCTGTCCTCCTCCCCCCTCGCCAGCCTCCCATCATCTTTTAAATTCACCGGCCAAATTTAATACCATTTAATACTAACAGAGGTTAGTTCAAGACAGAAAATCCCTAAAAATTCTAGAGTCAGCTAGGGAAGGGAAAAAAAAAACCCCTTTCAAATACACACCCAGGGCTGGAGGAGTCACAACCTCTGCGAGACATCCAAAATCCCGCTGGAGGTGGGGATGGCCGGGCTGCGAACGCCCGGTGGGAGCTGCAATGCTGCTTTTGAGCCGGGGCCAGAGGAGACAGGTTGGGGTTTGTTGGCCGCTCCCTCCCGCCGCTCCGCTCCCCAAAAACCGCCCGAGCGCATCCTCCTGAGCGCACCCCGAGCGCATCCTGCAGGGCTGCTGGCAGGAGAGGGCTTTTCCTTGGCTGGGAATAGGGAAAAGTCTGAAATCTGCTTTTATCAGCCCGAACTCCCAAGTTCTGAGCTACAGAAGATGCAGCTTTGTGCTGCTCCAGCTTGCTGGGCTGGTTCCCAGGAGAGAGGGACACTCATCCTGGACAGGGAAGAGGTCAGTGCCTGTCCTGTGCTGACTTTTTCAGCCCCCATGGGTACAGGGCAGGGAAGGTGAGCAGCTGAGGAGCTGTGGATGTGTATAAGATGGAGAAGCTCCCTGTGAATTAACTCTGCTCCTGTGATTATTCCAGTCCCAGCAAGCAGGTTTTTGCACTGAAAAGCAATCTAATTCCAGCTGTAAGCAAAGCCAGTTACAGTGCAGGGACTAAAACCAAATTAAATCTAGTGTATGGCTCAACAAGGGATGGGTTATTGAGAGGAAGAGAGGAGAAATCAATGTGAGCCTGACAGGAGCACTGTGCAGGGAAGGGGGGAGGAAGGGTGGGCAGGGATGGGGATGGACACACACTGCCTCTTCCAGGACGTGTTGGAGGAACTGCAGGAAAGTGCCTAGATAAAACTGAGGTGGTGTTAGGGATCCACTACAGGGGGCATGGAAACAAGAGGAGCGGTGATTGTGGAGAAATGAGGGGTCAGGGCAAAACGCAGCCAGAAAATTCCACCTGGAGAGCAGAGTGAGCAGCGCCGAGGCTGAAGGAGCAGTGCCTGGCCATAGCTTTGGGCATTGCCTGTGTCCCTGCACCACAGCCGGATTTTGGCGGTGCCCTCAGGGTGACGAGGCACTTGGCAGCTCAATTCCAGCTGGAGTTCATGGCCAAGGGAAGAGCAAAACACTTTGCCCTCAGAGCAGACCGTGAGCCCAGTGGTTTCTTGTGCTGCAGCCTTACCTGGTGGGTTCAGAGAGCTTTCTGTGATCCCCTCAGTCCACCTACCTCTGGACCCCATCCTTCATGCCTCAGCTTCACAGCAAGGAAAACCCCTCATCATGATCTCCCAGAGCTTTTGGGGAAGAGAAGAAAGAGAATAAAGGACATGGGGACAAGGGGAAAGAGTTTTCTGCCTTCTCTTGTCCTGGGGTCCAGAGGATCTGGTGAATCCTGGGGGTCACTGCTTCATTTGTGGGTGTTGGGACAGCGGGCTGCTCCCTCAGGGTCTCCTCTGCATCTCCTCCTTCCACAGACTCAGCCAGGTCCATCTCTCCGTTCATGACTGACAGTTTATTTTTACTCTCTTTCTTCTTGGTATCCTTTTCTTTTCTTATTTTCTCCCCCTCCTTTCTTCTTCCATCCTGTCCCTATTGATCTGCAGAGTAACTGGAGATGCAGAAGGGTCAGGACAGGAATAGACAC
Organism: Taeniopygia guttata; assembly: GCF_048771995.1. Taxonomy (NCBI): domain Eukaryota; kingdom Metazoa; phylum Chordata; class Aves; order Passeriformes; family Estrildidae; genus Taeniopygia; species Taeniopygia guttata. The sequence goes on from NC_133042.1 coordinate 7,235,165, forward strand.
AAGCAAGCCCTTGGTCTGTGTGTTGTGTGTGTGCCAGGCAGGGTGGGGAAGGGAAGTGGAAGGACTTTTCCCCACAGATCTCTCTATTCACTGCTTAATTTTCTCCTCGGTGCAGCAGTGAGCTCGGGCACGGGTGAATGAGCTTTTCCCTGGCTGACAGGGCTGTGGTGAGAGCCACTGGTTCTGCTCCCATTGCACACTGGGTCTCTCTGGAGTCATTTCCTCCCCTCAGAACGTCAGTCACTGCCGTGCTCAGCAGGGCACGCTCCATCACGGAGACATTAATAAGCTGTAATTGAAGTTAATGTGCCATGGCCAGGACATGTGGATCCAGTTAGGAGAAATCAGATTGAGCAGAAGTGAATCAATTTTAGGCTGGTTATTAGGATTTTTCTGCTCTGTCCTGCCCTGTCCCAGTGCATGCATTGCCTGTCTGTCTGTCCATCCTGCTGGTGATGAGCAGTCCCTGGAGGAAGGCAGGAGGAGGGAGCATCCCTCATCACTGAGCAGCTCCATGGAACAGAGCTCCACAAAGAGGTGCCAGCAAGATGAGGTTTCTGGTTTTGAAGTGGCATTTCCTTTCCTCACTTCACCAATTGCTCTTCTCAGGCTTTCCTTACACCAAAAAATTGAAGGCAAAACCCCTTTGCACTTCCCTGCTTCTTTCCCTGGTGCATTCTCAGTGCAGTCGCATGCATGGCTGCTCTCCAGGAGGATTTTCTCTCCACATGACTTGGAGAGTTTGTGCTAGTGGAGCAGAACAGCTTTGGCCAGCCTGTTATCCTGGTGCCAGCAGCCAGGACCAGGCACTCCACACCTGGAGGACCAAGGCCACCCCCAAAAGCTCCTCCTGCAACAAAAGGAGCTGGAAATGGTCAGTGGTACCCACATGCAGGAGGTGTATTTTTCTGCATTTGTGGTGAGTTTTGAGATGTGGAGATGATTGATGCTGCATTGCTGCTAAAGATGAATGAATGCAGCTCAGTGCACTTCCCTGTGGCTGTAGCTCAGCTGGAACCAGGGGTGCCAGCACAAAGCATATCCCCACTGCCCCTGGGCTGCTTTGCCCTGGTTGGACATTCCTTCTTCTGGCTCTGTTGTGGGAGACCTTCCAGCTGATCTTGACTTCTCCACCAAATCTGACTTTAAATTGGAGAAAAGCTTTGGTCTGTGGAAGAGTCTCATGCTGAGGGTCTCAGATTTTGTGTGGTGGCTGGTGAACATCTCTCCCTGAGGAGCAGGGTGGGACCTGCACCAAAGGGGAACAGGCAGGACCTGGGGTGACCTGTGAGAGCAGGGGCTTCCCCAGCTGAGCTTGCCCAGTCCCAAATTTTGGGCATCACTCCCAGAATAGCCACGGGCTCACCCAAACATCCCCAAGAACAAGCCCAACGCCCCTGCTGCCCTCAGCCAGCTGCTGCCCACAGCTGGCAGCTTCGGGATGAGCACAAAACCCAGGGCAAGCACCGCCTGTGCCCGTCCCTGCTCCTTCCCCTGCAGCTCCTGGCAGACAGAACTGGGGTCCCAGGAGGCAGCAGCATCCTCATGTCAAGGACAGCCAAGTGTGTGCCAGCAGAGCGCCGTGTTCCTCGGCCTGTCCTCGCCTCCATGCTGGGCAGCCCCAGAGCTGCATGGCTGAGCTCCCCTGGCATTCCTCCAGGCTGGAATTAGCTTGAGTTTGAGCAAAACCTTGCTCTTGGTCATAGAGTTAAATTAAGTTAATGTGCAGCAACTGCTTCTGGAGTCCTGCAAAGGTTTCTACTCCCACTGCAGCAAGGTGGGGAGAAAACTCTGGGCAGGAGGGAGGGAGTGAGCGAGAAACCCGGAGAGCTCCTCCCTCCCCCAGACGCTGCTGACACTTTGTCGATAGCCAGAGACAGATGCCCAAGGTCCTATTACCTGCTCCTGGCTTCGGTTTGTGAAGGGTTTTATTCTCCCTCCGATTTTGTTGCCGAGCTGTGTCCGGCCCTGAGCGGATAATAGAATTTCATCAATAGACTGAGAAGGTGATGTATGTTAAAGCACTTAATATAAAGAGACTTCTACAGGAGCCCAAATTCAATTTGGCCAATGAACTCAATTGCAGGCATTATTGCATTCCAGGAGAAAAACCAAGAGCATTTATACACATTACTCTGCAAATATTTATGTTCACATATCCATGTGATGTCCTCTTCACCCTTCCTCCCTTCTGCTGGCCGACCCCCTAATGGGGAAATTTGGTTTTGTGTTTGCTTTTTAAGGCAGCTTTGAATATAAATAATGTTCCACCAGTCAGCAGGATCTTGACAGCTGGTGAGTGTCAACTTATTTAAAATAAATAGCCTCTCGGATGGGAGCAGCCAGCTAGCGTGCTCTCCACTTTGGCATCTTTTAAACTGTCTCATATTTGTAACCCAAACCTCAAATCATTTCGGAGGGCAGTGAGGAGGGTTCCTTCCTGCTGGGAGGACTCACCCATCCCTACCACACAACCAAAATTAAAAACCCACAAGGAAAACGACTCACTCACAACCCTCTGACCTAACCCAGGGTTTTTTTCAGTTCTTTGGCTCTGCATTAAGTAGTGAAGCTTCTCACCCTGATTCAAGCTTAAAAAAAACAACATGTTAAAATGCTTTTCCCTCTCCTTCAGCCTCTGGACCACAGGGCTTAGGGAAGCTCTGGATGAGCCACCATTGCCTTCTTCATCCCTTGAGCCCTGCTCCAGGACTGGCAACAGCAAACCCCTGGCAGAGCGATGTCCCAGCAAGGCAAACCCTGATATAAACGCCCTCCACAAAGGGACTGTGCTTCATCCATGGCCCAGCCATTAGCAGCTATTTTTACCTGCTTCCACACGCACAGATGGGCCAGAAACAATCCAAGCTCAGCACCCGTTATGCTTTGCCCAAAAGATTTGCTCCCTGCTTTTGCTGAGCTGCCAAAACAGTTGCAAAAGAGCAGGTAGGAGTGGGTAAGTGATGGCCAGGCGGCTGCCAGCAGCGCTGGGGATGACAATAGAGAAGATGGAGAAGAGTTATTCATGTTTCCCCGAGAGCCCAGATCACTTGAAACATCCTTTTCCTTGGGGACGGCGAGGAAAGAGCTCCCTTCAAACACATCGTCCCGTGAGACTCATTAAAGGCTCATCAATTACAGTGAGAGCAAACAATTCAGGGAAAGCTCGCAGAAGCTTTCCTGCGGCCGCACTCACCAGCGGCTCTCCGAGCTGCCTCCAGCACCAGCAGAAGGGAGCAGGGGGGCAAAGCCGAGCCCAGGGGGGGAAAGGCAGGGGATTGATGGCTGGGAACCCAGCAGGATGGGACCAGCAGCCTCCAGAGCATCCCTGTGGCTGTGCAGAGCATCCTCGTGGAGAGGGATGCACAGGGGACGTGGTGGCCTTCTGCTGCTCCATGTCCGGGGTTTTTTAAGCAGCTCAGGGTGCTCAGTGTTGTCTCATGGGGCAGGAGGCACAAGGAGATGGAGCAGCTCTCTAAGTCCCCACCCAGCAGTTCCTCCAGCAGTGTCACTGCATCAGGCCGGAGGGGTACAGCACCCCAAGGCTGCCCCACCATGCAGGAAGGGAGAGGGATGATGCTCTTTGGAGATGCTCTTTGCCTTTCTCTGCCTCACTTCTCTGCTCTGCAAGTGGAGTTGAGGATAGAAAAAGGGCTGTAAGACAGGTAAGAATCCTTGGAAGAGAAACAAAGGGCTGGGATGGCTTTTTAAAATTACTTCAAAAGTCATTATTAATGACAGCTCAGGGAAAGAGGCTGTTTTCCCACTCCCAGCACAGAGGGAGGTTTGCTGCAGGTTTGCTGCACTCACCCCCTTCCTGTGTGTGGGCATCTCCTTCCCTCACACGTGGGCTTGGCACCAGACACCTCTCCAGCAGCTCGCTGCTGTGACCTCCAGGATGCTGACATGGAGAATTGCAGAAAAGTGTTCTTTATGGCTGAAAAAAAAAAACGAAAAAAGAAGAAAGGAAAAAGAAAGGACACTTTCCTGTAAACTTTCCTTGGCGCTCCAAGCTCCGTGATGTTCCCTGGTGGAGGCATTGGCAGCGTCAGAACCACACTGCACCACTCTGAGGAAAGCTGGATGACCTGCACTAAAATAAACTCATAAATACCCCTTTGTGCAAGCTGGAACATCTTGGGGCACACATTGCTCTGGCCATTCCTGCTGGGAACAGTGTGAGCCGCTTTTTGTTGATTGCCAAGCGCAGTGGTGTGACCTCCTGCCAGCCTGGTGCAGGGTGGGTGTCCCTGGTGTCCGAGGGTGCTGCAGCTCTTGCTGGGGCTGCTCCCCACCACTGCTGACCCTACACAGGCTCACTGAGAAACAGCACCGTCAGCACAGCCTTGACCCACGAGCCAGAGAGGAGAAACACTCCCAGATCTCCTCCGGAGCCAGAGAGACCATATTGCAACCAGCACTTTGCTGGAGCAGCCCTGGGGCTGGAGCAGGGCCACAGCTCCCTTCTGCAGGACACAGAGCAGGTGTCTGCCCCGCTGCTGATTTTTAAGCCTCATTGCTAAGTAGCTCCTAACCTTTCCCTTCATCCTCTCCTTCCTGCCATGGCTGGGCGCCGAGGAGGATGAGCAGAGCGAGCAGGAGGAGCAGCTCCCACCCAGGGGACTGGGCTAATGCCATTTACTCCAGTCTGCACCAGCTGAGTCTTGGCTGGGGAAAGGCAGGCACAGACCATCAGCATGTCCTTGGGCTGTGGGCCCAGAGGAGGAGGCACAGGAGCCTGAGGAAAGGGTTGAAGCTGATCCACTGAGCCTGAGCTGCAGGAAGGCCAGTTTGCAGAAACCTCTGCCCAAAACAGGGCTGGCTGAGGGTGCTGGGCTGTTCACCATTAAATAATGCAGCCTGATTGATTGGGCTGAAAAGTGCTGTGCTGCGGGGTCAGCCTGCTGGGGTCACAGTTCCCTGCTTAGATTAATGATCCTCAAAGGTCGAATTCAGAAAGCAATTCCCTGGTAAAATTGATCCTTCGGATAACAAAACTTTTGCACAGTGGCAAAGGGCCTAGCAGTGAGAAAAATCAGTGACCCAAGCACAGGCAGGCAAGGTGAACACCTGCCTCTGCTTCCTCTTGGCTTAATTTTCCTTGTTTCCACCAATTGGGAAGTGAGGGTCTCCCCTGGGAAGAGCAGTGCTCTATCACACCTGGCTGGGGGACATCCCTCCCTGTCCCCATCCCGCTGGGCAGGAGGCAGCTGGGCTGTCCCAGGAGCTGGTGCTGGGCTCCCAGTCCTCCCAGCAGCAATTGTGTGGAGGATCTGCCTCCTGCACACACCCGTGCCTCAGCAAGGCCAGGTCCCGCTGTGGGGAGGAGGATTTGTAGCTGGAGCCACAAATGGTGAACAGGTCTCACCCTCCTGCACCGGGAGCCAGGAGCACCCCAAAATGTCTGCTTGGCTCCTGCCAGGAGCAGGGATGTGCCGCAGGTGGAGGGGGTTGGTTGAGGCTGCCTCAGGCTACCTCAGGGATCAGGTGGTGGCCACCCAGGGCTGATGTCCCCACTGTGACTGGTCCCTGACTCACAGGGTCAAACACTGGAGCCAAGCACCACTCTCCACCTCATCCCAAACTTCAGGGAAAACTTAAGGGATGTGACAGTCCCTTCCATCCTTGCACCCACTCCCCTGGGGCTCCTAAACCCCCTAGGCTGGGTGCTGGGGCTGTGCCCTGGAGCTGCCCCATCCCCTCGCCCCCATCAGAGCAGCAGAGGAGAGCTGCAGCTCCCGGAGCTGTTCCTCTGCTCAGGCAGGGCCCAGAGCTGCAGTGGTGAGGCTTTGACCTGCTTTAACCTGCTTTAACCCACTCTCTCTGCCTGCTTTGCTCTGTCTGCTCATTTTAAAGTGAGAGAAGGAGGCCACGCTGTGTGGACGCTGAATAATTCAGAGCCAGGCTCCGCTGCACCCGGGGCTGGGCAGCGCCTCTGCCACAGGGCTGGGACAGCTCAGAAACCCTTTCTCCCCAGAGGCAAAGGGGACCTGCAGAGCTGAAATTCAGCATCCCCCTGGCTGTAGGCACCAGCCCAAGCCACTTCTTTGCCCTGGATGTGGGGCTGGTGGCTCGCTCCCAGGGCAGCAGTGCTCAGAGGCTGTCAGTGCTTTCAGCCGTAAGGCGGCACCTCCAGCCCTCAAAGTGGAGCGTGCTGACTCTGTCTGTGCTCCCTGGGCAGAGTGTTCCTCTTTCCCCCCTTTTAGAGACTGCAAAATTCCCTCCTCTGCTTGGTCAGACACAGGGCAGGGTTGTAAGACGGGGAGAGATTGCTCATCCAGCTTATGCTGAGCCTCTGAGCAGGGTTTGCTAGAATTAAGGACAGGGAGGGGAGGGAGAGGGGAAAAAGAAATCGTACATGAGGTCAGCTTACCCAGCCATGCGTGAGGAGAGCACGGCAAAGGCGGCCTCAGCTCAGGCAGGTGGCTGGGGAGCTTCTCTGGGGGCTCCAAGGGAGAGGGGAGAGGCACCAGGAGTGGGGGGCAGGAGCAGCACCAGCACCCCACTCCCAGCTGCCAGCCTAATCCAGGCTGCTTATCCCAGTGCAGACAGAGCACAAGGAACACAGGCCACGCTTCCTCTGTTTCATTCCCTCGGCTCTGCATCTCCTGAGCCCTGTAAAAGGAAGCTCTGCCCCATCAGACATCTCCACCCCTGCATAGAAGGCACAGCATTACTGTTTTCTAATGCTTCTGCTTCTGAGAGCGTAAATTATTGCACAAAGCAGGAAAAGCTGTCAGGCTCTGCTAGGGATCGGCTGTCTGGAATGAAATGAGATGTTTTGGTCCCCAAAGTCTCTGTCTGATGGCCTCAGCTCGGGCCCAGGAGTCACCAGAGCCACGTGTGAGTTATGGGCTCAGGCTCTGCGCTCTGCACGAGTCACCTCCGGAGTCTGAGCAACAGGAATTATTGTGCACAGAGATAATTATTCCCTGCATACTGCACTACAGCTCATTAAAAGTTTCTTAATGTTTGCAAATTGCTGAATAGCGTTTTTAGTTGTTGCCTTCTCTGATGAGGCGGGGACTAGCTGGTGGATGCTGGTGGTGGCTTGTTGTCTGTGTTATTTTGGTCACAGCAGCCTGGGGCTGTGCTGCACGTGGGGAAGAGGGTTTGTACAGGGCAGCCTCACTCCTTTCTCCAGGAGAAAATGCTCTTGGCTTTGGCACAGTGCACAGGGGGCAAGGGTTGAGTGCCACCAGGGTTAACCCAGCTCCTCCATCCAAAGCCAGAGACTCCATCCGAGGTGATTACCCAGATTCCTGTAACAGCCTGACGTGTGAGCGATCCCTTCCTGGTGTCTCAGCTGCAGATGTTGACTTGCCATTAAACAGTCTGTGCTCCTCAGTCAGACAGTGGGAGTGAAGTGTCTCATCTTGGACAAGAGGCTGCATATCTGCCCTGGGTGAGGAGGACATTGAACCCCAGCACCAGATACCTGGGGAAAACTGCTGAGTCCAGTGAGAAAAACCTGCAGGAGGAGCAGGGAAGGAGTGACCAGCCTGGCCTCAGCACATCTTCAACACTACACTGGAGGCAAAGAGGAGCAGCAGTAACACCTGACAGCTCTTCCCTGTCTTCTTCCTCCAGGTGTAAATGCAACCTCCATGCCAACCTGTGCACCTTCAAAGAGGGCAGCCTCCAGTGTGAGTGTGAGCACAACACCACGGGCCAGGACTGTGGCAAGTGCAAGAAGAACTTTCGCTCCAGGTCCTGGCGAGCAGGGTCCTACCTGCCTCTGCCCAACGGGTCCCCCAATGCATGTAAGTACTGCAGGGAGCCAGCCCTGCCCTGGGCTGCACCACACCCACAGATGGGAGCCAGGGCTCATCTTGTCCTTGAATCAGTGCAGGATGCTCCGCTTCCCAAAGGGAAATGGGCTCTTACCCTGTCTTGGTACTCAGAGGAATGAAAGAGGATCTGGTGGATGCAGAGGTGATGTGCTGGCTGCTGGCAGAGGAGTGGTGAATCTAAATGATGGTCAAGAACAGGGATGATGACCCTAGGCCAAGATAAAACCACGGCTTTAGGGCAATGCCAGATATTGTCCTTTGACAAAGGGTTATTCAGCACAGCAGAGTTCTGGCTGCCCAGCAGCCCACGGGCTCTGGGCTGGCTCTGCTCAGCTGCAGGAGTGCTGGCTGCTCTCTGGATCCTGTCTGTGCTTGCTGATGTCCCTGTGTGCAGCCCTGGCCTCCTCCACCTGCTGCTGGAACACGACTCTGATGGCAGCAGTGCACAAATGAGATGCAGGATGGATTCCCACCATTCTCTGAGCAGGGAACTGGGGCAGGAGAACCACAGATGGGCAGGTTCCTCCTGGGCTCCTGTCCACTCCACATCAGCAAACTTGTTTAAATGTCACGAAGCCACGGTAGCCACTCGAGCCTTTCAAGCAGCAGCTTTGAGCATTACCAAAGAGAATCTTTTCTCTCCCTCCCCCCAAATTTTTTGAAAGATTTATGTGCTTTAAGATGATCAAAGCTGAAATTCAGGCTCCGAAGGCCGTGACGGGAATGTTTTGTGTGTGCCAGGGCTGGTAGACGAGCAGGTTCTTTGAAAGGGAACGAGCTTGTCAGCTCCCACCAAGCGGCTGCATTGCTTCAAAGGAGCCTGGGAGAGTTTCTGGTGTTGACAGGCACAGACATGCTGTTCTCTCTCTTTCCCTCCCCTCCATTCCTTGTGTCTCTTCCTATTTCTCTTTTTCCTCTGCTCTTCCTTCTCCCATTCATCTCTATTTCCATCTGTCATTCAGTCTTCTTCCTCCTCCCCACCCCAACTCTCTCTGCTCCTTCCTCCTCCCCACATCAACATCCTCTTCCTCTGCCCCAGAGGCAGCTCTCTGAAGCCCTCTGCTCTCGGTAGTACTGCCTCTTCCATCACTGAGCTTTGTATTCACACAGAGCTGAGACTTTCCATGATTCACCCCCACAGCAGGGAGGCCCGTGGACTGTTTAAAAAAAGACTGGATGTGGCACTCAGTGCCATGGTGTAGCTGATGGGGAGGTGTTAGCACATAGGTTGGACTAGATTATCTTAAAGTTCTTTTGCAGCCCAGCTCATTCTGTGATTCTGTGATTGTTCAGACCCTACAGCTCATCCTTAACCCAGTGCTCCTGTGTGCTTGTCCTTTGCTGGGCTGCCCCAGCAGCCCAAGGAAGTGGTTAACAGAAAAAACCCAGCAGCCAGGGCCACGCTGCTTTTCCTTCCCCAGGTGAAAGGCTTGAGATGCCAGGAGCCCAGACAGAGTTGTCTGGCTGTTTCTGTGCTTTGACAAAAGCAGCTTTTAAGCTGTAGCAGCAAACTGATGTGCCTGTGAGCAAGCCCCCACTAATTAGCTGCTGTTCAGTCCCATGTTGTGTGTCTGTGTGATCTTCTGATGGTGTCCTGCTTCCAGTGACTGGGCTTCCTCTTGTTTTTTCCAGGTGCAGCTGCAGGCTCAGCCTTTGGCAGTAAGTAAAACCCTGATTGAAATGCTGGCATTTAATGCCTCGGTGCATGATCCTTGTGGATGTCACTAGGAAAAAAAAATATGGTTATTTTCTATCCATTATCATTTTCCAGGCAATAAGTCTTCCCTAATTGTGCCTCATTTTCTGTCCTGTCAAAGAGTCTTATATTTTCTTCCTCTGACTTCAGCAGCCTCATTTTGCCTCTTCCTCTGGCATGGTTTCCCCCCATGAGGTTCGTTAGTACGGCAGCCGGAAAGGAAATAAAAAAAGACTCTTCAAAATCACCAGTGCTGGCTGTGAACTCCCCCCTTAGCCCCCCAGTGCTGCAGAATTCTGCTCTGAGAAGGAGCTGAGTGTGAATTATTTGGTGTAGAACCCAGCCTGGGTCACCTTGGGCTATCAATAAAAAAGCATATGGAGTGTGTGTACATCTGTACGTACACGTGTATGCATATGAACAAATGTCTGTGAGGTGTCAGCAGCAAAGGCAGAGCTCAGCAGGGATTTCTGCTGCAAGATTGATGGCAGGAGAGGGCTCCTTACTTAACAAAGCTGGAGGTAGTTTGATATCAAAGAGCCTGGAGTTTTGGGTAAGCAGAAGCCTGGGTTTGAATGTTGTGGTGCAGAGTGCCCCTCCAGAAGAAAGAAATCAGGGAGCTGAATGAATGAGTTCTTTGCTTTGCAGACAAGTGGGAAGAATTGGAGGAGGAATCGTTTCAGGGAAATGCAAATGCAATTAAGAAAAATGCACGTAATAGAAAAGTGGCGGACAAGTTTTCTGGGTAAATGAACCATATTTGGATTTTTAGCAGTTAATAGTTTGAAATTTTCAAATAAAAATTAAAGGTCTCCCTTAAATAATTTAGGATTAAAAAAAAAAAAAGTTTCAACAGTTCAAAATGTTCTTCACCTTTGTCTTCAAAACCATTTTGATAACTTTTTTCCCTCCCATTTACAAAGCTTGGCATCCTCAGCACTACTTTTGTTTCCCTGGAAGCTGGGAGGTTGCTGGGAGTGATGTGCAGGAGGAGGACAGGAAGGATTTATGTCCAAGGCCAGTTAAGGAGAGATTATTTAACCCACATAGGAGACTAGAAGTGACCTAAATTAAGTATTTAAACTAGCTCAGGGCTATTATGAAATTAAGCACGATAATCTGCGTGAAGCAGTGGGACAAACAAGGACAGGAGGGCAGCAGGTGTGAGTTAAGCAGGAATTTGTGTCCCAGGGTTATTTTAGTGGGGTTGTTGTGGGGAGCAGTGGGGTGGGATCACTCCTGCCCAGCTCCACGGGGGCTCTGCTGACCATCCCAAAATTTGAAGGGTGCCACTGAAAACAAGGGTGCCAATGGTCCTGGTTGGCTTTGATGGTGCCAGGTAATTTGGGGAGGGGTGGCAGCAGGGAATGGAGCACGGCTGGGCACATGGGCACCGGGCAGTGGGAACGCAGCTTGGCCTGGGGGCTCCTTGGCACCTCCTGCCTGCTCTTCACCCCATCCCTGCCCGGACGTGCCTTCATCTCCCCTTTTCAGCCTAATTGGCAATTAGTTTATGATCGAGCTGTAAGTATTTAAGCCAATATCTGCACCAACAGAGTAAGCTGATGCAGCCCCAGCTGCAGCCCCTGCTCACACACACACACACACACACACACACGCCCTCGCTGTGGGCAGCTCGTGGAGCCGTCGCCTTAATCCTGCCAGTGCCCCAGTTGTGACCGTGCTGAGACATCAGCCACCAGTTCAGCCCAGCAGAGGCAGCCTCACGGGTGTGCAGGCTGGCATGGAAACCCCCATCCCCCCAGTAAATACCTCCCAACTCTTCTCTTTGCTTGTCAGCCTACGAGCGACCGCCGCGAGTAAACGCTGCAAAAACCACCACTGCAAAACCCACCACTGCAAAAACCACCACTGCAAAAACCACCACTGCAAAAACCACCACCATCACCTCAACCACCGCCTCAACCACCACAACCACCAGCAGCACCCCCCTAGCAGCCAGCACTACCCAGCCAGGTGGGTGCCACGCTCCCTGCCCCGCTCAGGAGCCAGGCTCCTCTTTCAGCTGCTGTGTTGGTAGCCGTGGATCTCTGCTCTGTAGGATGATAAAAGGACATGGATAAAAATCACCCTGACTTGGCTCACTTGCAGCTCACCAGGCAGCCCTGGTTTGCAGCTGTGCCAGAGATGCTGTCACAGCTCCATGACAAGCAAGGCAGGAAGGCAATGAAGGGGATTTTGATCCATAATGAATTTAAACCACATATTTCTCTATAAAGAGAGGGGAATTCTACCCCATCCTGCTCTATCCCTGACCTCCTGCCACTTGCCACCAGACTCGGAGCAGCCCACAGGTTTTGCTGTGTCCTTGCTGTTGTCCCAATCCTGCACAAATCCCTGTGGCCAAACTCATGGAGGTACTGCAGGTGCAGCTTTCCTGTTGCAGAATTTCAGCATTTCCCATGTGGCTGCTGTCCAAGCAGCACGGGAGTGTGCAGGGCTGGAGCTCACACACGTGCCAGAAACATCCATTCCTAATTTCTGAAATCACCCAGAGGAGGAAAACTTTTGTCCTTTTTCTGGGGGTTCCTCCTTCCCTCCCCCTGTGAACAAGGAGACAGCGTTTCTCCTTGTCTTTTGGAAATGAGCAGATAAAACTTAACAGCAGGACATTTTTTTAAGCTGTTCATGGGGGAATTAGACACGCATTCCTCCCTTTGCCATGCTTTCAGGGCCTGATATTTCCCGGGAGGACGTTTTACACCCACAGCATGTTAGTAACAGTCTGTCTGGGGGAGCTGCCAGAAGCCAGTCAAAGGGATGAGGAAGCTTGATTGCATGTTTATGCAAATATAGATATATTCATGGAAGTACCCTGCTTGAGGAGTTAATCAAGGAGCTGAGGGTTTAGGTCCAGCTTCCATGGAGTTGGAGTGACCCTGGAGAAAGATTGCAAGGCTCAGCTCTGTTAGGAAGAGCTCCTTACCCAGATCCATGCTGCACCTGTACAGGAGGAGCTCCAGCACGGAGCTCACCCCATCCCCACGGCCCAGCAGGCCAGGTAACCTCATCTGCATCCACACAATGCACTTGGGCTGATGTGATTTTTATCCATGCTCACCTGTAGTGACATTTTAGGGCTGTTTTTTTGCTGTGTTCATTTGGGTAGCTGCTTGGTGTGTCTCTTGTGTGGTTTGCAGTGCTCTGCCTTTGTGGCACCTCTGGCTCAGGCAAGGACAGTGTCTCTGGGGAATTGGGGTGCTGGGGGTAACATCTCCTGTCAGGCTGCTCTGAGGGACCTGAGAGACATCACAGGGTTTATTCCTTCTCCAAAACCTGCTTCCTGGGCAGAGAAAATGCTTTCCTAATGCTTTCATTAACTGATGGTAAGGGACAAAATTAATAAATTGCAGCCCAGCTGCCAGGTTGTGGCTTGATACAGCCAGGCCTGAGCTGTGAGCTCCTCACCCCCATCCAGATCCCCATGTGTGCTTCTGCAGAGCCAGGTGCCACCCCAGGACAGTGTGCCTGGGAGTGGTGACAGTCCCTGGAGGGGCTGCTGCACAGGAGAGGGCAGCCAGCAGCTCAAGGACCTGCTCTTACCTGGGCAGCACGAGGGGTTTGATGCCAAAGTTCCACTGTGTGCCCTTGACCAGAAATAGGAAATCAAGGCACAGCTTAAGTCTGATCTGCTTTTGGTCAGAGATGTTCCTCCTCCTCCTCCTCCATGCAAAACAGAAAGTTATTTCGTTAAAACCATGACATTCCCAAGGGCCTGCAGATTTAATTCACCTGGGCCCCAAGGGAAACCCTTTGTGAAAGAGGTGACCCCTAGGACACATCTGCAGGAGGTGGCCCCCAAGCAGGGTTAGAATCCTAAAGAGAGACGCTCTGTTGTAACCCCCCTTCTGAACTTTAGAAGCTTTAAAATCCCTCCTTGCTTTAAAGCCAGACATTTAAACCAGCCCTACACCATTTCACCCTCTAATTATCTCTGAATTTCTGCTTCCCACCATAAGCAAGCACCACCAGACCAGCCTCTGAGTTTGCTGCCTCTGTGCCCGTGACAGAAACACAGAAAAAACCAGGTATTTAAAGGCAGCCCGACGTGTTTTTCCCTTCTCCTCGGTGCCTCCGCACACGGTGGGCAGCAGCTCCAGGAGCAGCGTGGCACGTAGGCTAGAGGAGGAGATTAGATTTGGGTTGTCTCTGGGTTGCAGGAGCTGCTAGACATCTGCTTCCTTTGGCTGCTCGTGGTGTTTTCGTGGTCAAGGTGGAGCTCTGCTCGTAGGATGCTTTTTGTGCAGTGAGAGGGGAGAGAGCGACGAGTTCATGGGGTCTGCAGGCAGTGGAAGCTGCCAAAGGGGGCAGAAGGAAGAGAAATCACTGAGTTACCCTTAGGAGGATGAATTAAGTGCTATTCTCCTTTGCCTTCTGCAGTTGTGTTATTTCAAAGCCTTCCTTGAAGCCTGTCAACTTCTTCCTTGCCATTTGTTAAATTTTTTTTCCCATGTTCAAAATAAGCAAAAAAAAAAACCACCAAAAACCCCAAACTTTTCCATTTTAATTTTTTTTTTTCTGCTTCAATTTTCCTCCCTCTGGTTCATGGCAGTCTCAGCAGTGCCAGTTCACCTCTGGGAAAAAACAGGACCAGCCTGAGCCCTGCTGGGTGGTCACGAACTCCAGCAGAAATTTGGCATGGACAGCCTGGCTTTGGGGAGGTCCTGCAGGATAGGGATCCCTGAGAAGGACTTTTCCAGGCTGCTCCCCCACTCCCCCAGTGCTGTTTGCCCCAGTGGTTTTCGCTATGAAATGTGACTTCTTGGTTCAATTTATTCCACTTCCTCAGAAGGCCACCAAAAGCAGCAATTTCCATCAGAGCCACCCATCGTTTCCCATTTTTACGAAGTGGGTTTGGGGCAAAATGTGTCTCTTTCCCCCTCCCAAAATGTAAAACTGTCCATTATGGCCCAGAGCTACAAAGGGAAAGGTTCTCAGGATAATGAGCATTAATAATTTTCTTGGCTCTGTAAATGCGATTGAGTGGAGGTGTATGTGAATGACTAAAAAGCAAAATGCCTCCAGGGCTGTTTTTTATTGTGACTCTAATTAAACCCTTGCCAATTTGCACAGGGATTTTTTCATATTCTCTTTAACACCGTATTAATATCAATTGGTTTCCACTTTCCAGCTGAAAAGGACAATGTCTATCACCTTCTCTTAGAGCTTGTCATTAAAAAAATAATCTTTTTTTTTCTTTTTTATTCTGTATTGTTTATCATCCCCTTGATGAAGCTGGGAAATCACATTTCTCTCCTACTCGGGTTTGTCCTTTGAAACTTGGCAAGAATCAAGGGATTTTTTTTTTTTCCCTCCTCCTCCTTATGTTACCCAACTGGAGCTTGAAATTAATAAGATGGCTTTTAAAATTTTTAGTCCCTGGTTTGTTTTCTAGCAAACCTGAAGATTGTTACCAATATTGAGAAGCAGGGGAGGGGGATGGAGCCAGTGGGGTGAGGGTTTGCAGGGAAACCAAACAAGTGAGCTATAAAATTTCTTGCTGGTTCAACTCTGCGATGGTTGGAAATTCTTTGATTTGTATTTCTGAGGGAAGAGCAGAGCCTGAAGGAGGCTGTGGAGGCTGGGATTGGAAAGCAGGGCTTGGTGCCTCCATCCCAGGTGTGTGTGCTGTTCCTCAGCTGTTATTTCAGAGCAGAGGGGTGCAGGGCAGGGGCTCAGATGAGAACGCAGGGCAGCTCAGCACACACTGCCCCTCACAGTTCTGGTGCCTAAAGACTCCCGTGGCACAGGGCTGGGAGTTGGATTTGGGGCTCTGACTCCCTGTGGGAATGCTGCAGGGCTTTTGTGGGATGCCAGCTCCCCCAGTAACACCATTTTCCCTTTGATCACTGCAAGACTACCCCGGCTTGTCGGCGGCTGCCCCGCTGCAGGTGGGCTCTCCTGCAGCCAAGGCTGGCCCAGGAGCACAAGGTAGGAGCCACGGGGCTGAGCTGGCTCCTGCCAGCCAGAACAGCTCAGAGAATGCTTTAGTTCCTGCCTCTGCATCTGTGTTTTCCATGCCTCTCTCCTCCTCCTGCCCAGCAGAGAGCTCAGGGCTCCTCTGTGCCCGGCTGAGCCTCGGGGTTTAGCCCTGTGCACAAAAGATGAGGATGGTGAGTGGCAGAAGGGATTGTTCACAGCTTGCTGCTGGTGTGAAGGGAGAGGATCATGGAAATCCTGTCGTCTCCCGAGGCTGGAGCCTGTTTGTAGAGCAGAATCTCCCTGTGAGCGGATAGGCCTGTGTCTTTTAGATCCTTTTAATGCATTTCCTTGCTCAGTCTCCTCCGTGACTGCCTGAGGTGCTCCAGGTGGGAGCCTTGGGAGGTTTCTCTCTGCCTGTTGAGGCTGAAGCTTCTCCTCCTCAGGGTTCCCACCACACACACGCTTTGGTGGCTGCCCTTGGTGCTCAGCTCCTGTTTCCCACCCGAGTTTCCTGTAGCTCACTCCAGCTGTAGACTTGAGCATCCCTCCTGTGCAGATCATCCTGGGCCTGTCTGGCCTCACAGAGAGGCAAAGCTGCTTTTGCTGCAGAAACAAGGGCTACAGCTACACCAAGGGGCCAGGAGTGCTGACAGCCGTGACAGTGCTCTGCACTTCTGGCTTCTCTCTGTGCCTGGGCAGTGCCAGGACCACGTGCCAACACTCAGCCATCCAGCACTACCCCTTAGCAATATTTTTCCTGCCTCTCTTCACACTTATAGATGTTAACTTTGAGGAGACTTTGTCTCTCCTTCCTGCTTCAGCACATCCTCAGCTAGATACAGCTCCAGTGACCCAGCCTAGACACCTGCCTAGAGCTGCCAGTGTCCCTTTGCCACCCTGCTAAGCAAACCAGGGGGGTTCTGTTTTAAATCTGATGCTCTCTCTGATGCCACCTGTGACGACCCACCAAACACAGCAGCTCTTGGACAGAAGCTGAAGCCACCAGAGCCTCCTGAGAACATGCGAGGTAAGGCCAGGCCTGTCCCCCAGTCTGGCACAGGGCAGGTTTCTCCCTCAGTGCCACAGGCCAGGACACCCAGCTGTCCTCAGCACTACCCCCCATTGTACAATCTCCTACTCAGAGGGTCCAGCTCAGCTCAGCTCTGCTCCTCCAGCCCCTTTTTGGGATGTTTGGGGCCAAGGAAAGCCATGGAGAGCAGCAGGATCCTGGTACCACAGCTTCAGGGATGGTGTTGGAGCAGGAGCAGGTGCACCCTGACCATGGCTGAGCCCATGGGGAGCAGGGCCACCTCCTGCCACCGCTGTCACTGTGAGGATGTGGCTGAGACAGGAGCTGGCAGTGCCCACCCAGGGCCTCCCTGAGCACCACAGCACTTGCGAGGGCATAAGCTCCACAAAAAATCCAATGGATCCAGAACCCACTTCCAAACACCCGTGGGACCTCAGTGCTGCTCAACTCGGCTCCTCGCTGGGCTCGACAAAGCACAAAACCTCCCAGGGCTTGGTGGCCTTCACCCCCAGTGCTGGGTCATTCTGTGTGGGTCTGGCTGGCAGCACAACCCCCACGGAGCCCCATTCCAGCTGGGACAGCCCTTTTCCCTGAGGAAACATGGGGAACATGGCCCTGGGAGCCCCATTCCAGCTGGGACAGCCTTTTACCCTGAGGAAACATGGGGAACATGGTCCTGGGAGCCCCATTCCTGCTGGGACAGCCCTTTTCCCTGAGGAAACAGGGGAACATGGCCCTGTGAGTCCCATTCCAGCTGGGACAGCCCTTTTCCCTCAGGAAACATGGGGAACATGGTCTTGTGAGCTCCATTCCAGCTGGGACAGCCCTTTTTCCCTGAGGAAACATGGGGAACATGGCCCTGGGAGCCCCCTCCTCAGCACAGCTCTCAGACCTGTTCTGTCCTCTGGCGTAGCAGCTCCGAAGAGCAAAGCAGGGCGCACAGCACACTCTGCAGGCAAGAAGCACAAGAAAAAGACAGGTACGTGCTGCTGGGGAAGGGCCAGGCTGGAGCAGCACCAGCCCTGCAGGTCCCTGTAGCAACCCCTGCCAGATGCCACCTCCGTAGCGTTCGTCCTCCTGGCGGATTTTTGGGTGCCAGCTGCCCTCTGTGTTTAGTAGGAAATGGTTTGTAAGTTGTAGATCTTTGTCCCATGAAGGGGGCAGGTGTGAGTAGCAGCTCCCAGCGCTGCAGCAGCGTTGTGCATCGAGTTATTCGTGCATGGGGTGTTTCATGCATCCAGCTTTGAGGAGGGGAGGGGAAGAGGAGAAAGGCAGCAGCTACCAGGTGTCTGCTGCAGAAATAGAGGCCAGTGCTGCCAGCACGGTGCTCAAGTGGCAGGGGAGGATGTGGGGTGGTGCTAAGCAGTGAGAAAAAGCCATTCTCTGATTTTTCTCAAGCATCCTCAAAGGGCTCAAAACTCATCCGGCTCAAACCAAATGCTGGCCCAGTGGCTCCCATTGAGACATACAAAGGTAAGCAGAGGGAGGGAGGTGCTCCAGGGCTCCCTGTCCTCGCTCAGGTGATGTGTTCCTGCAGACTCAGCCATGGAGAAGGTGGGGAGGGTCTGTCTGAGTCGTGGTTAGCTGTTGGCTGTGTGTAGTAGTGCTTCCCTAGTCTGAAACAACACCTGGGAATTGCAGCAGGCAATATTTGAGATGAAATTCTTTGGATATCACTTAGTGAAGCAGAAGTTACTTCAGAGAGATCACAGGAGACTCTCAGCTCCTCCTCAGGCAGCTGTGAACCATGGGGAAACCTCTGCCCTGCTCCTGCTTCCCTGGTCATCACGCCATTGATCACGTCTCCTCCTCCAGTTGCATGTGCATGCCAACTCACAGCCTGCCCTGCCATCCCTGTGCCATCCTTGAATGTTTAATGTTCTGTTTGGAACAAAGGCTCTGAAAGCTCAGACCTGGCTGAGACCATTCTGCTCACGTTATCCCCTGCCCTTGCTGGCTGGGAACCTCCTGACCAGGCCAGCTGGGCCACAAGTCACCTCCTTTTCTCCCGAGTTGCACATCTCGTGTTATAAACTCACGTATCTATAAACTCCCAGCAAGATCCAGCACCTGGATCTGACACTGCAAGGCTCTCACTATCCCAAGTCATGGTAGCAAAAAGCAAACACAAGAAGCACAAAATCCAATCCCCCTGACTACAAATTCACCCACAGTTTGTTTTCTAACATGTGCCCACAGTTGAGAGAGGTCAGCCCTGGGGACTGGAGCACTTGGCCAAGTGATGGTGGCATCTCCCACCCCACCAGCAGCCTTTGCAGGCTGTGCTGTGCCAGGCAAGCCCTGGTTCAAGCCTGTCCACCAGCTGTTGAAGGATCCCACACAAGCCACGCTGCCTTGCATAGGCTTATTTTAAACATTTAACCTGAGAGCCAGCACCCTTCACAACAGAAAGGTACAAAAGGAAAGGGCTGAGAAGGGATACAGAGGGGAGAAGGAGAGGCTGTGAGGTTTTACCTGGACATGCAGCAGCTCCATCTCCAGTAGAGCACCCTCTGCCAGCCCCATCCCACAGGCCAGTCCCCTCTGTTCCCCAGCGAAGCAGAGCCTTTGCCAGGGCTCCTCACAGGTCCTGCAGCCTCCCCAGAGCCAAATCCGGGCTCTGCTCATTAACAAGGCAGCTTTGTAATTAACATCTGACTCCCCTCCACTGCCTGCCCCCATAATTATGCAGTTTCTGAAAGAAATCATCCTGGGATTGCAAGGGTCTGGTTCCTGCCTGTCCACACCTCAAGATTATGGGACCCTGACCCTTCTCTGCTCTCTGAGTGATGATTTCCAACCCGATCTCCCCGTGCTGGTGGAGAACTGGGCACACTCCTCCTGGCCAGCACACCCCAGCCCTGCTCTGGCAGTGGCCATGGCATTCCCTCCGGCAGGACCCTCCCAGCACCAGGGAAGGCTCTCCATCCCCATGTCCCCATGTCCCCAGCTGTCCCCTGCTCTCCCCCACAGACTGCGAGTGCTACGGCCACTCCAACCGCTGCAGCTACATCGACTTCCTCAACGTGGTGACCTGCGTGAGCTGCAAGCACAACACGCGGGGCCAGCACTGCCAGCACTGCCGCCTGGGCTTCTACCGCAACAGCTCCGCAGAGCTGGACGACGAGAATGTCTGCATAGGTGAGCAGGGAGTGTCTGCATGGGTGAGCAGAGAAAATGTCTGTGGAGGTGAGCAGGGAGAGTGTCTGTGTAGGTGAGCAGGGAAAATGTCTGTGTAGGTGAGCAGGGAGAGTGTCTGCATGGGTGAGCAGGGAGAGTGTCTGTGTAGGTGAGCAGGGAGAGGCTGTGGGTGTCTGACAGGTGAGCACAGAGAATGTCTGTGGGTGTCTGCACAGGTGAGCACAGAGAATTTCTGTGTAGGTGAGCAGGGAGAGTGTCTGTGGATGTCTGTGTAGGTGAGCAGGAAAAATGTCTGTGTAGGTGAGCAGGGAAAATGTCTGTATAGGTGAGCAGGGAGAGTGTCTGTGGGTGTCTGCACAGGTGAGCACAGAGAATTTCTGTGTTGGTGAGCAGGGAGAGTGTCTGTGGGTGTCTGCGCAGGTGAGCACAGAGAATTTCTGTGTAGGTGAGCAAGGAGAGTGTCTGTGGGTGTCTGCACAGGTGAGCACAGAGAATTTCTGTGTAGGTGAGCAGAAAGACTGTCTGTGGGTGTCTGCATAGGTGAGCAGGGAAAATATCTGCATAGGTGAGCAGGGAAAATATCTGCATAGGTGAGCAGGGAGAGGCTGTGGGTGTCTGACAGGTGAGCACAGAGAGTGTCTGTGGGTGTCTGCACAGGTGAGCAGGAAAAATGTCTGTGTAGGTGAGCAGGGAGAGTGTCTGTGGGTGTCTGCATAGGTGAGCAGGGAAAATGTCTGTGTAGGTGAGCAGGGAGAGGCTGTGGGTGTCTGACAGGTGAGCAGGGAGAATGTCTGGGTGTGTGCACAGGTGAGCGCAGAGAATTTCTGTGTAGGTGAGCAGGGAAAGTGTCTGTGGGTGTCTGCATAAGTGAGCAGGAAAAATGTCTGTGTAGGTGAGCAAGTGTCTGTGGGTGTCTGCACAGGTGAGCACAGAGAATTCCTGTGTAAGTGAGCAGAAAGAGTGTCTGTGGGTGTCTGCACAGGTGAGCACAGAGAATTTTTGTGTAGGTGAGCAGGGAGAGTGTCTGTGGGTGTCTGCATAGGTGAGCAGGAAAAATGTCTGTGTAGGTGAGCAGGGAGAGTGTCTGTGGGTGTCTGCGTAGGTGAGCAGGGAAAATGTCTGTATAGGTGAGCAGGGAAAATGTCTGTGGGTGTCTGCACAGGTGACCAGAGTGTCTGCACAGGTGAGCATGGCCCCCGCAGGTTCTCACTCTGTGAGTGGGCCGCATTCAGCCCCTCTCTGGAGGATGTGAGGCCCACCTGCATGCTCAGCAAGGATGGCAGCTGGTCTCTGCAGCCTGCCAAGGCATCTCTTCCCTGAAAACAAAGCCTAAAAATTAGGATCACAGTTTGGGACAGAAGACTGTCTAGTTCCACCCCCTGTCATGGGCAGGGACACCTTCCACTGTCCCAGGCTGCTCCAAGCCCCATCCAGCCTGGCCTTGGACTCTTCCAGGGATCCAGGGGCAGCCACAGCTGCTTGGGGCAAACCGTGCCAGGGCCTGCCCACCCTCACAGTAAAAAGTGTTTCTGACTGAATTCAGGTGCCTTGCTCCAAAGAGGGGTGGCCTGTGCACCCGTGGCTCTTTGCACTGTCGGGGCCTCTCAGGCCAAGGCGTCCTCCCAGCCCCTTGGTCTCTAAGCTCTCTTCCACAGCACATCTCCAGACCTCTCCAAAACCCCATCCCCTCCCTCAGGGACCTGCTTGCACAGAACCCCGGGCAGGACAGGCTCTGACCTCCCTGTCTTTGGGCAGAATGTAACTGCAACCAGATCGGCTCCATGCACGACCGCTGCAACGAGACCGGCTACTGTGAGTGCAGGGAAGGGGCCACGGGGCCCAAGTGCGACGATTGCCTGCCCAACTACTACTGGAGACAGGGCTGCTTCCGTGAGTACCCAGTGCTGCTGCACACAGGGCAGGGAGCTGGGAGATGGCTCCAAACAGGAGCAGATCTCAGCACTGTGGGTTTGGGTGCCCCACGGTGCTCAGGGTGCGGGGTGAGCAGGTTCTGGCCATTCCTCCCAAATCTGAAATTACTTTATGTACTTTTTATATACTTTATTATTTTACTTTATATTACTTTATATACTCTATATACACTATATATATAGTATATATCTCTCCCTGGAGAAAAGGAGACCTTATTGCTCTCTACAGCTTCCTGAGGGGAGGCTGCAGACAGGTGGGGTCGGTCTCTCCCACCAGGCAGCAACTGGCAGAACAAGGGGACACAGCCTCAGCTACATCATGGAAGGTTTAGGTTGGATATTAGGAAAAAATTTTTCACTGAAAGAATAATAAAATACTGGAATTGTCTTCCCAGGGAGGTGGTAGAATCACCATCTCTGGATGTGTTTAAAAAAAGACTGGACATGGCACTTGGTGCTATGGTCTGGTTGTGGTGTTAGGGCATGTGTTGGACTTGATGATCTTAGAGGCCTCTTCCAACCTCATTATTCTGTGGTATATAATCTGAAATTACTTTATATGCTTTTTATATACTTTATTACTTTACTTTATACTTTATATTACTTTATATACTTTATATTAATGTATATATTTTATATTACTTTATATACTTTATATTACTTTATATACTTTATATATATATATAATCTGAAATTACTTTATACTTTATATTGCTTAAAATTACTTTATTACTTTATATATACTATATAGATTACTTTATAATTTCTTCCTCCCAAATCTGAATTTACTTTATACTTTACGATTACTTTGGCCACAGAGTTTGCACTCCTCCACTGCATTCTGCTGGCCTTGCAGCTGCTCTAACGCTGGGAGGGCGGGAGGATGTAACCCCTAGGAGGTAAAATCGAATTCCTGCAGCATCCAGGGGGTTTAACAGCGCTCTGCCCTCTCCTGTCACCCCGCAGCCAATGTGTGCGATGACGAGCTCCTGCTGTGCCAGAACGGCGGCACCTGCTACCAGAACCAGCGCTGCATCTGCCCCGTGGGCTTCAAGGGCGTCCTGTGCCAGCAGTCCCGCTGCGAGGCGGACAAAAAGGACTGTGACCGTGCCCCCGCTGCCCGTGCCAGCCTGGCCACCGTGGCGCTGGGCGCGCTTGCCCTGCAGCTGAGAGGCTGGGTGGGCCTCTGAGGCCTCACAGGGACACCGAGGTGATGGGTGGCTGTCCCCACCGCCTCCTTCTTCGCCTTCCTTCACGCTGGGACTTGCACAACCACTTTGGGTCCGCTTTCCGAGCAGGGAGCCCGGCGCTGGCTCCTGCCCGCTGTCCCCGCGGTGACACGGGCACCGTCCGTCCTGCCCCGCTCCGGGCAAACAGTGCCGCGATCCGAGGGATGGTTTTTTTATTATTCCTTTATTTACTTTGGTATAGGCTGGGGCGGTGTTTTTATTTTCCCTCCTCTCAGCGCCCTGGTTCGGAGGAGCCTGTGGTGAGAAGCGCAGAGCCCCGGCCCACGGCAGGCAGGGACAGCAGGGAGGGGACAGGGGACTCTGCTCCATCCCTGCTGCCCAGCCCCGCATCCCCCCACGGGCCTGGCCTGCCCACGCACATACTGTTGCCTACGACTGTAGTTGCTGCATTGATTTTTGTATTTTCATGGCTGGGTTTTGTTTTCTTGCACTTACAGAGAACACAGGGGCCGCGAGGCGTTTGGAACGTGAGGGGTGCAGTGTCTTATCCACACATGTCCGTATGGTGTACGGGTCAAATACTTCTTTTGGTAGAGACTTATTTTTGTTTGGAGTAAATGTTACAACAGAACCACGACCTAAAGGGACATTTTACCATGAGCATTTGATTCTGGTGTATCCTCCAGTAAAGCAACTATTAATGGCTGCTTGATCACCACGTTTTCCTTTTCGTGTGCACAGTTAATTACAGGTAAAGACTTATTTTTTGATTCATAATGTCCTCTTGTGTTTTCTGAGTCACTACCAAGGTGCATCACATGGTGAGGGAGAGGGGAGGGAGAGAGAGGTTGCCTCATCACTGAGAGCTGTTAATTATTTCTCCTAATTACTTTGCTGAGCCTAGGTTAGACTACTATCTGTAGACAATGAGCAAAGTGTGAGTGATATATTAAGCACTGGTCTTGTGTGAAAAGGCCATTTCCAAATGAGCCTGCAGCAGGAAAAGACTGGCTAGAGCAGGGATGCTTCTCCACTGGGATTTCAGCTGTTCCAACCCCACTGCAGCCCCCTCCAGCTGGTGCCACCATGCACCTTTGCAGAAAATGTTGTATTTTAAAGCAACCACAGCAATATAGAGCTCACAGGGATTATATTAACTCATTAAGGCTCATCAACATGCTCCTGTCTGAGGAGACATTTACAGCCAAGCACATAAATGAAGGCAGAAGAAACCAGAGGCAAGAAAAGAAGTAACTCAGTCAGATCAACGGGAATGTCATAAACACAGGAGCCCTAGTGTTGTCATATCCAAATACTTACCAAGCCAGGAGATGATTGAGTGCAGGTTTAGAAGATGGGGGACACCCCCAAGCCCAGCTTGTTCAGTTCTAGTCTGGTTTCTTTGACAGGTGAGCAGCCTTGGTCCCAGTCCCAGTTCTGTGATGCTCCCAGAGCCAGCCCAGGAGCCCCACATAATCCAGGCTTCAGCCCCACTGGCATTTCCAGGTCTGGTGTCCTTGCCTGAGTGGAGCTCTTCTCTGAGAGCTTCTCTGTCAACATCTGCTCTGTTCCAGCACCTTCTCTCCGTGGCCCTGTCCCTGCAGCCCATCCTGCTCAGGGACACCAGGGGCAGCCCGGGTTTCTAAATGCATGAACCCACAGCATCCTCCAGCCCAAACTCTGGATATTGAGCACTCAGCCAGTGCCACCAAAACCCAGCCCCTCCACGGAGAGGGGACAGTGAGTCTGTGCTTTGCAAACAAGGGAAAACCACGAGTGAAGGTGCAGGTGAATATTGTCACTCCAAAGAGCAACACACATTGTGAGCAGGATTTAACATCAGAGGCAGAGCACAGGGCTTAGTTAAGCCACCAGAAAGTAAAAAGGGGTGCAGCTCACCCTGATTTGATCCTTGAGGCAGCAGGCTGGCCCCAGCATTGCCTCTCTGGCTTCAGCACAATTGGTTGCTCTCTGTTAGACACTCACTCTTTTCTTTGTGCTTTCTGACTGCAGCAGACCTTAAATATCTTACTGTTCTTACAAGCAATAGCAAAGACTGTAACAAGATCAAGATCTCTAATGGCACTTCTGGAGGGTGAAACAACATTCTCCTTTGCCTGCACTGTTTTTCTCTAGAATATTAGATTAAGCAACAGAGAATTTACTACTTCATAAAGCCAGCCAAACTCTGTGCCCAGCAGATTCCCTGGAAATACACATTTTATTGCAGGAACGTGCCAAGCAGCAGCACCAAATTCCTGTAGAAAATAACCTCAGAAGGGCACAACAAAGCTCAGACCAGTCCAGGAATGAAGGCCGTTGAAAACTACACTTGACCTTTCTATGTTTGGGGCTTTACTCTTGGTTGGTTGGGTATTGGCTGTTTGGCTTTGGGGTTTTAGAGTCACACGTGCTGTAGAACTTGGAATCACAAAATGCAAACCCCTGCAAGGCAGAAAAGAAAATCTCTCACACAAAACTTACGCTTAGTATTCAAGAAAACAATTTAAAGCTTCTGAAAGCTTCAGCACTGAAGACCCAGTAACTGCAGACATCTGTTAGCACAAAGAGAACAGAGCATTATTGAAACACAGAGAAACCATCACTGCAAATACCCACAGATCCCAAAGTTCATCTTTAAGGCAGAAGTTTTGTATATCAGTTATTGCTTCCAAATGGGAGAAGTTGTCCAATGAGCTTGATACTTTACTTGTGGAAAGGTTACCCAAAATGTACTTCTCCTTCTGAGAAAAGCCACTTATGCTCTTTCAAGAGGTTCCATGTGCATCCTGTCACTGGCATTTGATTAGTTTGGAAAAGTTTTTAAATTACACTTCTCTCTTCAAAAAGTGACCTCTCCAAACAGCACAAGTAGAGCTTTTGATTTTTCTTGTTTACCTCAAATTCTACTCTGATTTTAACTATTCAGAGTTCTGACAAATCTAAACAACCAAAAGCCCCAAGGCAAGAAAAACCTTCCCAATGCACATTTGCTCACTTGCCAGGTAAAATGTTTAAGCTACAGTTCCTGGGAGCTGGAGACAGGAGGGGGGAAAGAATTCCACTGGCAGTTCCCAGGTATGTTATTTGTTTTTTTAAAGATGAGGCAACAGACATCTCATCTGCAAGTGATGTGTGAGGAGCCCTGCAGAGGCTGGAGGAGTGAGAGAACCAACACTTTTTAATGGGAATAAAATGGTCTCACTGCCCTGTTCTGCTCTGTGATTTGCTTTCATGAGAAGCCTCAAATGTAAATAAAGTATAAAGGAAGAGCTGAATGTTCTTGCTCAGAAATAAGAGCAGAGCTGGGTTTTGGAGAGCTTTATATCCACATCTTCTCAGCCCTTCTGGCTGGGAGCTGCAGAGTTTGGCCACAGACACACAGAAAATGGCTAAAAATCACATCCTGATTTGAGATGCAGAGGAAAGCTTCAGACCCTCCTGAAGGCTCCTTTAGCATTTTGGTTCTCGAGGTGTTGTAACAAGTTCCACTGCAGGGTGAAATGTGTGAGGAAAGCCTAAACCCACCCATTTCCACCACATAACTGCCAGCAACAATACCAAGCTCCAAAAGCTCCATCCTGACCACACTGTGTCACTCCAGGAGTTAAAATAGAGGGGAAATTAATGGGGCTTCTCTGTAGCAAAGGGAGCTCTTGCTTCATGCCACAGTGAAATCAGTGGCAATGTTGCACAAGGCTATAAAATCAGGTTTTCTATGTTTTCCCAATACCAGATGTAATGTGCTCTCAGACCACCTTCATTTCTGTCATGCTTTTCCTGGGAGTTGGTGGCAAATTAGCCAAGGGCTGAGCAGCAGACAGGTACATATGGCCAGGAGGTCTCATGTCAGTGATATTCTGTGTACAAGGCTGCTTAGCTTACATTTATTTGCACAAAAGAATAAGGCACTGGGCTCCTTTCCAAGCAGCTTAAAAAGACAAGAAAGGAGACCCGTTGTGGCAAGAGACTGTATTATATCATTAACATTATAAATTCCATTTACAATCCAGCAGTCATTTCATCCATCATTTATTCATGCACAATGGAGAGAACGTCTCGCAGTTTTAGGACCATGGCTCTGTTCATGCAGGGGGCTGCTGTGAATGAACAGCCCAGCTCCAGTTTTGGCTACTCTGCCTTCTCACCATGCTTCAGAGACTGCCAAAAAGCAAAAGCCAGCTCTGGAATTACTGGAGTTCCAGGTTATTTTCCAGGTGTTGTCTGGGAACGTTGTTTAGCCCGTTGATGCAGTCACAAGTTCTGTGTGGCTCTGGAAGCCCAGGCTGCTCTGTGCTTCCCCCATGAGTGTAGCAGAGGTGGGGGTTACTCCCATTCCATGGATTACAGAAGTGCCTTGCCAGCCTGCAGCCCTGGCTCCCAGCTCCTGTGGCACCACTCATTAGACCCAGCTGCTAATTAGTCCCAGCAGACAGCACTGTAAGGACTGTCAGCCCCAGCAGCCCTGGCAGTGTGAGTGGAGGTCACCAGGAAGGAGAGGCTGATGTCCCCACGGCCCCACAGCAGCCTGGCACAGCTCTGCTGAAAGCCAAGCACAACCCAGTGGCACCTCCAGCTCTCAGCACCCCTTGGGCCCACCAGCAAGGAGCCAACACCTCCCTCCTGCACTTCCCAGAGCAGATAATAAACTGATAAATGAAGAGATAAAAGTGCTGGTTTCCCTCTGGTGCCCCACAGCCAGCCCAGAGCAGCTGGGAAAGCAGCACAGCACAGGGCATGGTGATCCAGAGCTAAGGACACAGACTAGACAAGCACCTGCCATGCTCTCACATCACCCTGAGTGGGAGCAATGACATGGAAAACAATTACAGCAAACCTTAAAGGAAAAAGGAATAATCAGTTATACCCCACCTTTACTGCAAAGCCTATTTTGTGTACAAAGAATAAATCAAAAAAAACCCTCCATGCTCTGAAAACCCCTGAACTAAACACAGTCCAGCTCTTACAAAAGACTTTCCCTCCTTCCTAAGAACACAGAGGGGACTGGCTTTGCACTGAGAATTGGAAGCCTCTCTATAAAAACCTGGATTCTGCTTCTTGCAAAGGGTTTTGGCACAAACTCCAATAAAGTGTTTTACATAAAGTTGAATATGTTTCTTTACTGACTTTTCCAACTTTAACACTCAGTAACCACTGAAAAGCCTCTTCCAAGGGCCACCAGCTCCGAGGAGTTATAAATGACTACAGCAAGTCTCTACTCACAGATTACATACTGGGAACAGCGGGGAATTTATTACAATTGTGCCTGATCTGTTTGTTCCTCATTGCAGATTTGAGTCAGTGATAAGTGTGCTTTGGATTGGATTTTGCTTGGTTTTCCATGTTACAGGTATAAACAAGAGGAGAAAAAGCTAAAGCTACAAACCTACTCTGAGTGGTTTGTGAAGAGGGAACAGTGTTCTAAGTGCAATAGCCCAAGCATTTTTTTATTGACAAATACAGGACTAATGATACAGACTGACTTGGCAGCAATAATCTACTGCTGAAGACTGACAACTTAAATCAGATAATCTAGTATTAAACCAGCAAAAAGGTCTGAGCCACTGAACACACCTCAAAGATGACTTATAGAAAAGCACAAGCATTACAGACTACAACATAAATGAAATGTTAAGACAAGTACTGCTCTCAGAACATGTTCTGAAATGCAGGCTAAGGAGTAAGAAAACTAGAAGAAAACTTTCACAAAGACATTCTTGTGACCAAATTGCATTTAATAACCAGAAGAGCATTTCCTCATTTGTTTTGTTGCCAGCTTCACTTTATTTATATCATGACAGTCCAAATGGCTTCCACAGCTGTGGGGTTTGCAGAGCAGCAGCCTCTGAATGTGCTAAGTACAAACAGCAGGCAGGGCAGCACAGCCCTGCCAAGAAGAGCCAAGGGGCTTGGAAGATGACAGTTTTTAAATATTCCTATTAACATAAAGGGAAATAACAAATAGGGCATGGAGTCTGTGATGGGGAGTGACAGAAATGTCCAGTTTGTTAAGGTCAGAGTCACTCAGCAGCCTCACAAGAGTCACAGCAGCTGGAGAAGAGCACACGGGGCTGCCAGGAAGAGTCAGGGATCACTGAAGGATTCAGAATGCAACATAACAAATAACTAAAGCTGAACAATGCACAGATGCTGATCTCACCTCACAGGGATCTCCCAGATTCTCCCCATTACACTGAAACACTCATTCCTGCACAGCACAACGAGCTGGACAGGCCCAGCCAGCAATAAAAGCCTCCCCCACACCTCCAAGGCAGCTCCTAGCAGTAAAGCACGTTTGTTCTGGGCGTGGATGCATTAGGGATGAGAGTTCTCCTGGCAATTACAGCCTGAGCAGCACCTGGTACTTGTAGAGTAAGGCACTGGTGTCTCCCTGAGCTGGCCACACAGCCCTGCCTGGCAGTGGGTTCAAAGGACAAAGCTGGAATTATCCCTGCAAGAGCAAAAATGGAACTGAAGATGATGGCTAAACCCTGCTTCACTTGCTCCAGCAAAGCCACTGCCACAATGCTGTGACAAGGGACAGCAGGACACTCCCTGCCTCAGGCTGTCCCTGAACACACCTGGAGATGGCACAACCTGGCCCACTCCGTGCACCCAACTGGTACCAACCCTGAGCTCCTCCATTCCCTGAGACCTGCACTCCCAGGTTATCTCCACACAAAACTCAGTGCAAGTGAAATGCTGCTCTTCACCTCCTGAGACACACACAAGCTCCAGAAAACAGAAAGTGATACTTCACAGTGACCCAAAGGAATTCTTAGTAGGAATAATTACACTTTTATTGTGAAATGTTATGATGTGAGGAAGGTTCTCTTAAAAATAATTTGGTTTTTTGCCATCCTCTTTCAATGGCTGAATGTTCTTCATCAGCACAGTGGAAAGAACACAACAGTAACACCTAGAAAGATCTACCTGCCCTTTTCATCCCTGTAGATCAAAAAAGCTCCATACAAAGAAACTCAAGTGATATTACCAGTAACTGTTAACTGGATCTTGGACCAAGATTCCACAGTGCTGTTGATTCCTCCTCACAGGGACACAGTTCCTCACAAGGAACAAAAAGACCTCACAGGTTTTAATCTGCAGATTGTGTTGCCACTGCAACAAGAGAGGGATTCCAACTGATAGAGCAGCATAAAGAGCAAAACTCAAGGCACATTTGTATAAACAAAAACTCTTCCGTTCCTATAAAAACAGACAATAAAATATACAAAATAAGTAGAATTCTCTCCATTCAACCAATATACATCTGCCTCACTCTTCCCTGAGACAGTAGTGGAACACGAGCAAGAACCACTGCTGCCACATTTTCAATATTTAGTTTTGCTATGAAATAAATTAGACATATTAGTGCAAAGGGAAAATAAGTCCAAGTATTTCGGATTTTGGGGTTGGCTTGTTGGGTTTTTTTTCTTTTTTTGCTTTACTCTGGTTCTTCATAAAAAATTACATCTCTAAGAAATTAGCATTTACACAAGGAAACAAGCTATGTATTTGCCAAATATCTTAAAATAATTCTGTATACTGTACAAATATACACTGTTAAACATTTACAACCTCAGCTTCCTAG
This sequence comes from Taeniopygia guttata, assembly GCF_048771995.1. Lineage (NCBI taxonomy): Eukaryota > Metazoa > Chordata > Aves > Passeriformes > Estrildidae > Taeniopygia > Taeniopygia guttata. The sequence continues at coordinate 7,265,480 of NC_133042.1, forward strand.
ATGACTAAACCCACTGCTTTTCCAAGCAATGCAGCTACCCAACTTCTCTTTTCAAAACCCCAAAGGTACCATCTGTCAGGTATTAAATCCCTTCACAATTAGGGACAGGACGGGAAACAGATCTACTGATAGTAGTGGTATCAATATATGGGAGTTCCAGCTGTGCTAAATAATTTAAAATACAGTCCTTGCTAGACAGAAATCTGGGAATAGATTTTCAGTAATGAGCCAATAGCAAAGTCAGTGAAAGAACTTTCTTCTCTTGGCAGAGCTTGATTCTGTGTTCTCTGGTGATTCCTGGGATGGTCTCCTTGACAAACCACGAGAGTCTTTGTTCCACTCACTGCTGCTGCTCTGACCTCCTTCACTGGGGGCTCTGGAAGCGCTTTTGGACACAGCTGCTCTCCGGTCACCCTCGTGCTGGGCTGTGTGAGGGGCTGGGGGAAGCACATTGCACTGCCCTGCTGTTTGCTGGGCCTTCTTGGTGTTTTCTGTTCTGCAAACCTGATCCCTGGCAGCTGAGCACGCAGCCAGGCCTTGCTGTGCTGCTGATCCTGGATTGCTCTGGGCTGACCGATGGCTGCCTTTCAAGGGCTGCTCCTTGCCTTTGGCTTCAGTTCGACTGGCCAGGCTTGCCAGCCTTGGGTCCCGTGGCTTCTCAGGAACAGCACCAAGTGCTGCAGCCCCCGAGGGTGCAGGGGCACTGCCACTCCTGGAATCTGCAGCTGCAGCTCCTGATGGTGCAGGGGCACTACCCCTCCTGGAATCTGCAGCTGGAGCCCCCATGGATGCAGGAGCACTGCCCCTCCTGGAATCTGCAGCTGGAGCCCCCATGGATGCAGGGGCACTGCCCCTCCTGGAATCTGCAGCTGGAGCCCCCACGGATGCAGGAGCACTGCCCCTCCTGGAATCTGCAGCTGGAGCCCCCACAGATGCAGGAGCACTGCCTCTGTTGGAATCTGCAGCTGGAGCCCCCACTGATGCAGGAGCACTGCCCCTCCTGGAATCTGCAGCTGGAGCCCCCATGGATGCAGGAGCACTGCCTCTGTTGGAATCTGCAGCTGCAGCTCCTGAGGATGCAGGAGCACTGCCCCTGCTGGAATCTGCAGCTGGAGTCCCTGCAGGCTGTGAGGGCCCTCGGCTTCCTTGAGGCACTGCATGGCCAGGGCCAGCAGCAAGTTCCTGTGGGCTGTTCCCAGAATTTCCAGGCTCACTCTTCTTGCCACTGGAAGAACCAGCCTGCACCACAGGAGATGTCATCGTCCCTCCTTTGGCTGGGGCCTGTCCTGGTGACCTGAGCTTCAAAATCCTGAGAGCCTCTTTCTTGTAATTTTTTTCTGTTGTCCTAATAATGGCGCCTCTTTTCTGAGCATCCTGAATCAAGTGATTCCAGTTTTTATCTTCCTTTAAAAAAGAAAAACAAAAAAAAACCCTCTTACCAGCAAGAAATCAAGACAAATGGACAGAGGTGTCAGAGGATGTATAACCTCTTTAATCAAGGTACCTGACACAACTGTCATGGAAACCAATGCTATAATCCGTTCCTTCTGGAATGGAAGAATCTTATGTTTCAGGTGCAAAACAGCAACAGACACTCTGGCTGCTGTAACACAGGGAAGGCACTTTGAGCCACCAGAACTTCCAAAAATGACCAATTTCTCAATTTCCAGGGGCTTTAGTGCCCCACAGTGGCGAGCTAACAGAACGCTGCCCTCCCCTTTGGAACAGCACAAAGCACCAAACCCAAGGGCTCTGCAAGAAAGACCCAGAGCTCATTCCCTCGCACAGACTGCAGCAGTCTGAGGCTGCTGCTCGCTCCCCCAGCGCTGGGGGGGCTCACAGAGCCCACGCCATTACCACTGCACCTACCATGAGCGTCTGCAGCCGGCCCAGGATGAAGAGGCTGAACCGGGCTCGGGTGATGGTGACATTCAGTCGCTGGAGGCTCGACAGAAACCTGAGTGACAAAACAAAAACTAAGCTCCTCAACTGCTTCTTTCACGAGAAGGTTTAAAGGGTTAGGAGAAGAAGACATAAAATGAAATGCCACTGGAATTAACAGCAGCAGTTCCTCTGGAGACCCCACAGCAGCAGCCCTGCCTTACATGAAAGGCTAAGCATGAATTGTGTTTTCTTTCTTTGACCACAGATTCCTTGCAGGGAATTCCAGTTCTTTCCAGCTCTTGCCGTTGCTGTTTCCTTTCTCAAGAGCAAATCCCTCTTAATGCCAACTACTGCTTCCTTAAACGTTCCTCAAAGTACTGAGGACATCAACCTCACTTCACCTATCAAGACTTTAAGCTTCTTTTTGACTCGAACTGAAATAGATTAATAATATTTGGCAGTATTAAAGGGAAAACACCCTACTGAAATACTGAACACTGCACATGAATATTTTATTTTAAAGGTGACCTGCACTGGAAACACATCAAGGCAGACTTTTGCTTTGTCATGCTTCAAGAGGGGAGAGTATATCCTTGCAGAAGTCTGGTTTTGAACTAGGAAAATTGCCTAGTTTGGTTTTCAGGGATCACAAACCACAGTACTGAAACCTAAACTAATGCTGAGTGTATTCTTAAAGATTGACTTCTGTTAGCACTCATTTACCAGAACTCAAGAAGAGGTTTGTGAGACTAATATCAACTATTTCTTCTCTAATGATAAACTTCCAAAATACACAGCTTATTCTTTACTAACAAAATCCACAATTCAAAGTCCAACCTAATTTGAGCAGGTTCACTATCAATGCCTGACTCTGTGGTCACTGAGGCCTCATCTGCAGCAAATTCACAACCCTGCAGTGAAGACTGCAAAAACCACAGAGTCACCTCAAAAAATTTGGACAGTGCAGGAAATAAGAGAAGCAGGGAGCAGACAGCAGAGATAGAGTTCTCTAGGTCTTGAGAAATGAAAAAGGGGAGACCTTGAAAGACTACTAAATATTCCTGACAGCTTTTCAACTGAAAGACAAGAAGATTATTTTCTCAGGAAGGAGAGGGGAAAAAAAAATCCATTGTCATCCTTTGGAGTTTTCTTCTCCCAGTTACTTTCAGAGTAAATTTAATGCTGGATTAGCAACCCTGGAGAACAAAATACTTTACTCAGGCTACAAGATCATAGGTAAGGGTGTGGCAAATCCGAGATGTCCAAGCAGCTTGTACAGCTGCTAAGGCACTGCACTGGCACAGCTTGAATATATAAACCTTAATATATTAAAATATGAACACAGTAAGCTGGAGAGCTCCTGCTGAAAGAGCAGACAGAGGTTAAATCTTGTGTCAGCCAAAAGAACTGGCAGGTTCCAGCTGCCTTCCATTCCCAAACTCAATCAAATCAGATTAAGAAGTCTTCAAAAGGCATTATTGTTGTTTACCATAAGATTTGGATTCCTTCTCTTCCCAAAGTGGATCAGCACAATTAAAAGCCATTTTTCTTGCAGCGAATGAATATCAAAGAAACATAATCAGCTTAGTGAAACTTGTGTGTAGAAAGAATATTTTTGTTTATGTGGCCAGATTTTTCCTAGTTTAACTTAGAAGGCAGTAAACTCTCAGAAGGTACATTTCATATTTTCACTACCATTTTTTAAAATAAAATGATCTGCAAGTTACAGAAATCAGCAACTGCTCTAATTCCTCTGTGGGTAAACAGCACACTCAGTTTAGTTCCTCCTCTTCAGACAGAAAAAAATATAAAAATTAAGAAATCTGCAATCCTGAGTTAAGACTTGCTGCTAATCTGCCCCTATCTTAGAAGACAAGCCCACTCATCTACAAATCCCAGACCCAAATCTGCTACGTCACATTCCAAGTGACATACACAACTAATTAACAAGAATTTTACAGACATTAACAGGACAGACACAGCCACAGTAAATGGGTTTTGTTTTGAGAACAGCATGCAGAAATTACAAGGTGTACCAAAAGCCACAGGAACAATAGCTGCTGCAGTAATAATGCAAAGAGCCAAGATCCCAAGGCCAATCCTGCCAAATCCAGGCAGTGGCAGGATAAGGGAGCTGTGTGGGATCAGCACATAATACAGAGCACACCACCAGCATTCCCCTGTCCCTCTTGCTCAGACATCTCAGACCATGAACACCAATCAATTCCTGCCCCGAGATACCCTTTAATTCACAGACTGGCAGAAGTGACTTGCTCTCTGTAACTTTCTAACCAGTCCTGTTAAAAGTATGACTTTCTCTACAGTATCCCTGGAAATGGGACTGGAAATCCCTGCAGGACACATACCCAATGGATCCTTTGGTGCTGTTTGCCTGCACATATGGCAGAGTGGAGCCCTCAGAGCTGTTTGCCCGCACGCAGGACACGATGATGCAATCCTTCTCTCGGCCCTGGAACGCATCCACTGTGTCCACTTCTCCTGGGCTGTTTTGGAAATATAATTCAGCAGCTTACTCATTCTGACTTGGATTTTTAAGCAACACACTGATGCAAACAAGCTAAACATGCTCATGTGTGAAACCACCCAGGGTAAATTTCTCCTTCAGCACATGAGCCTAAAGCTGCATTCACTTTCTTGAGATCAGCATCATTACTGAAAATTTGTTTGGGTCCACACAGCACGGAATTTTAGGTTCTTTTAAAACAGCTTTATTCAGAACAGCAATATAATCAAAGCATGTGGGTAATAACTAAGAATGGCACAAGGAGACCATGCCTGTTTTGAACAAAAGGGTTACACATCCCCTTTAAAGGCACAACCAAGTGCAAATTTTAGCAGTGAGGAAGAAGTTGGAGACTTTTTACCATTATTTAAGAGGATAAGCAAAGGATTAATATGCAAGAGCCAAGGGCAATTTGAAAGCTCATGGTTTCTTTACCTGTTATTCTTAAACACACTGTCCAGTTGTTCCTGAATTTTCCTTTTCTGTGCACTGTAAGGGGTAATTATTCCAATGCGACGAAGCCCCAGATCCTTCCTTTTTTCTTTAATTGTTCTAATTAACTCCATCACCAGCTTCACTTCCCGAGGATTGCTGTAAGAGCTGCAGAGGACAAAATGGAAACGTTACAGGAACACCTTAGAGACATCTTTCCAATTCAATGCTTTTTTAGCCCAGTTTGTTGGGGGATTGTGAGTCACAGCTGTTTTGAACTTTTGCAGCTTTACACAGAAGATCAAAGAACTTGGCAAGCAGACCTTGAGGAGGGGCTACTAATCCTGGGAAGTGCAGGCAGTGAAAAGCTGCACTTCCACATTCCCTCAGCACCTCCAGCTGGTGCTCTCTCACAGAACAGGGAAGGGGAGGACTGAGCCTGCCACCTCCTGGCATCTCCTCAGTGTGCACCTGGGAAAGGGAACTCACTGATAAAATCAGGAATTTGAGCTCTTACTGAAGTTAACAGAGACTACAGGCATTTACTGGCATCTATCAGTGAGTCAAACCAGGATTAAAACCAGTTTCAGATTTAAGAAAACCTCTGTTTCTTGTGAAATTAAATCTCATCAGCTGGAAAATGCAGTTCTAGCTACTTGATGCATATTGGAACAACAAAGGAGAGAACACTGTTCTTCTGTAGGCAATTAATTCTCAGAAAATCTAAACTTTGGCTGAGTTGGAATGCAGGACTTACTCATTGTCTCGCTCCTCACGACCATCAGCTACATCAAAAATCAGGTAGGGCTGGAATGGCCATTCTGAAGAACATCTGTTCTCCTCTATTGCCCTGGAAATAATATTTTTATCACTAGGCAACCATACAACTAAGAAATTCTAAGAACTTATACTCCATTAATTTACATCATGGTTATCAAACACAAGCAACTCTCCAGAAAGGTTTCACCAAAGGAGGTTTGGATTAGATAGAAGGATTGGGTTTTTTTGGGTTTTTTTTTTCACAGAAAGGGTTGTGAAGCATTGGAACAGACTGTCCAGGGAAGTGAGAATCACCATTCCTGGAAGTGTTCACAAACCATGTGGATTTGGCACATGAGGACATGATTTAATGGTAGAAATGATTGACACATGAGCCTGATGGCATTAAAAGCCTCTTCCAACCTCAACCATTTTATGATTGTAACTTTCAGCTCTTCTCCTCCCCAGAATCCTTAACTTTCTTTGCTACCCAAATAGATTGAGGCCCAAAAATGAACTCTCAGCACTCTGTATGCATAATTTTCAGGGATCTTACCTCACCCATCACACCCAGCACTAACAGAGATGGACTGCACGTTTTCTCCCATTAACCATCTTTCCCCCTCCCACAACTTCAAGCATTTTTAGACTCACATGAACACCGTGACATAAAAAAATTGCTTTGAAATACCCTCTGCTCAGAAAGAAGACTATAGAGTGCTACTCACTTGGCAGTTTTTAGGGTCCTGCCATAAACATAGTTGGATGGGAAGAGGCAGATGTCTGGGTGCATCCTGTACTGCACGGTCAGCTGCACCACAGGCAGGCTGTGCAGTATGTTCTGCTGCACTTGCTCCTCCAGGTGCCTCTGCAGACGGGCCATCAAAGACTGGTCATAGCCATACTGCTGAGCTTTCTGCCACAGGGAGAACAGGAGATGTCATTTGGGGTCTATTCCCCAGCAGTCAAAGTGTTTTGGTGAATTTGAAAGTCAATTTGGTGTTTTAACTACATGCACTTCAGTTCTCTGTGTGTGTTGGTCTTATTTCAGTAAATGCCACCTGCAGAAATCTGAATTTTTGTCTCTAGTCTTTAACTAGACAACTTTTCTTTGTGACTCACAATACAGTAGAATGTTAAGAACACCAACCATAATGAAAAGCAAGACTTTCCAGGTGGGATCTTGTTAAATAAACACACAACCTCTAGAGAATTTACTTCTCTAAAGAAGCCAGCCTGGTTTTCCTCTGTTCTTTACCAGGTGTTTAACACAGCCCTTGCTGCTGGAGACAAGGATTTGCTCCTATATATTTATCCTTAAACACCTGTAGGGTCAGGAAGTCCCCATGCAAACAGTTTTCCTCCTCCTTAAGGAATAGGGCAGTGACTGAAGCTCCCAAAATGAGAAAACAGAGCATGCCACAACACAACATCCTTTACAAACCAAGTGCCCTGATTGAAGTTTGTATTGCTCCATTGAAATTTATCTCCCCCCCCCCCCCCCCCCCCCATCTTTAAATATTTTTTACAGATATTGTTCTTTAACCATATCCATTCTACAGCAAGAAAAAAGCAAAGAGCTTGAACACTTACTATAGATTTGACAGTGGGAGGGAGCTGTTTGGGGTCTCCAACAAGGACAAGTTTGTTACAGCGATGGATCAGTGGAATCAGTGTTTCCACCTCACAGGACTGTCCTGCCTTTTGGATATGCAAACAGGATAAAAGTAGAAGTCGTAAGCAAAGCAGGGAAGTACATTAAATTTCTTGTAACACAGCCAGAATAACTCAAATGCTTTAAGTCTTCTAAACAAAAAAAATTTAAAAAAAGGAAAAATAAGGACTTTTCTCTAGTAAAAAACTACAAAATAATTTATTTTATTGTTATATATGCAAAGCTCTCCAAAAAACAGATATAAATATAACCAAATCATCTGGAAATCTCTAAAACAAAAAACCATGACTGAAATGTGGTTCTAAACAAAAGCTGCCATTACAGCACCAAACAATTCAGGAAAAGAATCAATTAAAAGTTATTCTTTCTCCTCATGGTTCTACTGAGGACAGGACAGGAAACCCTCAAATATTGCAGGAGTAGCAGGCAAAGAGCCCCAGGCAGAGCACAGGGCAGGTGTGGAGGGGAAGAGGCTGCAGCTCCCCACAGCTCACTGACCTCATCCACGATGACACAGCTGAAGGGATCGAGGCCCTGCCGGGAGAACGCCGATTCCAGCAGGCTCCCCCCGCTGGTGCTCAGCGTGCAGCAGATGATGTCAGACTCCAGGATGATGTCTGCCTGCACTTTCTGGGAGTGCACCCGAACCTTCAAGCACAACATGACACCCTGGTTAAAATTCAGCCTTAACTGCAACAGTGAATGCTCCTGTTTGGGCTTTTTCCCAATATGCAGCCAGAGCACACCCAGATTTCACAGCTGCCTGTCCACAACTTACTCAGCTTATGGCCTTGATCCATTTACCCACTACTTTACAAATGCTCCCAGCTACATCAAAACCAAATTTCACCATAATTAAAGGATACCAGGTATAAAACTACATCAGCTGAAGTCTATTAGAGATAAATTCTCCTACCTCCTTTAGCTGAGAAGCGAGTTGTTGTCTCTCCTTTGCAAGTCTGCCAATTTCATCATTTAACATTTGACTCTAGATGAGGGAAAATTGAAGAGGAACCACCTTTAGCACCACCAATTTCCCATATACCTTTTTCCCTCTCATGCCCTAATTAATTTCCTAAACTTGCTCAGATTGTCTTTTAGTATCAAATGTCTCTGAAGAAGCCAATCAGTTTCTTGGAAAGCTGTCACCATATTCAGGCACTGCAACACACAATACCAGATCTTACATATCTGTGCCACTGAGAAATGTTTTACCACCACAAATCTCTCATTTGGCATAAATGCCAAATTCTTACACTAAAAAAAATGGAAAACTTCAAGTGCAACACATATTCCAAATCATGAGGCATTCTCCTGTATTTTCAGTGAAACAAAAACAGAGCTTTGAAACATATAATCTATTTAAACTTTTAAGATTTATAAATATGGTTACATTAAAATCCAACTAGTGACAGAACCAAGTGAAGGCTACTGAATGAAAGAGTAACAAGTGACTTGATCAACCAGTGGAAAATACTGGCATAAATAAACAAAAAAAAACCCCCTGATGTAAAGATCTTCATTCCCTGTCATGGTGCTATAAACTTTTCCATTAGTTGAAAAAGTAGGTAAAGAGACAGTGACAGCAAAAAACAGGATTAAAAATTGCCTTGCTACCTCTCTCTTCTCACATCTGTGCATGGCACGCTCTCGAGAGAGCATGTCCAGCTTCTGATCCAGAGCTTCTTTCTTCTTCTGAATGTCCTGGTCACAGTCACCTGGCTTTCGTTCTGTAATAAACCAAAGGAGAGCACAAAGGAAGAACAGAAAAGCTGTTACAGTAACTCCAAATTGGACAAATCCATTTTGTGCTACGTTTTCCCATTTTCTATTGAAGTTTTATCTTTCACAATGAATACAATCAGAATTGCTTCCAACTGTAGCTCTCAAATGCTACATTGTTTCAAAAATGATGGTTTTAACATGTGTGTAATGCAATTCCTTAAAGAAAAAGGTCACTTTGCTTATTTTTTTCCTTTCCCTTAGATTCTAGCAGAGACATAAACTGCCACTTCCCAACTATGACTGAGAGAAACAATGTTTTATGAAATACTATTTTAGAAAAATCTTCCTTCTTACGGGACACAAAATCCCACGTGGAAAACATCACCAAGCTCTTAAAGAATGAAGAAAAGTCTGATTTCCATGTTACTTACTCATTCTGTGTTCAACTTGCTTATCCAGGCTGAATCCCCGCACTTCATTGTTGATTGATTTTTCAGCACCAAGTCGCACTAATTTGATATCACCACAATTTCCTGTTTGCAAAATCAGAGCCAAAATACTCTTCAATTACTCCAACTGTCTCCATGCTTTGCTATGACAATTTAAAAACTATAAACATCATGGATATCAAACAAGGCTTTTCTACTAATCTGGAGTTTAACACTTGACTTGTACTTAAATGCAGCTACAAAAAATTCAGTAATTCCAAACTCTAAAAAATAAAGATGTTGCCCACGTTTTAGTGGTGGCTAACATTAAGAATGGTATTTTGAATTAATGAAACTACCTCTTATTCTCAGAATTCCTAACTTGGACAATGCCAAGTCCCATCAAGTAATGCAATTGGCAAGTCAATACCAAAATAACATTTGGTTACAATGCAGATATTTTTTCCCTTGCCACAAACTAGATGTCTTAAACAGAATTCATCTACTTTGTATTAGTCACAAACTGGGAGGAGGAAAAATGAGAAATTTAGGCTTATCAAAATTTTCACCAGTCTGTTTCCCGTGACCCACAAAGTCCAACTTTATCCAAAATAAAGGCAAGGGACTTGTGTTCAAATCCCCAAAGAATACTTAAAAACTGATGAACTTAACTAACAGCATGAGGAAAGGGTCAATGTCTATACAAAACAAAGTGTAGCTTATTTAAAAAAACCTCACAATACACCTTTCAGAAAAGCACATTAAGAGGATGTACCAGTCATGTTCTGCAAGAGGAAGCTGCTCAGAGGAGCGTGCAAGTACAGTACATGATCAATTGCTTCAGTTCCTCCTCCAGGTTTTGCCCATTTAAAATTAAAACAATTTAAAAACAAACCATACCCAAAGGCTCCTGTTTGTTTTGGCATTTTTCCTTAAATGCAATGATGATCTTTTTCATGAGTTCATCAACAGCAGCATTTGATGGTGCACAAACTAAAAAACGGTTTGGCTTAATCTTGGAATTTTTTTCCCGAGCTGTTTTCTCACTCCTGGTGTTCTGTAGATTAATTAACAACAAACAAGCTCTTTAGATTGTTTTCACTTGAGATTGAGAAGCCAGACTGTACATTCATCTGAACCAAACCCCAGCACATGACCATGTTCACTTACTTCTCTCAAAACACGGGACAGGAGTCCTACAATAGTTTTTGATTTCCCTGTGCCAGGTGGTCCATGGATAAGGCAGATCTTGGGAAGTCCTGGGTGTTGCTTTACCATGGCATAAGCTGTCTCAATGGCTCTCTTTTGATCTTCATTGTATTCATTCTTATATGAAAGCTGAAGGAATAGACAAGGCAAAATATAGTTAATTCACGTTGATCACACCTTCCTCATCAATCTTCTACACTTTAAGAATGTCCTCATCTCTCTAACTAGGACTCAAAAGCTGGAAGGGCAGGGAAGCTTTTGATTCTAGGTTTGCTCTAGACACACACACAATCCTCACTTGAAGTTGTAACAAAGGTTTTGTTCACTCCCCACACCTTTATTTTACAATACCTTTTCCACCCTATGTTTTATTTCCTGAAAATTCCCCAGTAAGGGGAAAGAAAAGGAAAGCAGTTTGAAGCTCACTGTAACAAAAGAGCACAAACACCTGAGGAAGTTCAGACTCATCTCCTCCACCCCAGCAGCCAACTCTGAAGAGGGCAGTGTCTCAGTGCTTTTGAAACGTGGCTATTTTCTCTTGGTCATCTCAAAAGCCAGCATGAAAAACCGAATCTGCAAACTCATGAGGCCCAAATGCTTGTTCTGTTAACCCTGGCACTCCCAGTTGCACAACTTACAGCACTTCCTGAGGCAACAAGCAGATCTCTGGGACAGAAATCATTGTAGCTTGGATTTATGATGGGTCTAGCCAGGGGGCTCCTGCTCAGCAGCAGCAGAGCTTTGAACTTTCTGTGTGTGGTCACCAGGGAGCCAACCACCACACACTTCACTTGCTTATGGATGAAGAATGACAAATTGCCTCGGGTTTGCACAGTAAGATGACAGGCAGTTTGCTGTTCTTTTTGTCCTGTTAAAGAAGAATAAAAAACTAAGTAGTTATTCAAAAACTAACCAAATCATTAACTGAAAGATACTCCAGTAAGTCACTCAATGAATTCACCAGAACAAGATGCTGTCTTCTGCTAGGGAATCAACAATGAATTTTTGCAAAATCCCAACACTTCCCCATCCTACAAAAAAAAAAAAAAACAGTACAACTACTCAGATCCCTGCTTTAAATAAGGCAGGTTCTGGGTACTTGGTAATCCTGGTAATTCACAGTTTGAATTCCCAAAGACAGTGACAATTTTAGACAGAGAGATCACAGAAGGTCATGGCACTTCCTATCTCCTTGCAACACCATCCTAAAGATGTGCACAGAGCCATTTACTCATCACTAGTTTCTGTTTCTATATGAAATTTTAGAAAAAACAATGGACAGCAGGGCTGCAGCTTCAGCTCCTGATCTTTACAAAGCTTCTAGCATGGAACAGACCTGCTACAGAGGAAAAAATATTCCATTTCCTCTGAGGCCAGTGGTACATCACAATTACCAACAACCACCTATGAAGAAGCATTTTTATCAAGAAGGACCCCATTTTTATTTCTAGCCCTGCTACTCACTGCTTGCACAGCCAGATGCACGAGAAAAACGTGTCACAAGGCCAACATGATTCACTGTGTGGTACTCCATCCCACTTTCTTCCCCAAAAGTGTCCTCCTTGTGGACCTTCAAAAGGATTAAGTCATCCTCCTTTGGATGAAGCTGCCTTGCCAAATCACCCTCTCGTAGATGAGCTACCCAAAAAACAAAATCACAACATTGAAAAGAAAATGGTTACATTTTCTACATGACTGCAGAAGTACTGTTAACTTTTTAAAGCTGGTAAAGGCTATAGCACAAGATTGTTGTGAAAATTTTAACTCCATCCTGCACTCTTTAAGCCTGAGCACAGCATTGTATAAAAACAGAGCAAGTCAAGGACAACTTTATCAAAAGAAGCTGAAAAAAAAAATCCCAAATGAGAGAGATGGAAGGAACAAATTCTCTGCAAAATACATAGTTCTCTTACATGCATTCTGTAGAATAGCAAAGTTGAAATCGCTTCTATATTTAAAGCAAACACAAAAATCTCTGCCTCTAAGTGCCAGCTTATCATAATGCACCATCTACTTGAAAATCAGATTTTATTTTAAAAAAAAACAAAAACAACCCTCACCTGTAAAATGTGCTGTATTCATATCAGCAGAAAAGTTCTCTAAGTAGAAGCAATAACCTTTCTCTCTTACTTTCTGGTTTTCTACCCATTCTTGTGCCAGCTACATGTTGAAAAGGAAACAATAATACTTTGAAGGATTTAGTGTATCAGAAGAAAAGCTTACCATGACTCAAAGGGCAAATAAATGAAATAAAACTACAAGACTGTCAAGTAAATACATCAAGTCTTACCCATTTCTTTTCTTTCACATAAGCATACCCATTACATATAAACACACAAGGCAAACAAAAGTTCTTCCTTGCTGCTCACCCATTTCATATACTTTCTTAAACCTCTTTACAACTACTTTGAGTCTTCTCTGACTGCATTTTCACCTTAAAATATCAGTATTAACCTGGCATTTACTTTATTTTCTACCTTATTTCTATAGAAGTGATGCAATGACTGAACTTGAAAGCATTCAGACATTAATTGAAGGAACACTGTTTTGTCACTATTAAGCTATAAATCAACAAAGACTGGGAAAAATACTTCCTGGATTAACCTTCCCTCTCATGTAACTTCTCAACAGAAACCAAAACCAGGTTTTCATCCTCTGTCATTGAAAGACCTCAGTTTCTTAAATATTTCTATTTTGACCTTTATACACTATAGAGAGAGGAACCATATCCTTTTCCACTCCTCTTATTGTGGATGTGCACCCAGGAAAAAAGAAACACTTCACTGAAGTAACTCTGGTAGTACCGAGTCTTAAACATTTTGGATTATCTACCCCAAATCATTCCTCTATTCTGATCTGTATCTGAATGTTTTCAAAGCTAAACAAAGGACATAAACCAGGTTTTAATCTCCTGGTAAAATTTATCAGTGTTGATGAAAGCAAACCAAAAGGCAGAAAGCTACTTACTGTTTCAAAGGCATTGAGCATCATCAAGGGAAAAAATGTGTTAAAATAGTCATTGTAGCCCTGAAATCGGACAGGAACAGAGGCTACTATAGTCTGCAGAAGATCATTTGGAGTTCCAAAGTAGATGAAGTTTGCAAACATTTCATAAGTCCACTTTAGGACTTGGTTAACAAAAATGCTGTAATCGCGCTGCTGAGCACCAAGAAAAGAGGAGTAGGTTTCTCGGCCAGGCCTCCTGGAAATATTTGAAGCATTGTCATAATGTTTATTTTGTGACTGGAGAACATTATTTGAACTAAGGGGTTGAGGTACATTACTGAAACTTGCAGGTTTGCATGTTGGATTTCCTGATGGTGCAGGTTTTGGATACAGTGGTGGCCTGACCACCACTTGTTTGGCCGCGTTCACTTTGCTTTTTGAAGGTGGGGGCAACTTTCTGACATCTTCGAGATCTTTGCTGAAGGCTGCATTCCGTGAAGAACTTGCTGTGCTGAAAATTTTGGTAGTGGAAGGCTTCTTACTTTTAGGTGGTGGGAGAGAAGGCTTGGCAAACACGTGATCTGTCCCTGGGCTGGTGACTGGGTGTTTACTGCAGTACTCTCCAGGTTTTTCCACCTGTTCCATACAGTCTTTGTCCTTACATTTCACAACAGCTGAGAGTTCATTCTGTTGAAGGCTTTCAACAACATCCATTTCCTCTGGGGTCTTACTATCTATAGCAGCATCTTGAAAACTTTCCTCCTGAGAACATAACTCCATATCCACAGGATCTAACTGGGTTAAAAACAGATTATCATCACCTTCGTCACTGCTTTCATCTGATTTACACCCATTTTGCTTTGAAGCTTTCATCTCACACTCAGGCAGGACAGTGCAACCTTTTCCTGAAGACTCATCTTTATCATCTTCAATTGCAGTGGAAGAGAGACTTGAATCCATAGGGACAGGAGGAACCACGATACTGTTACTCTCCCACTTGCTGTTCCAGTCTGAAGAATGAGGCATTTTAGAGGCATTTGCCACCTCCTCCACAGAGAGACTCTCAAATTTTCTCTCACCGGCAGAAGGACAAGCAGTCTCTTCTCTTTTTCTCTCCCTTTGGTTTTCAACAGATTCTTTAACAACTCCCACTTCAAAACTTTGAGGCTTTTGTTCTACAGGTTTTGCACACTTTTTGGCAACTTTGTTTCTAATCCCTGAACTCCCTGCAGAATTTTTCACACTTCTTTTGGCCCTTAGATACTGCCGGTCTTGGCAGGCCAGCAGTTTTTTATTATGTTTTACAGACAAACGCTGGGCCTCGATCTGTTTGGTCCTCTTTTTCTGTGTAACTCCAATCCTGCCTGCAGCTTTGCCGTGGCTGCGCAGCTGAGCCAGGCTCTCCAGGGAGGGCTGGGACAAGTCGAACGCCTTGCGGGGGCCCTTCTTTAGGCCAAGCTTTTCTGCAGTGGATGTTGGAGCAGGACTCTGCCGAACCTTCTTTGGAGGGACCACAGCAGGCAGTGACCTGCCAGGCTGAGAACGTTCTGCCGTGCTTTGGAGTGGTGTTTTATTTTTGGCTGTTTTAACAACGGGATGTTTTTTAGGACTTCTCTGAACAGCCGGTGCTGATTTACACTTTGCCATGGTCTTCTGTGGGCTTGTGCTATTTTTCTTAAGGGCCAACTTTGAAGCTAATGAGATGGGAGATGTAGAAGCTGTGGGTTCAGGCACTTTTGAGTCCAGGGGGAAGCCTTTAGCAGTATCTTTGTCTGCACATTTCTCCAGTTGACCTTTTGCATCTTCCTTGCCAGCTGATTCTTCCAAGGTTGAACTCATCACTTCTTCTGTATCATCAGCTTCTTTCTGATAAGAAGCATCTTCTGCCTGCTTTTCTACTGAGCTTGCTGCCTCTTCCATGGAGTCATCACTAAAGTACTGCACCTCATAGCCCCAGTCATTTAAGTCATCATTCAGGCAATCATCTGAATTACTTGTCTCAGGTGCTGGTGAAACACGATCTTGTTTATACTCCTGTGTTGTTTCCACAGCATATGCTTGAGTATCTTGCCAAGCCGAATAAACCTCAGCTTCTGTTTCAAATTCAAAGTACTGAGAATCACAGTCATCCAGTAACATGGGAGAGCCTGGAGAGTTTGAGTGCCTTTTAGTGTCACTATCAGAAGTGCTGCTGGAAGTTAAAGATGGCTCTGCACATATATTTTCATTCTTGTTTTTTGTTTCCTCCTTCTCAGCCACAATTTTTTCTTCATCAGAAGAGTCCGAAATTACAATGACTTGATTGTTAGGGTGATCTCCACCACTGGGACACTTGGTACTTTGGCCCTCGTTGGAAGATCTAATAGAACCTTTCACTTTCCTTTTAATATCAGATACATTGTGGTACACTGAGCTTTCCTGGTTGGATGCGACGGGAAAATTAACACTTTTGGCATAAGCAGCTAAAGATAATTTACTGAGCTCTCTATCAACCTGGGAGTCCGATAAATCATCATCTTTAGAAACCGTCTTCACAAAATTCTCCTCTTTCTTTCCCACTGAACTGTTTTCCCTCCTGAAATATTCTGAAAACTCAAACAACCTGTCACTTGATTCACACTTCACTGACAGTGGCCTGATCATATCCCTCTTGTTTTCAGAGCTAAATGGAAAATAACCACACCCTGAAATCTCATCCCTACAAAAGGTCTCCAAAAATGGATTTTTGCAGTCATATTTATCCAAGTCATTTGAATTAGGCTGCTCCTGGTTTGAAGTTTGCACATTAGTGGTCCTCTTAAAGAAAGATAGCAATGATAAACCTGCTTTTTCTTCTGTTGATACTTTTTTCAGTGAGGTGTCATTACACCCTAAAAGCAAAGTACTGTCATCTTCCTTTGCTTGCACACCACCTTCCTTTCTAGAGGAGTTAGAGGAATCCAGTGATGCTTCCTTGGACACCTGTTTGGTGGAGACCAGTCTGGACTGGAACACACTGTTTGCACTTGTCTCTTGCATACTTTTGCAACCCCTTGAAGACAGAGAATCAAGATGAGTCTGAGCAGACAGATATAGTGGTGTTTTGGATTCTGCTTTCTGTTTCACTTCTAACTCTCTTCCTCTCCTGAAACCCGAATGCTCAGTATTTGAATGGAAGCACTGATCATCCATATTGCATTTGCCTGCCACAAGATCAGACCTCCTATTTTCCTGGATTTTCCCACATACTTTTGTTGCCAAAGAGTTCTGAGCTGTCAAGTTATTAGGCTCCTTTTTAATATTCGTCAAGAGGCTGTCTGTGGATGTGCAAGATGTTGAACTTCTACATGCATCTCCACATTCCAATTCCCAGGCATTCTTTCTCCTATGGGAAGGGTTCTCTTGACAATCTCTGCCTTCCTTTGACATGACAAATGGTGAATAAAGGTCCCTCCCCTCATGCCCACTTGTCTTGTATCCATCATCACACGCATTCCTCTCGTGCTTTGTAGAGACAGTCGACAAAGCTGTTGAGTTTGAGCTGCTCCCTCCAGCCAAAGAGGCGCTCAGTACTTTGCCCTTTATACTTCTTATAACTTGCTTTAAACACGTTTGCAGCTCCTGGGTTTCCTGGCTGCTCAGCTGCCACCCCACAGCTCGATTTCCCCGCAGGAGGAGGTTGAGTTTGTCCAGGTACTGCTTGCACAGGGCGTGCTGGCCGATCTGGTAGCCCTCCTTGAGCAGGCTGCGGATGAGCTGCACGCAGGCGTGCTGCACCGAGTTGGAGGCCTGGAAGGACCCCACAGCCGAGCTCTTGGCAATCAGCCCCGGCGCCTTCTCGCTGCGCCGAGTGAAGGCTCTGCTTGGAAGCGTGGCACACTTCACCACTGCCTCCACCCATTCCTGGGAGCTGATCCACAGCAAATGCAGGCACTTCTTACTTCTGTGTAGCTCAACAATGGACACCAAGATGAGGAGGAAGAACTCTGAGATTTTGTCACACTCCTGGAATCTTTCTATGAGGATATCTTTGATTTCTGAGCAGAGGTAGTGGATGACCTCAACTATATAGGCTACACCCAGGTCCTTGAGATCCATAAGGGACTGAACAAAAGGGATGAACCAGAGGAATGTGCCGTGATGGACACGCATGTCTCTGCCAATGTCAGACTGAAGCATGTTAGCCAGGGTCTGCATATCTTCATACATGTTGGGGCAGTACTCTGGGCAAATGGCAGCCTTCCAGCCAGTGTCCTGAAAAATACATTTCACCACACAACAGCCTCAGTGATATGCAGTTTAATATGGCAGCTTTCTCATAGCCAAGCTTTTTTGTTACTTCCTTTCCTGTATTTGTTCATTAAGCAGTAATATCACTTATATCCCACTGTAAGTCATTAAAAAATGCAAAAAAAATAAAGAGAACATAGATGTAATAAGGAACTAACTTCCTAAAACATTATCTATGAAATTGGTGTAAAGTAGTAGTTCCTTTAAAAATCATTGTGAAATATTCAAGGATACTATCATGCTGACATAATTTAACCTCAGATAATGAAAAGCACATGGAAAGCCTTTAAAAGACATTTCATAAATGCAATACATTAACATCAAGAGATGACCACACTTGGAAATCTTTATTCTTGACATTGTCATTCAGTGACCCCAGTTCAAAGAAAACAAATATAAAATATTAATTTAATACCTTTTGAGGCTTTTCTGTGTTATAATTATACACAATCTGACTGCAAGAAATCATTTCATCACCATAGTCTGACTCTGGTTCAGCTTTTGTCCTGAAAAGAAACACAGATTACTACAGGCTCACACAATTAAAATCCGAAGAAACTCAGGATAAACGTGGCTTTTCAGATACCCAGTGAGCATTAGAAATTGTCAGTGACAAACACACAAGTGCAAAAGTACCATATTTAAAAGTGTAGAGCTTGTTTTATCCAGCTTGTAAGAGGTGGGGGAAGTGACTGTCTCAGGAAAAAGCTTTCAATTGAATAATGGATTTCCTATGTAGATTAAATGCCCAGAATGCCATTTACTGAAAATTCAGGAATTCCCATACATTTACCAAACCTTGAACATGGCAATTTTCATTAACCTTCAGTGCAAGTGGGCTGTAGCACTAAATAAGCACAGAACAGTTAACAGTCTTCCCAGTTCAGGAAAAAATCCTGACAAGTTTAACAGAAACACCAGAGTTACCAAAGAGAAGTAAGCATGCATTTTTTTGAAGGAACCTCGTAATTCTGGGAGACCTACTTCAACTTTTCTTTGCTTGAAGTTGAAAATATGGTATTTTTTTAATTGCCATCTCCCTCCCCCAATAGAAATTACAGCAGCAGTGACAAGAACTGACCTCCTAAAGCTACTGCGAATGTTTTTGATTTCATTGTTGTAGCTGACACTGTTGATTATGGTTTGAAAGGCTTGGACAGGATCAATCAGCTGACCCCAAACTTTAGATCCAAGCTGATCCAAAATAACCATGAAACAGTGCAGGGCAGGCCAGAAGGGGTCTGTGGAATCATCTGAAACACAACACAACAGTGGAAAGGGTTGAAATGCAAGTCCTGGACATTCTTAGGCTAAGCAGAAATTGAAAGAGCTGGTTCTCATTGATTTTTCCGAAATATCAAGAGAGTAGTATTCTAGTAAGTTGCAACTGTACTTTTTAACCCGGAAAAAGAATGAAAAAAGTCAAGTTCCCTCATTTGTACAGAGAGACACTGCTCCTTATGCAGTCTTAAATCAACAGGAGCTTGGATGCCCATTATTAACATTAATTATTACTGATATTTTCCAACTCTATGAAACTGATTCCTTCACAGTGATTTTTGCAGGGGTGTGCTAAGAAGTGGCACATCTTGAACAGTTATTTATACTTTCACTTACACAGCTAACTCATACTTCATATTTATACTAGAAGCAATTGGTTCTTTCAAGTGTGTTCTTATTCCCTCAGATAAGAAAATATCATACCCTCAATAATCACAAAGTTTATAAAAATCTGCTCATTTAAGAGGCAATCCTGGTCTTGAGCTCACAAGGCCATTCCCAGACTATGCCATAGTAACCCATGGAGTTACTATCTAAATTTACAGCTGCAAAAGCGGGTCCCCTCAAATGGACAGATGGAAGACTCAAATTTTAAGGCAAGTTGCAGCAATTCAGAAGGAGTCTTTTACTTTAGGACTCAAAATTCAAACTTCATGCCACAATGAAATGAGCACTCTATGTGCACATGCAGTCTGTACATTAAATGAAAACAGTGATAGAAATTACAGATTTGTCCTCTCAAAACCTCTAAGCCAGATTTAGAAAAAGCACCACCATGCCTTCTCCACTTCAGACTTTGGATGTCATCTTTCAGTATTTGTCAGTACTGCCCAAATATTGCACCTTTCAGAAGATAAATAGGGCTCAGATAAAATTACCTCTCATTACACTATTAAGAACATAACAAGGAATTTGCTGAAGATGAAAAATGAGCTATGAATTGTCTTAATCTCAGTATCAAAACTAGTTACCAGCTGCTTCTTTCTCCATAGTGTGAAGTATAGACTGCATGAAATCATTTTGCTTGTCTGGGCCCAGTAACAAAGAGTCCATAGCTTGTTCTTCCAGCACTGACAGCAACATGCAAATTCCTACAGAAGAAAAAAATAGCAGCAACCTGTCTATATATTTGAAAAAATACATAGCACCTATGAATTTGCAGAGCTCTGACTTGAAAGAAGAGCTTACAAATGGGAGACTACACAAACTCATTTCTGATCATAAATACTCACCCAGCCAATAGTTCTTGTAGTTGGCTGTATCATACAAATGAGCTGGCAGAAGGATGAGTTTACCCTTTTCAAACATTGAAGAGCTGTAAATATCTGGGTTCTCAAAAAGCCCCAGCTCAATAACTCTGAACAAACAAGTCAGCACTTCCTCTAAGTCGTAGTAATCATCCCTGTCAACCTTTCCTAAATTCCTTGCTGTTAGGATGGCCCATCGACGAATCTAAAGATTGAAATAGTTTTATATTAATAAAAAGAGCAAATAAATTCTGTAAGAGGAAGCACTGCTATTACAAATGGGACAAAGGCATATTTTTATTAGTAGAATAATTAAAAATAAGTCTTCAAAATAATCTTGGAAACAGGCTCACTATACCTACAAGATGATGTTGGTGACAAGGAAGCTAAAATTCAGGGTAATAGCTATAAAGAAAATTCCTTGGGATTTATGTGCAACAGTGTAGCAGTTGGTTTGTACTAATTTTATGTTATTTACATGTAACTGACCAAGATATTCCAATGAGAGAACTGCATACTGTAACAGATGTCAAGTTTTATTTACAGATAAATGCACCACATTTTCTAAAGTCATGCAAGACAGCACTCAATCCCTTCTGTATTAACAGGGTGCACAAAACCAGGATTCAGCAGAAGAAAAAAAAAAAAAGGAACTTACCACCTCATTTGGGTGTACCAAAAAGAGATAAATTCCTGGGTATTTCTCAAAGACCTGAAAGGAGTCTTGACTTAGTTCCAGTCTGCAAAGCACTTCTACACACAGCTCACCTAAAAAAAAAAAAAAAAAAAGGGTAAGACAATTATAGTAAGGACAGGCTCAATTATAATAGTCTGCAGGCTCACAAGAAAAGTGTATTTAGTATCAAAATAAATATAAACATTGTTCCTCTGGTTTAATTACTACTCATTTTCACCTCCTGCAGTAGAACAACATCATTCCCCTTCACAGGGATATACGATCAGATACATACTGACTTTCTCATGCAGCAGCAGATATGGGTATTTCAGTATTTCCAGAATGGGCACTCGCAGGTTGTTCTCAAAATTTGGGCCCACATAACCAGACAGAGGCGTCTCCCCATGCTCATCAACCAGAAACAACTCATCTTCTCCTGTTTCTTCATTCATGGATTTCTCCATGTGGGCAATGAGGCGGGAGGTTTCCAAGTCCCACAAGTCCTATTCAGTGGGGGAAAACAACAATTGAAGTGTACTTGTGAAGAAAGTGATAAAGGACATTTATTACTACGTGCAGATAATTATACATTCAAAAACTGAAATCTCATTTTGAAAATTTCCTTGGTCCAAAACAATAAAGCTTTGAAATGTAATTCAACTATGCAAAGCACAAATCTGTCACTTTAAAATTGAGACTACAACATCATTTTTAAAAGAATAGCCTTCAAACCAAATGCAATTTCATAATTCTGTTAAATATTCATATTCATTTCAATACTTATTTTAGGTTAGTCACAAAACTTTGTTCCACTGGCCAATACACAGAAAGAGACAATACAGGATAAGAACATATTTAGGAAGACAGGAAAAGCAAATATAAAATCTTGCCTTCTTACCGATTTTGCAATTAGTGGAAGGAAAAGAATATAAACAATGCAAAGAGACTGACTGATTTGCTGGATATTTGTAGGGATTCACCCACTTTAAGTTCATCTTAAGTAACTGCTCCAAAGCTCAATTAGACACCAAGTTTATTCACTGCAGTAAAAGGACACAAAATGGAACTTGCAGTTGGTCCAGACACTTCTCTTATTTCCAGTCTATGGAACTTCCAGTCACATGGAATTGCACTCCAGAGCAAGCTAGCTGACCAATCTAAAGAGCAACCTTTTAGACTATGATCATTTAGCTAAAAACATGTACTTTACATACACAGAAGGGAAAATAAGCTCTCTAATAATAAGCTTTATAATAAGCAATAATAAGCTTTATAAAAATATAAAATTGTATACTACTAAGAGAGGACTACGAAAGAGGTTTAAATTTTTTTAATTAACTGGACAGTTGCAAGGTCTGTCTGATCTCTGAAGTTCAAACATAGGAGAAAACTACAAATGAAAAGTGAAAGCAAACGAAAACAGGAACAAATCAAAAACTGAAGAGAAACCAGCGGAAAAGAGAAAATACATGAAAGAAATGAGTTGTTAGTCTGGCAGCTGTTCTTTGTTTCAGGTGACAAACCATCAACAGCATGAAAGAAGTCCAAGCTATAGTGTCTAGTCAACAACTTACAACTACTGGTTCAGTTCTTGCCAATTTGAATATAAGCAAAAGAAGAAGAGCTCTGTTTTACAATCAGCAGTTTGCAACTCCACATAAAAAAACCAAAGAATTAAAAAGCAACACAACCTACTCCCAAAACCCAATAAAACACAACCCCTTCACAACACTGTGGCTGGACCACAGAAGCCTCTTAATTAATGTCTTAATTAATTACCTCATGCAGTCTTGGACATGCTTCCCTTGCTTTGTGATATTGAACCACACACTCCAGGCAGTAACAGAGGTCATCGTTGGATCCTTTAAAATCTTCCTGGGACAGCCTTTGAGCAGCATAGTGGTTCAGAAAGTCGGTGGTGTCAGCACCACTCTGTGTGCACCATCGGCATGTGCTCATTCTGGGGAGGGGCAAAGAAGCAGCAATTAAAGCACAAATTAAGGCCTTCAAGTGGCAAAATGTTCCCTTTCAGCCATAGCAATTTTCAAGTGTAGGATTTTCAAGTCAGGATTTCAGTTACTCATTAGCAGCCTCCATGCAGGTGTTCTTACAACATCCAGGTGCATGCAGTTAAACAGATCAAAGCAATTAAAGGGACATCACACAAAAAAATGCCTGTGGAATAGCACACAGTAAAAGTAAAGCACTGTAGTCAAATGTGCAAACTAGGGAAAAAAGGGGTGAAAACTCATCTTATATTTAAAAAAAAAGTATCTCCTTACCCGCACATTGCATGATTTCCAGAGCTACAATGCAAAGCTCTTTACATTATTTTACTGGTGACTCTGGAATCTAGGTCTAGTGGCACAAAGTTTAATTAGCTTCTTTTCTTAATCTCCTGCTAAAACTTATAGGTCAACAAATCCCTGTTGTCACAAGCAAAGAATATTTATGCAGAACTTTCCTGTCTTTGTTATTTTTATAGACAGAAAGAGTGCTAAAATTCTCACCACAGATTGCTTTCCTCTAAAAACAAAAATCCTTCACTGAGCAGCAATGGAGTCATCTCAGATCCTGCTAGCCTGAAAAATTCCACAGAACACTGGAATCACAGAACGGTCTGGGTTGGAAGGGACCTTTAGGATCATTTCATCCCTCTCCCTGCCATGGGCAGAGACACCTTCCACTGTCCCAGGCTGCTCCAATACCATCCAAAACTGGCTTTGGACACTTCCAGTGATCCAGGTGAAACCACAGCACCCTGTGCCAGGGCCTCAGGACCCTCACAGGAAGAACTGTCTCCTAATACTCAATCTAACCCTGCCCTCTGTCAGTTTGAAACCACTCCCCCTTGTCCTATCACTACAGTTCCTGATGAAGGGTCCCTCCAGCTTCCTTGTAAGCCCCTTCAGACAATGGAAGGCTGCAAAAGCATGAACTCTACTATACAGAAAGAAAGGTGGCAACTTGTTTTATTCAGCATAACAAAAGCAGATAAAGCCAAGCCATAAGTTTCCTCATACATAAAAATAGACTAGGAAAACCCAAAAATTGTGGCATTTACCTTTGAAAAA
Source organism: Taeniopygia guttata (assembly GCF_048771995.1). Lineage (NCBI taxonomy): Eukaryota > Metazoa > Chordata > Aves > Passeriformes > Estrildidae > Taeniopygia > Taeniopygia guttata. The sequence continues at coordinate 7,289,609 of NC_133042.1, forward strand.
AGGAGCTATTTGCTGTGCAGGTGTGCCAGGTTACATGGTGGGAAGGAGAACAGCGCTGCCCTGCAGCCAGGGAAGAGGCTGAGCCCTTCAGCCATACATGTCCTGAGTGCAGAGGGCAGAGCCGTATCCTCAGCAATCCACCCCCTGGTGACCAAGTCTCGGTGGTGTTTCAAAGATCTAGAGCAAAACAGAAATCAGACCACTGAATCACGGAATCAGTCCGCCTGGAAAAGACCTCTGAGATCACCGATCACCTGCAACCAAACACCACCTTGTCACCCAGAGCAGAGCACTGAGTGACACATCCAGCTGAACACCTCCAGGGATGGTGGCATCACCACCGCCCTGGGCAGCCCCTTCCAATGCTCAGATATTGCAGAACTCTTTCAGTGAAGGAATCTCTCTTGATGCCCAGCCTGAACCTCCCCTGGCACTGCTCTAGGCTCTGTCCACTCCTGTCACTCACTGTCTGGGACAAGAGGCCAACCCTCACCTGACATAACCTTTTTCCAGATAGCAGATCAGCAGAAATCTGTTCAGCTCACACTTAAGAACTGCTTTGATATTTAGGTTTATGGTCGCATTAATGCATTTCACTGAAGCGGTAAGTACGATTTTCAAGAGAATCCCTTCTGTCATTCAAATGCGGATGTTTGCCTCGCTTTTTACTCACAAACCGGGAGAATATTTACCCGTTAAGGGAAGGAATGGCTGAAAGCAGCGAGCCCCAGCAGCGAGCAGCACCGTGCCCTGTAACGCTGCCACCGACGGCCGCGCCGGTGCGGAGCCTCCCGCGCACCGAACGCCCAAAGCTCCACAAACTTTCGGTTTCGCAGCTGGAGCTGCCGCAGCCGCTGCTGGCCCCATCCCAACCCCGATCCCAACCCCTGGAGCGCCCCCATCGCCTCGGCCGCCCTGCCCGGTACCTCCGTCCCTTCCCGCCAAGCGGGACCGGCCTGCCCTGAGGCGCCGTGAGGGACCCACACAAAAGGCGGCGGCGCAGCAGCGCGGGCTCCGCAGTGGCGGCACCTCCAGCGGTGCGGGGCGAGCGGACGGCCCCGCTGCTCACGGCTCGCTCCGCTCACCTCACGCCGCTCCCGCGGGTCCCTCGGTCCGCCCGGTCCAGCCCAGCCCGGCCCGGCCCCGCTCGGTGCCGCCTGAGGCCGCGGCGCTGCCCGCGCTTCCGGACGCGGCCGGATGTGGGCGCTCGCCGCCTCCCGCGGGAGGAGCCTTAAAGGGGCAGCGCGGGAGGCGGCGGGCGGGGAAACTGAGGCACGGGGCTGGGAGTGAGCGGTGTGAGGGCCTCAGGGACGGACGGTGATGGGCACAGCGGTGTTACAGCCCCAGAAACGGACAGGTGATGGGCTGGGTGGTGATAAACCCTCAGACACGGACAGGTGATGGGCACAGCGGTGATAAACCCTCAGACAGGGACAGGTGATGGGCTGAGCGGTGATACACCCTCAAATACAGCCTCAAACACGGACAGGTGATGGGCTGAGTGGTGATACACCCTCAGATACAGCTTCAAACACGGACAGGTGATTCACCCTCAGATACAGCCTCAGACACAGACAGGTGATGGGCTGAGCCATGATACACCCTCAAATACAGCCTCAGACACGGACAGGTGATGGGCTCAATGGTGTTACAGCCTCAGACATGGACAGGTGATGGGCTGATTGGTGATACACCCTCAGATACAGCCTCAAACATGGACAGGTGATGGGCTGATTGGTGATACACCCTCAGATACAGCCTCAAACACAGACAGGTGATGGGCTGAGCAGTGATACAGCCTCAGATACAGCCTCAAACACGGACAGGTGATGGGCTGAGCGGTGATAAACTCTCAGACACGGACAGGTGATGGGCACAGCGGTGATACACCCTCAAATACAGCCTCAGACACGGATGGTGATGGGCTCAGCAGTGATACACCCTCAGATACAGCCTCAAACACGGACAGGTGATGGGCTGAGCCGTGATACACCCTCAAATACAGCCTCAGACACAGACAGGTGATGGGCTGAGCAGTGATACACCCTCAGATACAGCCTCAAACACGGACAGGTGATGGGCTGAGCGGTGATACACCCTCAGATACAGCCTCAAACACGGACAGGTGATGGGCTGAGCGGTGATACACCCTCAGATACAGCCTCAAACATGGACAGGTGATGGGCTCAGCAGTGATACACCCTCAGATACAGCCTCAGACACGGACAGTGATGGGCTGAGTGTTGTTACAGCCTCAAACACAGACGGTGATGCCCAAAAGGACTAGCTGGAAGTAAAACCCCATAGACTGGTGTCCACAGAGCAGATATTTGTTTATCACAGTGCTGGAGGCAAGGGGGATTGTTCCACCTCACTCGCTCACCCTTATCAAGCGCTGTGGTTTATTTATACAGCGAGTATTCCTTGATGTTGTTATGGTATTTTAACATGATCTTAATACATGATGGAGCTAATTTACATAATGTTATCTAATGGTTATAATGTTTTTCTCTCCCCCGTTTTTCCCTCCCCAGTTTAGGTGGTCTTGTTTGATGAAGGCTCAAGGTTTTTCTCGCATCTGAACTACTCGACTTTGTCTTCAGAGCATGCACAGTTACGGCGTTCCTTGGTCTTTCTGAATCTAAACAGGCAAAATTCTTCATTTTGTGGCTAATTTGCTTTACATTTGCCAATTTCTCATTCGTACATCCTCCTGCTCCCCAGTATAGCTACACTTGTCTGGTTTTGAGATAATTCACCTGGCAAGTTTCTGTTAATTTAAGCATTAAGCAACTATCTAACCATATACTGGCTAATGCATTCATATACATATTCATAGCATATGGAAAGTTATGATTCAGGTTATATAGATATAGAAAGTTATAATTCAGGTTATATAAATATACAAAGTTTTGATTCAGGTTATATTGGTGTCTTTTACCTCAAGCTATATAAGCATCTTGTAACTTTGACCCAAGTTATATCAGCATCACCTTTCTCCACCTCCTTGGTTAAGACCTTACAGGGAAGAGGGGTGAAAAAAGCAAGTCCCCATTTGATCTTCAGCTGCTTCTTCAGCTTTGAAGTGCTGCAAACACAGCCTTAGAACTTGTCTGTCTCTGTCTTTGATAATGCCACACAGCTGAGGAGTTTTGTGCTGTAACACCACTCAGGCCATGAAGATGCCAGGGAAATGCTTGAAGTGACACGTCTGCTTGAAACACCCGGGTTTTTAGGGTGCTTTTACACTTGAAGGAGCTGTCATGCTCTTATTTATAATGCAGTCTGATACACAAAGCTTTTGTCAACGTTATTTTCTTCATCATTCTGTGGAGCCTCTTTAGTTTTTCTTTTTTTAAACCTCTGCAGAGTTTGCCGTTTGCAGTAATAATGAAATATCCACGTGAAGAGCTGCCTCCCTGTGCCTGGAATCCCACGGGGCTGGGGAAGAGGATGGCAAAGGGAAAAGCTCCTTCCTTGTGCCATTATTCAGCACCTGGGAAATAATCAACATGCAATTATTTGTCCCTGTGCAAACAGATTGCACACACCTCAGCCAAGGGGATGAAGGGGAAGGAGTTTCCTTCCTCCATTCCCAGGGCTGCAGGGCGATGGAAGCCTCTCTTTCCTCCGTGTTTCCCCAAAGCAGCCAGTGCAGTGATGGCTCCGAGTTTACAATTCCATCCCTGGCTTGCTCATATTTAGCAGAGAAACTGCTTTTAACGAGTATCAACAAGATTTTTCCTTGGTAGGTTCTGGGAGGGAGTAAGAGGAGCTCATGCCCTGAGGTGACTCTTAGAGCTGGAATGCTCCTGGATCACTGACAGGGGAGTGATAGTTACTCAGAAAAATATTTTGAAAGGTGGTTTTGAAGCCCAAACATGCAAGATAAGGAGTGGAGAATGAGATAGCAGAGCTAAAACAAAGGCATCTATCCTGTTTGTACTGCTAATTAACAAGCACCAATTTCACCCTAATTAACTCTGAGTTGCAGAAGGATTGAAGTCCAGGGGGGAATGCCCTGGAACAGGGAAATCTCCCTTACCTGAGCCCTGCCCAAGGGCAAGAGATCCTTTACTCACACCAGATCCTTGGTAAGTGACTGAGCAGCTGAATTAGTACTAATGAATAAGTCATTAATAAGGTGAACTCTGAGCCTTGGTAAACCACTGTTAAAACTTTATTCAATTCATTGAATTCTGTCAAATTGTTCATTTCACTCAATAAAACATTGCTGCTTCTCTCTTTAGAGTGAGGTACATTCCACTCAGCCACAACATTTCTTTCAAAGCAAAGAATAAAATAAATCTCATAATGGAGGTAGAAGTTTATTTCTACAAGATCTACTTTACAAACTCTACAACCAGGCATCACCTGTTCTCTTGCCTGCACACAATTCAGAGCATCTCCATTTTCCAGGAAAAAAAAAAAAAAACAGCTTGAAAAAGAGAAATTTTTTAGATTTAAAAATTCAAGTTTTTCACCTTTTAACCTTCAAACCCATGAAGCAACACAAAGACCTAAGGGAAAGTGGTGTGTGTTTCCTTCCCCCATCCCATTTCAGCTTTTGGTTGGAAAACTTTTACCCTCAAAGCAGTGGCTGACTGCAGGGGAGGTTGTGCCTGTCTCACAAAAATCCCAGTGCTTTCTACCTGCAGAGAGACTAAAGCCAGACACAGTTAAATATGGGAAGTTTTCCTTTAAAATCCCTTGCTGTAAGTTACCTTCCAGACCCTCCAACAAGGCCTTTATATCAAGCTTTGAGAGTTCTGGATTTTTAATCATGATTACTAGAATTGAAGAGGGAAATTGTCACTTATCAAAATGATCCTGAAAAAGCAGGGCCTGAGTCTTCTTGCTTTACTGTCTAGTACAGCATATGGGAAATATAAACAAGCCTTACAAAGAATTTACTTGTAAGGTATTTTTGGGGCTTTTTACACTAATTTAGTCAATTTACAAATAATCATTTCAGGCAGAGAGTTAAATGTATCATACAAAACATGAGTACAACCTCCATCTTATTGCTTAATTTTCTTATTAGAATGTAGAAATTCTCCTTGGCAAAATTAAAAAATATATATATATGCATATGTGTATATATATATACACACACACTGTTTTGTCTCTGTATTCCAAATATTAATTACAACTTTTTATATTACTTGTTTTGGTTAGCATGAAATGATGAATAGTAATGGACAAAAGTCTTTTTTCCTCTAGAAGAGTTGAGAAAAGTGTAAGTCTGCATCAAAAATAAAATCAGTTGCTTTTAAGAATAAGATAGCTGTTTAAAAACTTAAGTTGTGCTGTTTTCATCTACACAGATGTCTTAAGACTTGATTATTACAGAGTTTTAAAAGCAAACTGAAAACCTTTTTCCAATCCCATGAATTTAAAAAAAAATAAAGTTCTCAAAACCAAGTTCATTCATAAAAGGAAAACAGCAGCTGTCAACTCCACAGAAAAAAAGTATTGTGAGACATTGAGAAAGCAACTTGAATGCTTACATGAAACCTTCTAAAACCAGGGCTGAATTAAATAAAATGTGGCACAAAAGCTCTGTTTAACTCCATCTTCAAGATGAAACAAGACAATCAGAGGTGCCATCCTGACTTTTGTCATTGTCAAGAGCCTGGATACTTGCAGGTGGTGAGCTGCACCCACTTTCAACCAGTGCCGTTTGCAGTTAAATATGCAAATTAGGCATTGCTTTTAGGACAATCAGTTAATCACTCTCTTCACTGGAGTCAAAAATGTCACTGAATCTGAAAGCCTTCTGCTGCTGACTGGCTGCTAAATTGTCAAAACTACCGCGATTCCCCTCTTCCCTTAACTTTTCTTCAAGTTCTGGGAGCTTCTTTTCATACAGATAGTCAATAATTTCTATGAGAAAAAAAAAAAAGTAAATTTAATTTGATCTGTAAGGAACAGCATCTCACAGGAATTCTGTTGTCAGTGTTAAATACACAAAATCTCAGTGTTATTCTGATCACAGGGGCTGCAGGGAGACTAGGCATAACACAAACATGCAAAGAGAAATTAAAATGCACAGTCTTAAAACTTTTCAAGCCAGGCTATTAAAAAGAACAGGTTCATAAACACTTGCACGAAGAGAACATTGAAAGTTAAAAGAAAACATTTAGTAAAATAAGTATAAAGCCTAAGACTTTAGCCAATTAGGAAAAACTGAACGAGAATACGTATCCTCTGAGATTCAAACCACAACCTTTAGGAGCACATAAATACAGCTGATATACTGACCAGAAAAAGTCTTTCTTTTCCATAAAGGGACAGAAGACACTTTTAGCCTATAAAACTTTGACTGAGCATAGCTTCTAGGAACATCTCTGCAAATAGAAGAGTTCAAAGAATTAGTGGTGCAAGGAATTATCGTAAAGCTTAATTCTTACTGAGTTATCCATTCCTGAGAGTGATGCCACTCAAACCCTAGCTTAGATTTAGGTGGAAATGATGGAATTCAAATAATTATTAACCCATAGTATCAAAACATACTTTTTCCCATTAGGTAATTAACATCTGGAAGCACAGATACACAACACTCCAGTATCTAGAACATTAAGGGTTTCAGATCTTGACTTCCTGCTCAGTGCTATGCAACTGTAATGTTTCCAAACTGAATATTTCCTACAGTTGTAAAAGGTATCAGAACTTCCTCTGCTTTCACCACCCTTTGTATCCATCAAAAGAGGGAAGGGAGATTTACCCGATAGCCATACTGAGCTCATCCCAGTTTACTTCATTGGCATCCTCTGCATTTGTTTCATACAACCTGTGGATGTGAGACAGAAGCAGTTAGCAGGCAGAACTCAAGACATCATTCACTGCTCCCAGCTCCCCCAGTCAGAAATTACAAGAATGATTACAAGCTGCAAGCAGGTTATTCTCATCCTGCCAACTTTTATAAACACAGCTCAAACAGTGGGAGATAAAAAACATCCCAGTGCTCAGAACTGTACCTTTTAATAAGAGTGATCTTGGTCTGTAATCTGTTCGTCCCTTTGTACAACTGCTGCCCTTCGGTCAATATCCTTGTTAAAATTGAATTCCTTTAAAAACACACAAAACCAGGTTTTTATCATTTTGAGAAATTCCAAGCATCAAGCTGCTGCTGCTGTCACAGAGAGGCAGTGTTCTGCCAAGGGACAGGGGGGATTGAAGGGATACAGTCACCAGTGGAAAGAATGGTTTTATTTTACTATGAATATTAAGGCAACAAAAAAGTAAAATGAAACATTCAATAAAACTATGTACTTATTTTTAGCAGCAAGCAAAAATAAGCAAGAGTGCATTAATCATTACTATATGAGAGAAAGGATAGTGATTGACAAAGATACATCACAAATTGCCTGAATGTTTTACCATCATCCAGATCCTGTCACAGGCAGGACCTGGCTAACCCTTCCCAGCAACTGGGAAATCTTCCACAGTGTGCCCACCCCTAGGTGAGGTCTCCAAATTCACCCCAAAACTGCATCCAGCTTTTATAGGCCCCAAATCAGCAAGTCCAAGTGACTCGATTATCATTTTTAGCACAGAAACACCTGGATCTGATGGCACACTTCCCAACCAACAGGGGCCAAGGCTTGGCCAGGGCCCAAGCCTTGGCTGGGAGGGTTTCCCCTAAAATACCCTACATAGAAACTGCTATTCATGTCAGTTGGGAAAGTTTCTTAAAATTATACATTTCCTGCAGATAACTACACAAGGTTATGTGAAAGTTTCTGAAGCAGCTGGTTTGGTGTTAAACAGCTGGCATAAGAGTCTCAGTCATCTATTTTTAGCTAAATAATACTGCTGGTGTTAGTCACAATGCCCAGGGTTCAGAATGTAAGTCAACTCTGCTGCTCAGGCTTCAGCACACCAGGCAGAAATCAGGCTTTGCTGTCACAGCAAACAGAAAAGTTGCTGCAGCTAGCAAAGAGTTATTTGTCTCAGACTTACCTGGAATGCCTCTTCTCTGCTCTACAATCTCTTACCTGTCCTACCAAAGAATCATCATTGTACAAAACCCAGGTTTTGCAGAATAAATACATTCCAGGACACATTTTACTATCCCAGTTTAGTCCAAGCCCTCACCATTTCTGTTTGCATTGTCTCCAATATCGACTGCCCACTTTGGTTTCAATCTCAGTCCATGGCAGTGTCTGGTGCAGCAGCTCACGGTCAATCCAGAGATCCCCATTTGACTGTTCCAGGGAGGAAAGAGAACTTGGATTTTCTGTTCTCAGTTTTCTCCTCATCACATCCTTCACTGCTTTTATTAACCTCTGGGTTTCTTCCTTTGTCCAAGGACCATAGTTGATAGCTAAAATTGAAAACCCACCAGGTTAAGGCATAATTTATCATAAATGATTAGGGGAAAAAAGGCAAAAGAGCAAATGTTTCACTTTGCATGATTTTCATTTATAGGACCAACTTCTTAACACATGTTCTAGAAACTCTTCTGCATACCAAGGGTGAGAGTTCAGCCTAAACACTAAAGAACAGTCTGATCCCCAGTTGTTTTCTTTTTAAACCTGGCTGCCAAATTCCTTCTGCCCTCCCCATGAAATCATCTTTTTTAGATGTCAGTTCTGTTAACAATGAGTTATATTCGTTTCACTTTTTCTCCATTTTGTTTCAGAGATCTTTCTTATCCTTTCCACTTGAAAATGCAATCAGTGGTGTGAAGAAGAGGACCATCATCAGAAATCAATTAATTAACTAAAAACCCCATACTTGAAGGACTTTTTCCTTATGTTTAGTGTACCTATGTTGTACAGTTCAAATAACATTACACAAAATTAATTTTTTTCTAAAAATTACATACGTGACTTGATTTCAGAAAATTTCATAGCAACTGAGAGGTTAGAACGGGACATCAACTCAGAAATCTTCTTCCAATCGTTGCCATGCAGAGCTTGATACTTCTTTAATTGTTCTTTTTCTTCTTTAGTATACCTGGTTGAGGAAATGGGCACAGCTTCAGCTGTGAATTCAAACCATTTCAATCTCTTAAAGAGCTGTAACATGTGCAGGTGATCAGTGTTAATCATCACTATCACTCAAGTCAATTTAGAACAGAGGAATCAATAAGGCAAAATATCAATTAAGTCACAGTAACTGGCACAAATGGGAGAAATTATCTTCACTTGAATCCATTTTTAATTTACAAATAATCAACACAGACTGATATTAGCATTCAGAAACACTTTTAAAGTATCCCCTTACCTTCCTTTATAATTATTTGGGTCAAACATCTTCCTTGCTCGATAATATATCAGCCTCCAGGGCCTGGGTATACCCTCAGCTGGAAGGTAAAGGATCATTTTTAACAAACATTTCTAACAGTGGTGAGACCAAAATGAAACAAACCCCAAAACCCAATACCAAACATTTTCATGACCGTGCTGTCAACAACAGATTCTTTCCACTCACCAGCTACAAACTGCACGGACTGGCTGTGCATTTAATCCAGGTGTGATTAAAATTTAACTGGCATGCTGAACACTCCCATTAAAACAGAGACATGAGACAGCCACAGGCAGGAGCTGAGGGGACCCTGGGTGCTCACAGACTGTTCCAACTGGGAAATGTAGGCACTGGGGGCATCAGCAAAAACCAAGTGGAGATCTCTGCTGCAGGGAAGATCCACAGAGAGCAAGCCCTGGGAACACACAACCTCCTTGGGCAGCAGTGCCCAGCAGAGGGGACTGCAAGGCACAGAGCACTGGTGAGACTTTCTGCCAAATCTTCCCAGGAACAAACTCCCAGACTGGGATGAAAGTCAATATCAGGGAAATGTGCTGATGCAGAAGGAAGGACTGTGTGTCTGAAATAACCACAGAGGAACAAATTTGTGGTTTGATCCCAGTATCCTGATCCACGACAGGCTGCTCTTTACTCAGCCTTGCCTGAGGTGATGGCACCAAACACAGAGTAAAGCTCCTGGTGCACTGAGGAGATCCCCAGGTCTTGGCAAACTGACATGGCTCAGTTTCTTCCACCCCCCTCAGTCCTATTTATTGGAGACAATTTCAGACAGGACTTAATCACTCACAGCTGCCATTAGTAACCTTAATTATAGTTAAGCAAATAATGCACTTAAAGCCATAAAGCCCAAATGCAAGTCTGGAAGTCTTTACCGGTCTTGACCATATTTTATCTCTAAACTCTTCCTATTTGAGACCAGATAGTGAGCACAGTGGACTGTGCAGATTATCAACTACACCATGTCAGCAGCTTCTTTTTTCACCAAATTTAGCAATGCCAGTGCTTTCAATAAAACATATTTTACAGAATATGCCATAGTATCACAAGGCTGTAGAATGCAACATTCAGCTGTCTGAGGATGAACTGAAATACTCACAGATTTTTTCACAAAAATTATGTTCTGTTTTCAGGCGATGGATGGTGTCTTTATCTTCTGGATACCTTGAGGTAAACAAAAGTTTTTCAGCACTGTCTATTCCAGTAAGTGCTAAGAACTCTTCAATGTTTTTCTGGATTTGTTTATTTTCCTTCTGGGTAAATCTGCCAAACTTGATAGCCATACCTAAAATATAGAAAGGTAAAAAAAAACCCAAGTCAAACCTCAAGTACCATCTCTTGCACGTCTCTGGTATCAACAAATTCAGAGGGGGAAAGAGAAAACTGAAAGAGACAAAACCAGGTGGGAATCAGCAATAAACACACAAGTTTGAACTGAAATTAGCCAATGTGGAAGCAGATGTACAAAACAGAGAAAAAGAAAATACATCAATGGGATGAAGTGAACCAGACTGTGGGTGGAACAGACATGACACAAACTTTTCCCTCTGTCCAAACATTAGCACAGCTGCACAGTCCTTCCTCACTGCAACAGGATTTCAGAGAGCTCACCCAGTTTTTTAAACTCCTTAAACCTCATTAGGTCTCTTCCAGCCATTTTCTTGATTGAACAGTCTGATATATTCTTCACATGAGGAATAAACTCTTCCAGTTCTTGTCTTGCAGTATCCAAATCCACAACTGAAGTCATGGAAGGGTCCAGGCCTTCTTCACCATCCACACTGACCTCATCAGAGGCTGCCAACTCAGCAAAGGAATTGTTCTGCTGCTTATTTTTTTGAGATGCCAAGGCTTTTGGTGTCCTGATATTAAAAAAAAAAAAAAAAAAAAGGGACATAAAATAAAATACACCACTAGAACTCCAAACCAGAGGTGTTGTTAACATCTCTACCATTAAAAGAATGAACATATTCGTTAATTGCAGAACAAAAAATACATCAGACATCCACTGCCTTGCATTTCTAATCTTCTAACATAATTTAGCAATTGTAATTTATTTCCAAATTTCTACACTTGTAATAATCAAGGAGCTTTCTGAAGTTCTGAAAAGCCCCAAAACTCTCACACATGGGCATACTGAAGAAATAATGCCTTTTGGTAGCACTGGCACACAGATTTTTTCCATCTGTCTCTTACTAGTGCTCCTGTTTTGTTTTCTAGACACTGCAAAGGCATCAAGAACTACTTCCAGGAGCATTTATTTGCACAGAACATTCAATTATTCAGCTGACCTTACTAGCTACTTGGTTAAAATGCACATGTTCCCTATAAATATCAACTTTACAAATTAAATCCTTTTCTCTTCCCACCCCCTTTTTTTTTAACTGTGAATTGTTTGCAGGTAAGTTATTTCTGTACCTATAGTTTTTAAAGAGGAGAAAAAAAAGAGTCTAAAGTATTCTTAAAAATTGTTATTGGATCTGCACAAGAAAACTGAGGTTTTAAAATAGGTCTCCAACATCACAAACATTGTGTAAGTTCAAAGTTTTTCTTTAAAACACACAAAACAGAATGAAGACAAACCTGGAACCCAAATAACATGAAAGGAATGTATCTGGGGAGCAGAGGAAGGAAAAAAACCCCACAAACAAAACCTGAACTTACATCATATCAGACTCTGAAGAGCTTTCTCCCATGACAGAAGTGCTGCCATTTTTTGCCTTTTTAGCGTGTGCTGCAGTCTTTTTAGCTCGCTCAGCTGCTTTATTGGGTGTGGAAAAACCAGCAGGGAGCTCCATGGAGACCTCAATGATGGCAGAAGCAGCATCAGAGCCTTCATCCTCACCTGCAGGTGCAGGCCGCCCCCTGTGCCCCCTGTCCTGCTCTGAGGGTGACAGCAGTGCCTCAGCTGCTCCATCTGGGTCCTCCTGGCCACTGCCCTCTCTCCTCTTCTTCCTCTTCTTTTTGGATTTCTCTTTGTGGCCCGTGCTGTGTTCCTCAGAGAGAGGCAGCTCACGCACCTCATGCTCTTCAGGCTGCTTCTCTTTCCTCTTCTTGTGTTTTTTGAAATAAACATAATCAGCAGCACCCTCCTGGCAGTCCTGGTTCACATCGCTGAGCTCGCTGGTGCTGTCCTCACCCTTCCTCTTCTTCCTCGGGGAAGCAGCTGTTCCAGCCCCATTGCTGAGCTCATCTTGCACCTTCACAAAGTAATTATCCAGCAGAGCCTGCTGCTTCTCAACCCTTTTTTTCCGTTTTTTCTTTTTTGTCCTGCCCTCCCCACCCTGTCCTGCTGCCTCTTCAAAGAGCACTGGGGAAATGCAGCCGAGCTCTGCACCTTCCTCAGTTTCAGCATCTTCGTGTTTGTTGTTGGACTCACTCAGTTTCCTCTTCTTTTTCTTCTTCTTGACAAAATCCTGGGCTTGAGAATCACCTGCATGTGCTTTGCCTTTCATTTTTTTTCTCTGAAGTAAAAGAGAGGAGTTTCATTGAAGTGTTGTCATTTATACACCATTTTCATTTAAAACAAAACACCCCCCCCAAAAAAAACACAAAAACAACAAAAAGCACAAAACCCACCCAAAACCTTAACTGTTAAAAACTCAGCTTTATCTTGGACTCTTACTTTTCAATCCAGTTAGTTCTGTAAAGTGCCTAGGAAAAGCTGGTGCCTTCTTTGTCAAACAGATGTGCATCACAGCTGTCCCCAGCCTTCAAAGTGCTTTCCTACAACAAAAAAACACTTCGATAAATTCAATAACTACTAGTTCTGAAGTTGAATAACTAAGCAACGTCTGACTTGTATGTTCAACTCAGCTTTCAGCACTGAAACAGCAGCAAGCAAAAAGCAACAAAGAAATAAGAGACTCATCAGCACTAAACGCAGAATTCCCTAATTAAAAATTTCTCAGGGGCCGAGCTCAGCCCTGCCGGCAGAATTCAGGCACACAGAGCACGCAGGAAGCTTTTTTAAGCACATTTTCTACATCAGGCACATACAAAACACTCACCTCCGTGTCACATTCGAAACACCCGCCCTTGAATTTCGCATTCCCGCCAGCGAGGGGAACGGGCGGCCCCGAAGAGCTCAAACCACAGCGCGGTTTCCAGGCCCAGATACCGATAAACCCACCGGAGCGCGGGCCTGACCCCGCCGCTCCTCTCCGGGTTACCGAGGGAGACTCGCAGCGCTCCCACCGAGCTCCCGGCGGCCCTGGGCTGGAGGAACCCGCCGCCGCTCCCGGCCCCAGCCCCACCGGGCCTCCCGTTACCTCCACGCGGTGTCCGCCCCGCCCCGGCCCATCCGTTTCCCGGCGGAAGCGGCCGCGGCCGGGCCCGTCAGAGCGCCGCACCGCCCGTTGCCTGGAGACGGACGGCGCCGCGAGCCCGGCGGGGAACACCGGCACCGGGGCCGTGCAGAGACACCGGTACCGGCACCGGGGCCGTGCAGAGACACCGGCACCCGCATCGGTACCGGGGCCGTGCAGAGATCCCGGCACCCGCACCGGTACCGGGGACGTGCAGAGATCCCGGCACCCGCATCGGTACCGGGGCCGTGCAAAGACCCCGGCACTCGCATCAGTACCGGGGCTGTGCAGAGATCCCGGCACCCGCAGCGGTACCGGGGCCCTGCAGAGACACCGGCACCCGCATCGGTACCGGGGCCGTGCAGAGATCCCGGCACCTGCATCAGTACCGGGGCCGTGCAGAGACCCCGGCACCCGCATCGGTACCGGGGCCGTGCAGAGACCCCAGCACCGGCACCGCCGAGACAGCCCCGGCACCGGCACCGGGACAACCGACACTCCCCCGGCACCCGGACTGGGACCGCCCAGAGCCCCCCGGCCCGGGCCCGGCCCCCCGCGCCATGGCGGGCGGCAGAGCGGGGTCCCGGCGGCGGCCGATGACCTTGGCCGAGGCGGGCCCGGGCACGGAGAACGAGCGGCTGGGCTTGGTCCGGCTCAGCATGCTGCGCAACCCGCTCATCATCAAGGTGAGCCCCGCGACCCCCGTTCCCTCCGCCCCCGAGCCCTGCCCGGACACGGCCACCCCCATCCCATCGCCACGGCCACCTCCCATCCACAGCCCACGGGACCCCGGGGATGGTGGGGGGTCACGGTCGCCCCGCGGGCAGCTCCATAGCAGAAAGGTTTTCCCTTAAAGCGGTTAAAATCATTTTTTTCCCACCCCCCACACTGATTTATGTGACAAGGAAATTGTTTCTCCGCTGCTCCTTCAGATGCATGGCCGTGTTTTAACGACCGGTCCCCAGCCGGTGATGGGCACAGAGCAGGATGGGCTCTCCCTGCGAGGGTTTTCCCAAGTCGTAAGTCCCAAGGTTCGGGAAGCACTCGAGGACAGGGACAGACACAGCAGAGAGGTCCCGGGGAGAGGGTCACACAAACTGGGAATTGCCACCACCGCTGGAAGGGGCCGTCCAGGGATGTTTGGAGTCCAAGGAACACCTGGACGTGGCACCCAGATCACGCTCTGCTGGTCGGTCACAGGCTGGACTCGATGATTTTGGAGCTCTTTCCCACCCTAAGTGATTCTGTGGTTCTGTAATTAGCCTTTTTAGACCTGCTGTGGAGGTTCTGGTCCCTTCCCAAACTCAGGGCACTTCTCCGTTCGTTATTCCCACTCCTATCCCTGCCCTGCGCGTCGGCTCGCAAAGTTTCAAACATCTCACTTCGGTGGCTTCCTCCTCCTTGACCCGCACACCCTCAGCCCCGAGCAGCAGCTGAAGTGCAGCTCCCGTCCCCTGGATGGCACTCGCAGAACGGCTTCCTGCCCGAACCGGCGCTCCCGGCCCGCAGCGAGCCCCGAGCCCGCCCCGAGCCCGCCCCGCGCCGGTCCCGCTCCGGTCCCGCTCCCGGGTCCCGCTCCTCGCCTGCTCCTGCTCCCAAGCTTTGCTTCCCCGCTTTAACCGCGTCCTTCCAGCCGGAGTTCGGCTCTCCGGTTCCCTCCCTAATCGCAGGCTTGGAGAGGTTGGGCGTAAAATTTGGGAATTTGGAAATGTGAGACTTTGCAGTGTTGAATTCTTTTGTTTTCTTTTGAAACTCTAAAAATCTGTTGGGAGATTTTGTCAGGCAGAGAAAAAAAGCAGGCCTTGCATCAAACTCAAAAGCAGCCTCGTTTGTTCTAATCCACAACTTCTGCTTTCTTTCCTTTCTCTGGATCCCCGGATTTTGATGGGAAGGATAACTCTCGCAGAGCATCCTGGCACTGGGAATTCTGAGCAATTTTCAATGGTGGGATGTTTTAGTAAATTAAGAGACAATCTGGATTTCTGCAATCTGGCCAGGTGAAACTAAACTTTGAGCAAGTTTAGAAGGAAAAGGTAGTGTTCCATTTCAGTATTCTGGACAATTTCTGTTTTCTCAAGGCTTCCTTGCAGGTGGGTGTCTGCTGGTAGGGATGTGAGGAGATTTGCATCCACCTGATGAGAATAGAGTAAGGAAGGTGTTAACAGGGACGCTTTCACTCTTGGAACCAGCAGTAATTGCACTTCAGGGTAGGTTCTGCTGTCGATTTGTGCAGCAAAGTGTTGCCCCCCTGCCAGCTGCCTTCCCACACTGCCCGGGGGGTGCTGAATTCACCGGGGTGTCCCTCTCTGCCGGGAGGTGACAGGGCTGGGGTGGCAGTTCTCTGGATAAACGCTGGCACTTGGCACTGCACACACCAGTGGTGACACACTGACAGCATCAGCCCTCTGCTCATCCTCCTCCTGCTTCCAGCTGCAGCCTGGAATCTCCTCCTCCCCAGGACAGCCCTGGGGACCCAGCACTCTGGAGAGGATGGCCAGCAGGTCCCAGCCCTCGTGCTGCAACCAAAGGACACAAGGATGGTTTAAGAGAAAAGGACAGAAGGTTTGGAGACAAGTGCAGCTTGGAGGAGTGCTGCTGGCAGCCGAGGGAGGGCATGAGGAACACACAGCTCAAAAAGCTGCCAGGGAGGATCTCTGGGCAGCAAATCCACAAGAACCTGAGGCCAGTGGAGATGGATGGGACACTTAGTCCCTGATCCTCCTCCAAATAGCACTTGGACCCCAAAACACTGGTGCAAGTGTGACAAATTTCCTACTCTGCAGCAGCCAAATGACATCCTTCTTTCTCTTTGACTTATTTTATGTGTGTTCTAAATATGGCATCACACATTCAAACAAGATCCCTGCCCAGGCTGTTTCTGGCTGAGCCTCCTGCCTCAGCTCTGCCCAGCCCAGCCTCCCCACAGGATGTGTCCACACACTCTGGCTATCACAGCTTAAAACCATCATCTTCTCACATTAACATTTCCAGGGATGAATGCTCTCTTTCTCTGCTAGAATGTATATTGTGTTTTAATTAACCAAGGAGTTAATTTAGTTATCAATATATATTTGCTTGCAGCATAAAACTGAGGAAAGCATTTCATCTCCCGATGCCAGTAAAAATCTGAGCAAAGCATTTTTGGTCTGTTTTCACCAGTAAAAGCCTTAGCCAAGCACTTTTCCAGTACAAACTTACTGAAAACTCCTGTGTTAAAAAAATAAACCAGCTCTGGGCAGGAAATAAGAGTTTACTACACTTAACCCCTGGCAAGCTCGACACAGACTTCAGAAATAGTGACTCACAGCAGTTTGATTACATTTAGATTAACATCTTCTGTATAATAGGTATATGTAAGTTAAACACATCTCTGACAAAGTCATTATCACCAGCAAGGAATTGGATTTACCTTCCTAAATGTGTGCAGGTAAATGGGAAATCCAACCCCATGTGCCAAAGCATCCCCTTACCTGTCCAGGTGGAGCCAGGGGCAGAGAGCAGGAACTGCTCTCCAGGAAAAGCCCTGAGAAGCATCTGGCTCATCTTCAGAGCCCCTACTGCTGCTCCCAGCATGGAAAAGTTGTTTCCAGCCTGGCAGTTCTGAGGAGGAAGAGGAGGAGGAGGATGGTGCTGGCGCTCTGCTGGCCAGGAAAGGCTGGCGCCAGGTCCCAGTGCAGACTGCAGGAGAAGCAGATTTAACAAACAACCGCTGGAATGTGCAGTGTTTATTTTACAAGCTTGTTATTTACATGACAACTGATGCCAGGCTGTCTTTATTGGTCTGAATGCCAGGGCATTTAGGGTTCATTTTCCTAAGCTTTCCTCTACAGCCCTGAGGTCTGGCAGTATTTCTTTTTTTTCCAAATGAGATTGAACAGGAGCTACAGGATTCAGGCAATAAAATTTCAGCAGCTACGATCTCCAGAAAAATTTATGATCAAAAAAATCTCCCAAAACCACAGGAACTGGCACACTGATATCCTTAGCTTTGGAATTCCCAGCAAAGGAAGGATTAGCCAGGCCAGGAGAGTGAACTGCCCTTTTTGGTGAGTGAAGGGGATGAACAGAAGAGCCTGCTCCATGCCCAGGGATAGCAGCTCCCAGCTGGCCAAGGGACTCCATTCCCCACGTGGGCACCGAGTAAAGGCAGGAATCACCCACCACGTTTTTCTTTTTCCTTTCGTGCCTATTGAAGCTCATCATGAAGTATTTCTGAACTGACTGTCACAGAGCAAGGCACTGCTGACATTTGTTGCAAAATCATTTTGATTTCTGGAAAGATCCATAGGATGGACAGTACAAAAGCAAGTAGGGCCATTTTGTCAAACTAAAATTTTGTCACATAGTGGAAAAAGAAAAGAAAAGGCTGTAATTAAGCAAGAGACAAAGCTGGACAAATGCATGCTGTGAAAAAGAATATTACAACTTCGAGCTGTAAACTGCATCATCACAACCATCTCTTGGAATAGAAATTACTGACAGGGCAGGTTTTCCATCAGTCTGAAGCTTTTATTATTGACCTGGACTATGGCTGCAAAAGGGCTTTTACATCTGAATGCTGTGCTTCATCTTTGAGCCTTTAACCCTCAGCTTCCTGGGTGATTTGGGTTTGTTTTTTTTTTTTTAAACATTCTCTCCAAATCCACTCATCTTCTTTATCTCTTCTGGCAGGGGTGAGGAATGGGATTGACAGGAGCAAAACCATTCCCTTTGCACAGAGCAGCCACAGCCCAGGGAGGGCTGGCAGGTCCCTCTGCTCCCCTCCAGGGATCTGGGGCTTCAGCCACAGCCAGGATCTCACCGCTGTTGGCACATCAACCAAGATCCCCCCAGTGGCACACTGCTGATCACAGCCCTGGGATGCAGCTTCCAGAGGGTTTGGGTAACTCCCCTCAGGTGTTAGCTTTGATGATTTAAGTAATTCTGTTCCCTCCCCTAACCTAAACCTGCTCACAGCTATTTGGGATCAATACATTTATTGGAAACTTGGTCAGAGAGCAGATTTCAGTTCCTCTGTCTCTCCCTTGTAACACAGAGCAGAGCAGCCACAAGTGCCATGAGCTGTGTTTGGAATAAGGTTGTTTTATTTTGTGTTAATTATTCTCTTTATCTCAAATCACTACATGTGCTGAGCATCCTGCCTTCTGTGCTTGCTGCTTGGGGACAGTGAGGTTTAATTAGTGTTTATGCAGCACTTTGTGTGCTTATTGCTATTATTATTATATCACGAGTACTATTATATTTTTGCAATCTAAGACCAGTGTTGTGCTTTTAAAAATGTATCCTGAGATGTCTATGCAGTGTCTCCATAGTTCATTAGAGAAATAAACTAATGAAGGGCTGGTTAGTCAAATAATCATTAGGTTTGGTTCTGAGCTTTCCTTCCAATGCTCTGACTTCTAAGGGTTTTCTTCTCAGCATGAACTCATTTAAGATTTTAAATGAATTATTTGGTACACTAAAAATTAAACTCCTTATGAGCTTTAGTGCCCTCCCATATTTTGCACAGGCACTGCTGAAATAAATAAAGTAATTCCAAGAGGCAAGTAAACATTCTGCATGAATGAAAGTAGTGGGTTTTTCCTGCTGGTTGTTTGAACTCGGGCTCCGAAGTGCCAGCTGTGACTCAGCAGGCAGAGGGACAGCCCCAGCAGCACCGGGTCTGGGGAGCTGCTCACTCCCAAGATCCACAGGCAGGATGTAAAATCAAGCAAAAGGGCATTTTGATCCTTTATGTGAACAAAACAATGCAAATTGGTGAGACTAATAAGCCCAGAAACATTACAAGGTGAATGCCTTTTATGTTTGTGAAAATCTTCTATGTTTATTTGTCTAATACAATGGAAATAAAGCTTCAAAGGCTCTTTGATTTAAAAGTGCATTATTGAAGTCAGCCAGCACAATAATAATGGTTAGACCAAATTGTTGCATTATGACCCTAATAGCAGTGCTGTCAGAGCAGAGAACATCTGTAAAGCCTCTTGCTCGAGTTGGTGGGGATGTAAAAACAAAAATTAAGCCAAAAGATGAGAGGATGTAGGCAGGATAGGGGAAAAAACTAAAATGAAATGGGTCACAAATGGATCCATACGTTCACAGCGCACACAGAGCTACTGCAGGCTATAAATTTTTATGATGAACCTAAAACTCAGGCTTTATTCTTGGAAAGATTTAAGAAACTTTGGGGGAGAGCCACCACCTGTTTTTACTGCTGCCCCCAAACCACAGTAAGCCAAGAGATGATTTTCAGATTAATTCAAATTGAAGACACCACAGAGAAAGTCGGGGATATCCCAAATCCCACTGAAGTGTCCTTAACCCACCAACCCTGCTCCAGGGACACCGAGCCCAGCAGGCTGAGAGCAGCACCCGAGACCCAGCTAAAACTTGTAAAAGCACGGGAATATCTCTGTCTTCTTTCCTCTCCAGCCTCAGCTTCCCACTCCAACGCCAATAAAAATTCTCCTTCTCTGGAGGAGGCACCACAAGTGCCCTGAGCATAGAGGAAAAGCTGGTGGGGGCTCAGTGAGGACAGCGTTGGGCAGGCAACCAGTTGGCGGCTGCCCAAGGAAAAGGTGAAAAGCTCTTTATTTTTAAACCTTTCCCACTACCATTCCCCTCTTTTTGAGTGCTGCCTAGCAGAATGTAGAGCAAAGAGAGCATGTGGTCAGCAGTCACAGAGACCAGCATTTTCAGTTCCTGATTTTTGGGAGTTTTTAGCCACACTTTCCCCAAGGGCAGATTGCTTTCCATGCAAATTCTTAGAGATGCTCTTATGCCTAATTATTGGATTTCAGAAGCTTTTGTCATCTTGCAGGGATTGTTTTGTTCTTGCTTGGCTGCTCGCATTGTACAGATTAGACAGAACCTGCATTTCTGAGAATATTTTCTTTTTTAACCATTTGTACTTTATAAAATAAATTACACTGGCTTTCCCACTCACATTTATTTGAACTAGCAAAGATAAATGCGAGTGGGATCTACTAGTAGATTTCCAGCAACAGCCTTTAAGAAAACTTCAATATCAAGGGAAATATCTCTAGTTTGATTTGTTTAAGCAAACCAATACGAGGTTTGTGCCTAAAAATCTTACAAGTGTAACCTGATTAAAAATAATAGCGTAACTCCCAGGCTGGGGGGATAAAAACCCTCAAAGCAAACACAGTGAACCTTGCATTGCTCCATAAAGAGCAAACCAGCCTGAAAAATAATGCTGGTTTTAATCAGGAGCTTTGGGTTGCTCGCCCAGGTAGAAGAGCCCCTTTGTTTGCAGCTTTTCAACTTCCCAACTTACATTTGCTGTCTCCATCACCCTCCTGGCTGCCCAACCCCTCTGGTGGCTCCCAGGGGATTCCAGTGGGCTGGTCAGGACTGTAACTCCATTAATTACCCATATTACAATGTCTTAAAGCCTTAAGACAACCAGAAATGCAACTTTCCCTGCACAGGAGCAGCTGCATCCATCATCCCTGCTCTGCTCCCTGTGCCAGCACCGCCGTCCCACCTCTGCCACCGAAATCAGGCAGCTAAAATTGTTCCCAGCTTAGCCCCAGCACTGAAAAGCACAGTCCCAGATCACACTGGCAGTTAGTTAGCATTTAGATAGGCTGGGACGGGGCTCTGTACAATAGGCATCAAAGCTGAACTCTTGGTGCAGCGAGAGGGATTAATTTCTTTAACCAACATGCCTGATCTGGCCTATCTCATTACCCTGCCTTGTCAGTGTCGATGTTGGATTTGATTGAAGATTATACCATTTAGGCCTTTCCCCTGCTTTCCACAGAAATCAGGCCTATTGAATTGCACATTCTTCCATGGGCCCCTGTCAATACTCAGTGGCCTGAGCCTCTAATTCTGCTTCATTTAAACTTCATCAACTTTTCCAATCAAGTGGAAGGATCTGAAATAGGCTCCGTAAGCAGAAAGAGCCTTTTTCCTTTTGTCAGATAATTTATTCTGTTTTCTCTTTCTCTCCCCCTCGCTTCCCCACCTCTTTCTCTTTTTCTTCTTTTCGCTCCCTTTCCCTGATGCTGAAAATGAGATTACAGTATTTAAATGACTATGATAATCAATCGGGGGACCTTGAGCCGAGATTGAGGTTAATTTTTCTTAGCAGAACAAAGAAGCGTGATGCCATCAGGGATTTGAAGGTGCAATCTGTGTTTCATGCTTGTATTCCTGTCCCCCCCCCCCCCACCCCACCCCAAAACTGCAGTTTTAGGAGTCTTTTCTTGTTACTAACTATGCAGTTGTTGTGATTTTTAAGAGGAGAGAAGAAATGTAATTTTGAGGCTGATAAATAGCTAACAGCCTTCAATCAATGCTTTTAATAGGAAAAAAACCATTCACTTACATGGAGAGACTGCAGATCTAATGAAAGTGTTATCATTACCTTATTTATTTTTAAATATACTTGGAATAATTTTCTGCAGTGCTAGGAATAGTCCTTCCAGCCTGCACAGCAGAGTTGAAAACTTTTAACTGAATACCCCTTTTACTCAGCCACTCTTCCTACTTAGCAGCTTTCTTGTCTGCTTGGAAAAAAGTTGATGCTTTTGTCATGATTTTACTAATCAGAAATGGAATCGCTTATGTTCATCTCAGAAGCTGCCTTGAAATGGCTTGTTAAGTCTTTAGATGATGTATTTTTGGTTGTAACACGCCAGCATTCACTCACCTGGATCTTTCCCATTCCCTGCTCTGGAAGAGAGAAAGAGAAAAATATGCATTTCTTTGCTTCCATCCCAGCTGTCTTGTCAGTGCTGTTTTACATGCTGCCACCCAATGTTATCTTTTATTTGTGTCAGGAGAGAGGATTTGACAAGTTCAGTATACAATGTTCATTTGGCAAGGCAATTTTTTCATACCAATTTTGAGTAGAAAATGAAACCATCTTTCAACACAACGAGCAACATCATTTTTGGACAGACTTATTATGAGAAGAAGAATTGCAAAACTTTATTTCCCTGCACGATGCAGAAGAAAAACAAACCAGGAAATGAGACATTTAAACAAACAAACAAAAAAACCCCAAACATGTATGAATGTTTGAGGCCATCAGTTTGTTTTAGAAATAAAAAATAACCACCAGCTGCTGTCAGGTAGCTGTGGCCTCCTTTTTGTTAATCAGATGCTGCTGAATTTGGTTCCATCATAATGTAGCTTTGTTTCCAACCTTTTAAGCTCTCAGATAACTGGGGAAGGCAGACCAGACTGACTTTAGAAGTTTGTCAGCTTTTGCCAAGCAAAACAGCATTGGAAGTTTGGGAAGGGGCTCAGGGCTTGAGAGGGAGGGTCCAGGGGCATTTCAAAGGGTTTTGGGTGCTTTGCCTCCACGCAGAATCCCAAATATAACTTCTGGCAGAACTAAATACTCTGAACAAGCCAATTAATGGAAAAATCTCTTTGTAAATGGTGCTGTCCCATGTGTCTCACAGCAGGTTCCTTGGGGATAAGGGTTTGTATCTGACAGCCCCCCACCACAAAGGGCTTCTGCTCCACGCCCAGCCCTTGCTGGTGCCACTGCAAAGTGAGGGCCCAGGACACTTAAATGAATATTGCCTGAGGAACCCCACGCATTAAAAAGGGCTGTCAAAGCTTCACTGGGTGACAAATTCATTTTAGCCCCCAGGACCCTGCAGGGCTGGGAGGTGCTGTGTAGGATTGAGCTGAATGTTTTCCATGCCCTGCAAGTCCTCAGCCCCTGCTGGGAATTGATGCTCTTTGGTGCCCCTCTGGGAATTTTACCCCCAACAAAAGCAGCAGCAGCAGCCCCAAAATGTTCAGCCCCACAGACGTGGAAGAAGCTGTGTGTGTTTCAGGCAGTGTTTTGCTCTAAGAGTTTTCTCTCTTTAAACAAATGTTGACTCAACCACGGGGAAATTAAAACTCCATTAGACATTGCCACACTGCAGAACAGACCCCATTACAGCGGTCGAGTTGCAATTAATTGGTTTCCTCAGATATTATTTAATTCTGGGAAGGCACGGAGAGATGGGAAGGACAAGGCTGATCTAAACAATAATTTCCTAAAATAACATAATCTAAATAAACTAATGAAGTGATTACATAGTTATTAATCTAATATGAAGAAGAGTCAGAAGAAAATATTGAGTATATAACAATTTAGAAAGAACAGTAGAGTTAATACCATTCTGGTTAGACTCATCATGAGGCAATCAGCATTTGTATTTAGGGATGAATGCTGGTTTTGCAGCATAATTATATTTTGTGCTAAAAGTTGCCATTTCAAAGTGTCCCGTCTTCTGCTTTTTTTTGGTCTGTTGTTCATACTCAGCTTTTCAACACCCAGATGGAAGGGACCACTGCCTATGAGGCACTGCAGGTTTTGGGGGTTGTTTTGTTTTTAAAGTAAAGTTAATTTTGGATTAAGAAATGTAAAGCAAAATAACCATAAAAAACATATTCCCTTGTGTGCAGCTAGAATAATCATCAATTTGCAAATATTCTGGCCCAGGGAGGGCTCTCCACAGGCAGTCCCTGTGCAGAGAGGCAGTGGGGAGCTGCAGGCTGGGGGTGCAGCAGTGCCTTGGGTGCTGTGGGAGTCCCCAGTGCCGGGCAGGGTCCCCCCAGCCTGGGGCCAGTGCAGGCAGCAGATCCAGCCATTCCCACAGAGCTCCTCTGTGCATCATCAGGGTAGAGAAAGTATTTGGCTTCAGGAGAATAAATAACTAGGCCTTATAAGTCATTAAAAATGTATTACAAGAAAAATACAGTGCAGCTATAAATAGAAAACAAAGCAATTCCTATATAAACTTTTACAATGCTGCTACTCTGACTATTTTTCACTGCCTGGTTTTAAGTGAGTTTAGCATCTGTGATCTCTGGAGACTGAGATCCCTTGAAGCTGCAGCTCTCCTGGCAGGGCTCTGGCCTCTGCAAGGCTCCCCCAGGTTGGAGGATGAGCAGAGATGGGGACTGAGGTTCTGGTCAGTCCCAAACTGGAGCTTCAGTGTTCCCCCCCTATTCTTTTTTCAAAGTGGAAATACTTTAATGTATATTTGTGACAGTGTGACATGTAGTAGTTACTTCCATAAAAGATACCACCTCTCCCTGCAAGCCTCCACAGACCTTAATATGGAGTAAACTCTATAGAGCAAGGCATTAATCATTCAGTGATACATCATTACTGTCTACCTTTTGCTTATTACTTAAAATAGTTCACATAGGTAACATCAAGCACTCAGAATAATTTTTAAACCTTTGTGAAGGAATAGATAAGGTTTTGGAAGAAGCCAGTATTATCTCCATATTGTGCTCAGTGCTCAGCTGAAGTCAGGGTGAGTTTGTTTTCAGGGGAGATGAACTGCACTTTGTGCTTTCACACTTCAGTGTTAAAGAGTTTTTGTCATCTAGTCTGATTTTCTTTTTGTCATGTCAAGCAATAAAGTGGAAGAATTTAGTGGTTGATACACCTTAATGCAAAGATGTATTAACCTTACTCTGCTGGTACCCACAGCAAAAATCTACCTCAAACTTTCAGCTAAATTCAGCTGTGTGATGTTCTGACTTTCAAAAACCAAATTCTGACTGAGACCCCACCATAAATACTCCAGCACAGGTACTCACAGCACTGAAACTCCCACGTGTAGCTAATAGGGTGTTTCAAGGGAAAGACTGAGCTGCCTTGGCTGGACAGTGATGAACAATTAGAGGCTTCAGGACCCAGGTGTACTGAAGAATCCACTGTTAAATATTCAGGTTAGGGAAAGTAGGCCACAGATCTAAATGGTGAATCCTAACAATCCTAATGGAATCCTAATAACCCTAACAGAGTAATGGAGGGGACATTTTGTGCAGCTTACATCTTAAAAAATGTGATGTTTTCCTGTGTGAGTGATCTTTGGCTGCATCAAATTGCAATGTAGTGATTCCAATTTGTTTAAATATAAACCCAGGCACTGCAGGGGGGTCACTCACAGCTTTGTGGGTGTGGGGGAGAGCAAATGAGCTCTTCTGGACATGCACCTTGGACTGCACTCCCAGCTGTGGAAACTGCTGGCTGGAAGTGCTGGCTGTGGGTTTCTTAAAAGAACACACCCATTGGGTTAATTTCAACAAAAACATGAAATTCAGCAAGTGATAATTGGAAAAAGCAATTTCCTTTCCATGAAATGTGGGCTCTCGCTTTGTTTTCCTCCTAAACTCTCAAAATCCTCTTTTCTAAAATGCTCCCCAGCCTCCTCCAGCTGGGGTCTCTTTGCTCAGCCCCCTCCTGCAAGGTTGTCAGCATCCCACAGTCCCTTTAATTTAGGAATTTAACAAGTAATTCTAAATTGGGATGCTGGAAAACCTGTGATCATATCTACCATGTCTATCCTATCAGATGTGGTTCTGTGCTTTCCCTGCCCTGAAAACAAAGAGGAAGAGAGTTGAACACATGGTATCCTCAACTAGAAAGGACTTTGCTGTAAGAGGATATTGAGTTGTTTTGTAAAGCCCAATATTACGCTTGAATTATGCCTGAATAAAGAGAAAGGACATTGTTAAAGAGCCCTAAACATTGACCATAGTGGATCTTCTTTCTTCCAAGCCCTTCAGCGGTGTTGTTTTTGGCTGGTAATGATTTGGTATTGTATTTATAAGCCATCAGGGTAATCCAGAGAGCAGCAGGAGGGGCAGTTGCCTTAAATAAAGCTTTACAATGCTGCTAATTAAAATGATCCTTCCTCTCCCTGTGATGACTAATGAGACCGAAAGAAGAACCAGGGAGGGTTAATGAAAATGTTGCTGTGAGATTCCCTGTTTTTAATTGGTCTTTGTAATGCTTTAATCTTCTTTATAGTGTGGGGGTGGAAATGGAGAAATTTTCTTTCAACCTTTCTTGCACTGTGTAGCACGTGGCATTTGAAATGTCCAGTTCTAGCTTTATATTAGGAGTTTGTAACCACAGCTCTGAGGCAGAGTGTAGCCTTGAGATGGAAGAAGCAATTTCAGACTTAACTGAGACCAGAAACAAGAAATGTGAAAGCTGGTTTTAAGCTCAAGCTTCCAAAGCTCCAAGGGAGCATTCGTACCCTGAGGACTGGGGCTAAGATCTATTGTGAAGGATTGGCACTGATGCTCAATGGTAGTTACAGCTTTAGGTCATGATGCTCTGTTAAATGCAATATTTATCCCATGAGCATGTCACAGTTCACCTCAGATGTCAAGAATTCAATTAATATTCTATTTAATAGAACACACCATGACCTAACCTTTTAATACTCTTAGTGCGTCTGAGCCCTCCTTATTAGTGTCACTTTCCAACTTTCCTTCTCAGCTGATGCATCTCACAACAACTGGGATGGGGAAATTGGGAGCAGGGGGAGAGGGGAAGAAATTTAAATTACTTTTGGACCTCACTGTGAGGATTCAGCAGCTTTATCCTCTGTAAAACCTGCCTCCCAGGAGTTTAGCACACCCTGCTTTCCCTATTTTTAAGGGTTGACGTTCTGCAAGTTTCAACTTTCTGTCGATTCAAACCCACAAAAGACACCACCAAATTTTTCATGGTTTGAGCTGATCCAGTTTCAAACAGCATTGCCCATGCCTCACATCACATTATTGAGCTGGGGATCAGGGGAAACCATTCATGTGAGCAACACCTGCAGGATTCCATCTTTGGCTTCAAATTTTGTCTGTGCACTGTGGGGGTGAGTTATAAATACTCTGGGATTGGGAGATCAGCACTGCAGAGATTTCCCTGCATTGCATTTGAAAATTGTCTCAGGAAGTGAGATCCCATGGATGCACCATGATCTTGCAGATCAGAATAGAAAATTAAAGGGCTCCTTCAATGAGCAAACAGGGCAGCCCAGTTCCAACATTTGTGGTGGAAATCAGAGCTTCAGAACTAGGTTTTGCCATCCTTGTGTCGCCTCTAATGAGCTACCAGCAGAAAGCCATAAAAACCAGTAAATTGTGTGTTTCAGATCATATGAATTAGAAGACAGGCTTAGTAATCTGGTGGGATTTATAGCAAGCTTTTTAAAAAAATAGAATTAATTTTAAAAACTCCTAATTGGGATCTGCTTCAAGCTGATATTTTCCTGTGCGAGACCTGTGTGACACATTAGAAATGGAAAGAGCTTGAAAGCAAATAAGTGTTTTAAATTACTCTGGGTCATTGTAGCCTTTACGTTTTTAGAAGAATTAAACAGCAAAGTGTTTTTGAAGGCAGCACTTTCCTGCCTTGAGGCAGGAGGGCAGAATGGGTTTAGCACAGAGAATACCTGGGAGGGGGCCACGCTATTACCACCCCTGTGATTTCAGCAAGATTTGTTGGGAAGATCAACCAATAAATACAGAGCCTGTACTGCAGCTCCTTAGAGTGGGAGGAAGAACAGACATTGTGCCAGATATTTTCATGCAACCATATTCATTATTTATGCAGAAGAAGAGATATTTCAGGAAAACTGAGCTGAACCATGAGTGACAAGGTATCTTTCCAGAGCGTAGGGTGCAGGAAAATTGCACTGGGGTTGACAGCTTTTTAATGTAGAGTCTCTATTTCACTGAATTACTGCATGTTGGCATTTCAAAAGTACAAGATGACCTATTTATTAGCTGTGAATCAAACAGAAATTACATGCTAGAAAATAAAAAAGTTGTATGTTTCTTCCAGCTGGTAAGATGCTTGTCCTACAGAAATAATATATACAGAGAGGAAAACCTGGAAACAAAGGATCATCAATCACAAGGCACTAAATTTAATGTTGTAGGACTTATATTTGTCATATAATATTGCACTCATATGTGCTTGTTCCCTTACATGTGATGTAATATTAAATGTATGTGTGTCATAATACTTTAAAATTTCACTACCCCTGCTCTGCTTGGGTTCCTGTCACCTTCTTCCCTTTTGGAGAGGGAATAGTGGCTTGGAAACTTGCCTTTAACAGTAACATGCTTATAAATGGGCAGTGCCAGAACCTCAGGAGGAGGGAACCAGCTACCAAACTAAACACTAGAAACTGCCAGGCCATGCAGATGGAACATGTCCCTGTGGAAAGGGCAAAAAGTGGGAGAAAAACTGCCAAAAGAGCCCAAATAGTAGCCCTGCACTTTGCTAGAGGCAGATGCCACATCTGAAGGAAATACCAACAGCATGCTATTTGCAGAGTGGAAATTCAGCTTTCCCTGGGAAGTTTGACACCTTGGATCTGAACAAAAGAGTCAGAAATTGTTGAATTTGCCAACTGACATTCAAATTAAGGTGGAACAAATTCCTGCCTTCTCTGCCCTCATGATCTTACATAAACAATTAGGTAAGTTGCAGGAGCAAAAATGTCCAAGCACAAACCTGGAGAAGTGTCAAACGTAGCCTTATGAGTGTATTTCATGTACCTTTTATCTCAAAAAGGAAATAATTTTATATACTTCCATTTTTCCCTCCAAGTATCACCATCAATATGAAGATTAAACACCACTTAGGAAAGTCCAGATGAATTTGTATCACATACATAGTGGTTATATTAAAAAAAAAAAAAAAAAATTAAAGTGAAAACCAAAAGTTGGCTATGTAGAAAGAAGGTTGCTGCCAGGTTTATTTGCAAACCTGGCAGTTTTGTACCCAAACCCATTTTGGAGTAGCAGCTTCCAAAACCAGGGCTCTATTATACCCCAGTGACTACGGCCAAGAGCACCAAACTCATCCTGACTGCAATAACCATGTCCTGAAGAGGGCAACTGAGCAATAACCTCCCAAAACAATTATAATTTCTGCTAATCCATCCATGTGACAGGAAAGTAGAGGACAGCATTAAAAACTGCTGCTTCAGCTGCCTGCTGAAGAGAAGGAAAAATAGGAAGGAAAGAAATGAAAAGAAGGATAAATAGTACAAAAATTCCTGTTGACCCATTAGCTGAGGCACGTGGTGAACTTGATAAAGGCACCTTTGGTTCTGCTATTTTGACCTTCTGGGAATCTAAAACAATCATTCATCAACCTTAAATTCAAATCAGCTTTGTAATTGATTAGCACCTCTTGGCTATATCTATTTTTACATATATATACTATCAATGTAATTTTCAGGTTTAGCACTACAGTGTCTGCTTCCTCACAATAGCTGGATAAAGCATATTTTTAAATACATGCTGATCCAGGTACATTTGCAATAGAAGCAGGGCAGTTATGTCAGCTTTGCAAATTCATTCCAAGTGAACACATAGTATCTTGGGGGAGAAAAAGAAAATCTATACATTAGAAACATTTAATTGACCACTTGATGTTATCCCAGTCCCTCTGTGTTGAATCCTGAATGGTAAAACTTCACATGACTCTTTTTTGCTTGAATTATCCTCCTGCTCTTGCATATATACAAGCTACGAGCTCTAATGCAAGACCCATACATTTGTCTTAGTAATTTATCTCATTTCCTTTGGAATGGTGTCCCTCAGTGGCTCAGAGAAAGTGGAGCGGTTGTTTTAATAGATTTGAGTTTTATCTGCCTCTCTATTTGCAGCAGGGCATAATAATAATAAATTATGATACTAATAAGTAGGTTGTGCAGAATGGACTACAGTGGTACCACTTCCCTCCCCCTCCAAAAAAGTAATTTATGGGTACATTCTTGTGACTTTAGGGGTGTAATAAATTATCAGGGTTCGTTTTTCCATCCAATTTGAGGCAGTGCAGCTGTGTTTTGCAAGCAATAAACTCTGTTGTTGTATTTCTTAGCTAAGCACTGAAAAACACAGTGTGATTTTTTTTCCCTCCCTTCCCAATTATTGTTGCAACGCTTGGTAGCTTCTCTGTAGTTAAGGGTTTGCCAGTGCTTCTATTATAAACCTCAATTTTCAGGGGCCTATAACTTTGCTCTTTTAAATCATATAGGGCTAGAACTTGGTGCACATCTCTGTCAATCCAGATGCTTTTTTTCACAGAGGCAATTTTTTTAAGGAGTCCAGATCTCAAAATCTGAGCCATGTGTGGAAGTCAGAGACACAGGGATGTGAGTAGCTGGTAATGTTTGGATACCTTTTCAGCTCTTATTTTGGGCACATGCTGGGGCAATATTTGGATCCTAATTACATTTCTGACAATGTACAAGAAGGGTAGCACCAAGTGCCACTTTCCTGCTGGAGGTTTGGGCATCCAGAACGAGTCGGCCACTTGCAGGAGCTGCCTCCTTAAAGGTGGTGCCCTGCTGTTGAGTGCTGGCCCAGGGTTCAGGATGCTGAAAATACAGAGGGAGTAAAGGAAACTGCAGCAATTCACCCTTCCCAAGCTGCCTCGTGCAGCCTCAGCCAACTGTATCGACCCAAATATTGTCAGAGGGTCTCTGGATTCAAGGAGAGGTTAAGAGTCTGCGTGGGCCTGGTTCCCATTCCCATTCCTGCCCTCTTTGCATTCAGCCTGACACAACCAAGGGTCAGAGAAGGAAGGAATGAAATGAGAATATACAACACTAACACCAGAACTGCACAATCCCTGCAGCAACCTCGGAGACCTGTGGCTGGGAAGAGCAGTGTGTGCCCAGTTCTGCCAGGGAGTGGTGCATTCCTTCCCCCTCTGCAAAACCTTACTGGATGGGGGGAAAACCCACCTGATTTTCTAACACTGCTTTGTCCAGGTGCAATTATGCCCTGCACAACCTCTGCTCTGCATTAGGGAGCCAAATACCTTCTAACACAAGGGGGTAAAAATGATTTTGGGTTTCCAGGGTGCTCTTAGAGGGGGCATGATGGCAGGCAAGGAGCAGCTCTGAGCCCCTTTGTGCAGGCTGCTCTTCCAGCTGCTCATCCCAGGCTGCACAGCTCTGCCACACTAATGCTGCTGCTGAAGATGCCTTCTACGTGATCAGCAATTAAGCTGTGAAGTCAGCCTCTTAATATTATGTTAACATAGTTCAGTATATTAAATGTAAAACAAGTCATAATTTTTAAAGGTACCTCGGCTTACTGAGTTTAAATGAAGGCAGCAGTAGGACTATCACAGCCATATGCAAATCACCTGCATTTTAAAGCTAACAATAGATTTTGCTTTATTGTTTTGGCATTTAACGAGTGGGAAAATAATAAATTAAGCCACATGGGGAATCCCTGGTGCTTTTACAAACTGAAGCAGTGCCCATTTGAAGAGAGAACATTCCCCATCTTTCTCCCTAGCTGCATTTCTCTTAACCCACCACCTTATTAAAGCTTATAGGGCAAAATTCTCTTCTCATATTCCTCTGGCAGCTCTTAGTCCACATTCAGCTCTCCCTACCTTCCCAGCTGTCTTTCATCCTGCCAGCTCACTCTGCAGACAGGAAACAGAAGAACAGTAGAGACTGTCTGGGCCATAGGGAGTCAGAAGAGAGATTTTGTCATAGTTTTAGGAGGGTTACAATAGCTAATATGAGCACGGATGCTTTTTCTACCTGTTGTAATAGGGGCTGCAGCTACCAGAGCAAGGTCCACAGGAGAGGGAGCTGCATCAGGCTCTGGTCAGCAGAGTCGTGGATCCATGCAGGATCCCAAACAGGGCCTCTGCAGCTGCCTTGTGTGACACCACCATGGCTCTCTGGAGGTGTGGGGCTCCTTGGGGCTGCACAGCCAAAGGAAGGAAAGGATTGAATATTTTAGCAAGATGACCTCTCTTGTTTGAAGCATTTTTAAATGTGTTTTTAGATGTATCGCACAGGGCATGAGCAAAAAAAGATTAATAAAAAAAGAAATTAATTGCATTTTCATTTTAACTCACCCAGCTCTTACTGATCAAAGCCCTGAGCCAAAGTTAGGCTCAGCCATGAATTATAGAATATCTCAGGGTGGAAAAGACCCATAAGATTGTTTGAATGGGCAGGTGCTGATCTTGCCAGTGGCAATGTTTGGCTCTCTTATCAACAGTGAGATATGGAGCTGAAAGCAGATCTTATCATGGATGCTTGCTCCTGAATGCCATCTCGGATGTGTCTTCCCCAGGCCATGTTTTTTACAAAGTCACCAAAATGAAAATACAGCATTTGATTACCCCCACAGCTCCTCTGTGTGAACAAGCACAGCCCTTCCTTGTGCAGAGCAGTTCAACACGTGCTTGTTTCCTGTGTTATCTGTGAGAAGTATCAATTATGCACATCCATGAACATCCTCTGCACCTGCATTCCCCCAGGAACCCTTTACCAACACCAAAGGATGGAGCAGAAATCAGGAACCAAGGCAAACTAGGCAGCCTAAAGTGAACACAGCACTGCAGCATTAACTGGCAACAGAAAAAAAATTGCCAGGCAGAGTGAAAATTTAAACAACAGAAACATAAAAAAATACTTTGAATGGAAACCTGCAAACCTCTGAGAAGTTTGGGATGTGCCTGGGGATAATTCTTCAGCTTCCCTTTCATGGCTCTGTACAATCTCTTGGAAAAGCCCCTGTGGTCTTGCCACACACGTCTGTTTTCTGTCAAATCTGCTGTTTGTCCTACTCAGTGCATTTCATCAGAGGTGTGCAACGTTTGCTCTCACATCCACTCGACCTGGGGAGATGGGAGGTAGAAGGTTTGTGCTGCCCTGTGAATATATAGAGCACCCCACAAGGATTATGGTTATTTTCATAATAATTCTCCAGCCCTGCCTACGTTTGAAGTCAGGGATGTCTGGTGCTGAACCAGACAAGCAGAACACACACAAAAGCCCAATTAGCTCTGTATCACTAAAGCTCTTACAAACACTAATGCATTCATCATTTTAGAACTAAGAGATGAGCATTGGTCTGTGCTCCTGCCTCGCTTCAGCCGGGTTTTAACTTGACTGATGCTGAGAGTTGTGTGATGAAGCTCCTTCATTCACCTCCTTTAACTGTGCAGGAGAGGAAACAAAGGCAGAGCACCTCACTGGCCACCCTGACCTCAGTCCATGAAGTCCCTTTGTAAAAACTGACCAAGTCTTAGCTCAGGAATAAGCACATCCTAGGCTCGAGTCCAGAGAAGCATCAATCCTCCATGCAATGCTCTCTGTTACCCCGTTACAAAATCTAGATGTTGCTAAAAATCATGGAAAGTCTAAAAAAGACATGAGAATAGACAGGAAAAAGCTAGACAGAAAAATAAGTGTTTGGTTCTGTAAGAGATGCACAAGCACACAAAAGCAAGCTGGCTCTAGGTAGAGCTTTTCAGATTACTTGAACATCTCTTTTAAAAAATGGATTAAAATACAGATTCCCCCTATTATTTTTCAATAATAGAAGTGCAGCACAGAACAACTCACTAGTGCCACAAACTACTTTTTCATTCCTGTTTTTGTTTCATGCTTCAATATCTTCTTCCAGCTGCTCATGTCTCCTTTTCCTTCTCCTCACTTTGATCTATTAGTTTTCCCCAGAAATGGGGTTTATAAATCATTGTAATGCAGCCCTGGGAAAGACGGTGCTTAGTGCAGGGAGAAATACATTGCAGCTAACAGCCACGGCAGGGAGGAAAACTCTCACCTCGGAGAGGGGCTGTGGCGACAGGTTACGGATGGCGCTGGGTTATTTTATGGCTGCATTCCTGCCATCAGGGGCAGGGCCACAGGGAGCTCTGCCTGCACCCCTCCACTATATTTCAAGTTTCCTTCTGCAGGCAAAAACAAACCGCCCAGGGGCTGATGAGGGAAAGGAAGAGAGGAAAAAATTGTTAAAAGAAGGGGAGGGGGGGCAGGATAGGCTGGGTTCCTGCTTTTGCACTATAGCATCGTTTTGTACAAAAAAAAAAAAAAAAAAAAAAAGGAGAGGTTTGTGTCTCTTGCACCCTGAAAAGATGGTAATTTCATGCAAGTGCCATCCATTGGCAGCAATGGCAGCATCCAACTCGCCCAGGAATATTTCCAATATTTCCACCCGTTTGTGCCAAGGCTTTTGTGTTCCCATTCTGTACTCAGGAAACTTTGCTGCTGGAGGACCTCAGGACAAGGCTGAGCCCACAGGAGCCACCCCTCCAGTGCTTCCCCACTTTGATCCCTGTGACAGTAAATGTAGATGCTGTATTTGTTGTTCAGAAGTCTTTTTGTATTTCAAACCTAAGGACTGAGCTTCTCTCCCCAGTCAGGATTTTGAAAGTTGGCTATTGTTATTAAAAATACCATCTAGAATGGGAAGCTGGGGGCAGTGCAAGGCTGGGCACCAGGTCACAGGGTGATCTCAAAACAGCCTTTCCAGGCCAAATTGGTGGAAGAGCTGTTTTAATGTTTGTGGCACAACACTGTGGCCAACCTGGGTGAAGTTCTGAGCATCTTCCCAGCAAGGAGACATCCCCTGAGTCTCCTCCTGGGAGTAAGAGTTAGTTCTAAATGCAGAAAAACCAACATCATCACACAGCCAGAGAGACAAACCTTTGTCAGCAGAGGTTTATATACTTTTCTCCTGCCCTGGAGTGCAGCATAGATTAGGAGAACCCATTGCCAGCCCTATTTAATTAGGGAGGAAATCATCATAAATTCCTAAGAGCAGCACAGTCACTTGCAAGCTACAGGCACTTTGAAGCACTCGCTGTGTTTTTAGGATCACCAGCTCCTAATAAGACCACCCCGGGCAGACACACCATCCTTTAGTTCCTAAAGCACACAAAAGAGACACCATGCTGGAATCTTACCTCTACCTTTAACAAAGCATTACCCCCTCCTCACCCTCTTCCCCATAATTGCCTTGTTATTGTCATTGGTGCCATTGTTCATTGGCTCGGCCCTAGAGAGGCCCGAGGGAGCAGTTCTGCCTTAGCTAAACCAATATCTCCTGCAATAACCCCCTGCAGTTTCCCCTTTGCTATCCCATGTTGAATAAATCCTCCATCTCTGTTTGCTGAATGATCATAAAGATATGATTGAAGTTTCAAATTTATGGTTTCCTTCGAATCGAGGAGCAACTCCAATAATGCCAGAGCCTGTTTGCTGACTGTTTTCTGACAGGATACACAGAAAGAGAGATTTGTAAGAGTGAAAACAAGAATGCAGAGATTAGAGGCAGGTATTTTCTAGACATGCACTCATGTAGAGGGGTTGGACTCACACACACACACTGCCAGAGCATCCTCTGTCCAAGGATCTCGCTGTGCTTCCCAAGCACCCTGCCAGGCAGGGTGTGCACACAATATTTCACTCTAACAGCAAATCTGTCTCCAGCAGCCACACAAGGGAGCCACAAGAATTGGTTGCTGGGTAAAGGAGGATCCTAGCTAAAGATCTCAGCTCAGCTGTACAAAAACTGAAGTGGCTGCTGGAGGCTGGCAGAGGGCTCCATGTTAAGGTGGTCCTTACCATCAGCCTCAGGCTCCACATGCCAGGAGTTCCCTCAGAGCTGTGTTCATGCAATCCTCTGGATGCCCTGGATGCTCTTTGGGGAGTGGCTCCTATGGGACAACATCCTCTGATCAAAGCACCAACACCAAAAAAACCCCACCAAAGGGCACTGCACTGACAGAGAAAAGCAGCTGCCTCCTGAGGACACCCAGCCTTGCACCTCCCAGGGAATCTGTGCAGGATTGTGACCTTCAATTTGGGATAATTATCACCTTCCCCAATGCTGTTGCTTGGCCTGGGTGTCTTCCTTTCCCTTCAGCCCATCCCAGCAGCTTTAAGTGAAGCCATCTCCATTATCCAGCTGGGAATTGCACAGCATGGGGCACCTTGCTATTCAGATTCAGGTCAATATTAGGTTTTTAGTGAATAAACCGCTGTAGTCAAAACAAAGTTTGTGACTTTGGTGTCAAAAACCTGAACAGAGCATCCAAAACGCCTTCCCTCAGCCTTGTGGCCACAGCACATTTGCTTTTCCCTGATTCACGGCCATTTATGCTCATTCCCACTTCAACAAAAACCTATAAAACTCTTACAGCGTGATGCAGTCCTAAATTAAATGCACTTTAACATTGCTATATAACAAGGGAGTCTTAGCTCTTTTAAATTAATGCATGCAGCTGAGAAGGGGACCTTTCCTGGAAAATTTATTCCGCTTTATTTGGAGAAAACCCCACCTCGTTCCACCTTCTCTGAGAGCAAAGATGATTTTGTGTGTTATAATGAGGAATTTGTAATAATGAGAGCATTGTGTGTTCCAGTAACTACGAAGCCAACAACAGAAGACTTCTGAGCAGCAGTGTTTTTGTGATGTATGGTAATATTTTTCCTCAGTGCATTACAAAAGAAAAAAATCAAGATAAAAATATCTTCCATTTTCTCCCTAATTTGTAGTTTTCTGGTGTTAGCAAGGCTTATAAGACACATGCTCCCAATTAGCTGCTCCTCTTAATTTAAATGCTTCATAAATTATCTCCTGCGCTTGTGGATTATCACTTCATAATGCGAGTTAGCATTTAAATAAATAGCTGCGATGTAGGAAATTAGAGAGGTTTACAGTCTGAGGCAGCAGCATAATGAAGGAAAATACCACAGCAGCTGAACAGGGGTTGGGAGGGATATGATGAGGCAGAGATTTTTTTTTTCCCCCCCTTTTTACCTTTTACCAAGAAAATTTGGACTGCAGCAGGGAAAATATGGGTCAGAACTCCAGCAGAGCAGGAGCCTTTTGTAATGGCTGAACACAAAGGGAACATGGAGAATTCTTCAGCACGTAAAACATCTGATTTAGCAAATATGATGCAATTAGGAAGTGACTTTTTCGAGCCAACTCTTGGTTGCTTCAGAAGGTTGCCCCTTTGAAAGCAATTGGGCTGCTCATATATGTCATACCTGAGCAGTACCCAAGCCCTTATGTTCTATCCTTAAAAAAAAAAAATGGGAGTGGAGAGAAAAACAGCAGAACAAAGCAGAGCTGGAATGGTATTGAGAAATTTTGGTGGGGAAAGCAATGAGCGAGTCAGATGTAGAATTATGGGGAATTTTAGAAATATATATAGAGAGAGAGTGAAGAGAGCAAGCATTCATCTGTAAGCCACAAAACTTCTGCCATGTTTTTAGCACCATTAATAAGATCAAACTACAGGCAATTTTTAAAGCATTGGCAGCAACTCCCCAGCCCAATTTCACAATTATTGTCCTAAATGTAGAAAATTATGAAGACAGGGCAGGGTAAAACCCCGTTGGAGGATTAAGGCTCTCTCCAGTACTTGCTGGTCTTACCTTTGGTATCACTGCTGCATTTTCTGCCACAGGAGGAAACTCTGGGCAGGAGCCAACCCTGTTTTACTGCCACTGAGCTCCTCAGGAGCTGAAAACAGGCACCAGTGGGCTCAGGACCCTTTGGTGTTTGTCTTGCAGAGCAACCAAGGTTGAGCACTGCAGCTCTGGCAAGTTCAGCTATCACAGCTCCCTGCTTGCTCACACACGTGAGAAAATGTCAAAATCATGGATATTTTTTTCAAAAACACTGGAAAATCATAGGAGCTTTGACAGCCTTGACCAAAGTCCAGCCTTAGGCAGGAGTAAAGTTATTAGTTACCTTATTTCCTGGAGAAAGCCTGACACATTAGGATTTCACAGCAGCTGGCTGTAAGTGTAATGGGCAGGGTGTG
Source organism: Taeniopygia guttata (assembly GCF_048771995.1). Lineage (NCBI taxonomy): Eukaryota > Metazoa > Chordata > Aves > Passeriformes > Estrildidae > Taeniopygia > Taeniopygia guttata. The sequence continues at coordinate 7,327,610 of NC_133042.1, forward strand.
ATTTTGCTCCCTGGGTTTTGCAGTTACATTTCAGCAGGTTGAATACATTTTGCTGTAGGACAGAGCAAATGATTCGGGCAGGTTCTTGCATCAGCACAAGGCTCTCGGTGCTTAATGGGAGCTGTGCCCAACTGACAGCACGACGTGAGTGTCTGCTGTATTTAATATTCTTCAAGAGTGGGGTCAAATTGTCTCATCATTTACATCCCTACAACCCTGCTGATCCCGGGGGAACTGCACTTCCTCTGAACTCAACAGGAATGAACATGGGCAACTGGACTGAAACCTGCTGGAAGAAGATTTCTGCCTGGACTTCTCAGGATTCAGGTGGAGTCTGCAGCTGCTGCTTCGAGACACAGTTCACCCTGCAGAGAGTTCAAGTCAGCACAGCAGGAGCCTTGTTTCATCCTATAATTTTCTATTCCAACACATAGTGTTTAGAAAGCGAAAAAGGGACTGATCCCACTCCTACCAACATCTGAAAGTGTACAGCTCTTCATCTCTCCAAGTCTGCAGGTGCTAAAAGAAAGGCTCTGGGGGCCAAACTGTACCTGTGCTCAGCCCTGAAGTGGCTCTGTCCTCTGGGGCATATTTGCATCTCTGTTATCACTTTGTCTTCTGAAGCAGGCAGGAATGGCCACAGGTGCTCCTGGCTTATTCTGTGCCTGAGCCTGATAAGCCTCAATTTCTCTGGACTAGGAGCACACAGACAGCAGCTCTTCCATCCCAGCTGCAAGGGCTCTTCAGGTCTAAGGAAATCCTGGCAGGAGACTCGAATTCTGAATGCAGGAGACAGGACTGGAAGCCCCAGGACTGGATTCCTTCAGAGAGATGGTGCCACTTTTTTTACAGAATCACCTTTTCTTCCTAAAGGGCGTTTTAAATAATAAAATTGGAAGCTGCCGCATATCTTTCCAACTGATCTACTAATCATATTTCTTCGAATTTTATATCCCTGACCCTTGTAAAGGGATTGCAAGGAAGGCATTTTTTAAGCTGCATTTTAATAAGTCAATATGAAAGCTCAAAATTATTTAAAGCTTCTTAAATAGGATTATATTTGATTTCTTGTGGGAATAGTGAGGGATAGTCTAGTAAAGACGTTCTGTCCTGCTGAGGTTTTATTACATTAAAGAAACAGCATCCTTTTTTAACAGCAAAAACTTTATCTATTCTCTAATGAAAATGGAGATTATTCTGCACATGAGGTGACTGAAGTTGGTAAGTTCCTGCATCTTTGATCAGAGATTAGAGTTTCTCCTTGAGTGAAAGCTGAGAGATTCCTGAACCAGAGGTTCACCTGAATTTAACAAGTTGTCTCCTCATCTGAAATATTTGAATTTTCTTCTAGGAGGTACCACAAGTGTATTGACTTCAGACAAATTCTGCTGTGAAATAACAAGTAGCTCTCAAGGCAGCCAGTATCTCATTTGCAGCCAGGGATTTAATTTGGCCTAAGAATCAGAGGTCTGTGCTGCTGGGGAACTATTTTACTATATAGGAAATGTCATATCCAGTCTGCTCTGAAAGGCCCACAGTCAAATTCTCACTTGAATTCAACTCCTTTAATGTCAGTGTGACTTATAGGAAGGCTATACTGGCAGCACTTAGCTTAGTATGTTCTATTGCACCCATATAAAAGCAGGGGAGTCAAATAAAAACTATCCGTATGAAGTTGGAGCAGCAGCAGGGAGTTTCATGGTGTAAGCAGCAGCTTCACTGAGCTGAGTTGCTCTGAACATAATCTGGGCCAACATCTGGTCTTGAGAACATAAAGGGATTTTTCTTGAAGTAGCAGATGGGAAGGTTCAAAGAACAGAAATTATTAAGGATGAAACACAAAGAAAAGGTCATAACTGCTGAAAGGGGACCAAACCTTAAAAAAAAAAAAAAAAAGAAAAAACCAAACCAAAAAACAAAGCCACTGTCCATTCTCTTTAACAATTAGAGAATGTTCTCTCATTTTCAAGTAGCCCACACTCCTCTCTCAGCTAAACCTCAATGTCCTCACTGAAGCCAGTCACTGAGCAATAGCATTCCCTGGCAGAGTTTGACTTCAGGGTTTGCAGCATAGCAGGCTGTGGTTCTCTGGGAAAACCAGGGCTGTAGTTCTCTGGGAAAAGACAACCCCACTGCACCCTTTCCAGATCCTCTGTGGCCTCCCTTTTCTCTGGGAAGTCAACAGCAAAGATGGCAAAATTGCTTTTTTCTTTTTTTTTTTTTTTTTGCCATGCTGCTCTGTGTTATTCTATTCGCATTTTACCATCAGCTCCCAAATCTGCTGCCACATCAAAGACAGAATTATTTTTCTGGTTTTCCCACACTGATCTGTCCATCCGTGTCTCCATTTTCCCACTGATGTTGCTTGTAGGGAAAGCAAGGACTCAGAAAGGTCCTTCCCCATCCAGCTGTTCCAGGACCATCCCATGCTGTCCCAAACCTCCCTGCCACTGTCCCTACGTGTCCTCAAATCTATCCCAGGCCCATTCTGCTTTTAGAGGTGAATGGTGGTTGTAGCTGTAGAAAAATCAGGCACAGGTAAGACCTCACTCAGCAGTAACTGTAACCTGCACATTCATTTAGCCTGAATAACCTGTGCCTCCAGCCAAGGGCTTTGTCTTCTGCAGCCCACATTTCTTCCTCAGAGCTGAGAGCAGGCAAGGGCTGATGTGAACTTCACAAGCTGTGACACCCTCTACAGAAACACATGTGCTTCTTTGACCTTCAGCGCTGGCACAAAAACCTTACACAGACACAAATTTATCTTAAAGTCAGGAGCAGATTTAATAGAGCAGGAGAAGATCGTTTTCAATATTTCCATCTCAATTACAGTCAAACACCTCGGTGAGTCTCAGCCTTTGGGGCTGTACCTGGGCTGGCTGCTCCCAGCGTGGAGACTGTCGGCAGAATCAGCAGAAATAGCACAACTGGGCAAGGTGTTGGTGATTTATCAATGCTGAAGTAATTCATCCTGACACGGAGGCGCCGAGGAGGAGCTCAGGGTCCAGCAGGTGCCCCCAAAGACCTGAGAGTTATACGGTGCCACACATCGACAGTGGCAGACCTGGGATCTGACTCCTTAGCAAAAAACATCCCTTTTTTTTCTTTTTCTAAAGCCATTTTCAAACAGCAGAAAGAAGCACTCTTGTTACAGAGAAAAGCAGTTTTAACAGTTGCTATGCCGTACTGCCAAAATTGTCCTTTCAACAGCACATCATCTACTAACTCCATAAAGAGTGACTAATATTCAGAGTCCCAGAATTTTGGGGCAAATAGGATTTTTCAATGGAAAACTGCAAGGTGAATACACCCATGAAGACAAATGCAAGTATTGTGTACACAAATACTTTCATATCTGCCTGGCTCTTTAAAACCAAAATGATAGAGTTCATTTGCATTTAGATCTCTTTGGCTCCTTCTTTTCATCTAAAGACAAATCCTCACAAAGGCTGCTTAATTAGACCAAATTAGATTTCCACCTAGTGGCTTGTCATTCATTAGAAAACGCTGTTCTTTTTTTCAGTTTTGGTAATTATAAGCTGGTCTCACAGTGTTCACTTCAGGTTCAAAGTCTGACTTGCATTCATGATTTTGTGCAGATGAGAGGAAAATTATTCAGTCGCATCAAGTCTGCCCATTTTACAAGTTGGATAAAGATCATTGCTGGAGTCTTTTATGTAATGGGGTATACTCTTTCTTAAGTCTTTAATGATTAATTGTAATAGCATATCTCATGGCAATTTTCAAGACTAAAAGCTAAGTGCAAACACTTGGAATGTGCAGTGAGTGTATCAGACAGTGGGTGCTTCCCTGGACTGGGGTTTCTGTGTCGGGCTCTCTGTGTGTGGCCCTTGCTTGTTGGTGTTCCAGCCCTGCTGGAAGCAAGAGAATGGCAAGGGGCTGGTGCCAGGGGTTGTGTAGGGAGAACCTGGGCTGGAAGGGCTGCCTGCCTTTTCTTGTTGTCCTCTCTAACCCAGCGAGGGGGACACCTCTGCTGCTGGCCTTACTGGAGGGGAAAATCATTCAAATCCACACCTGAAACTCAAAGGTTGGTGTCTAATTAGGCTGAAGCTCCTAGGGCAGGTCAGTCAGGAGCACAGGTTAGTGGAGATTGCACTTGCAGATGTACTCTGGGTTAGCAGTGTGGCTGATCTGTCTGGAGTACTTGTAATTAAATGAGTTAAACTCACAGCAAGATCCTTGAGCTTTGCCATGTCTGACTCCAAAGGCAGCAGTTTGCCCAACCATCACCCTTTTCTATGGAAAGAGGAAGATTCTTACACTGATACAGAAGGCTGGGATGATTTGGTCTCACTGTCTTCTTTCCACAGTCCAAACTCTGTTCCCTCTGCTGTCCTGCATGGGCACACTGATTCCCTGCCTCAGTTTCCCCTCTATTACAGAGTGTTAATGCTCAGTGGCATGCTTTGAAGCTTAATAAATCAGGGATAGAACTTGTGGTCATCCATCAAGCAGAACTTCCTTTGGCTTTGACCTTTAATGCTTATGAAAAGCTTTGAAGACAACTGCCAACTTATTATTAATAATCTGCTTGGGAGTAGAAGTTACAAGCAGTTGGTGCCAGGCAGCCCAGCAGCCACCAGCCCCTGCTAGGATTTCTTCTGCACTAACAAACCTAGATTTTTCAGGTGTGTTTTTATAACAACATTCTTGTTTTACTTTCTCACCCCAAAAAAAAAAAAAAAAAAAAAAAGGTAAGTTTTTCCTTCCACCTTTAAAAAAAAAAAAAAATCTCATCAAATTTGCCTCTCTCAAAACACTGAACATTCCCTTTCTCATCTACCTAAACCTGATGTTGAGTTACTGTCCCCCAGAGGCTTTCAGTAGCTCAGTTCTGATGTATCTCTGCACTTTGTAGCTCACTGCCTTCTTAGAGTGTAATCAAACATCAAGCTAAGTAGCAAATAAATCTCCCGATCTCATAAGCTGCACAGCAAGATCATGTAAATGCAAATGAAGGGCTTGATTTCAAGCTGTCGCGGGGGGAAGGAGGGAAAAATGCTGGGCCTTGTCACTGCAATCACTTCACTCTGCAAGTGCAGTAAATCTGCAATAATAATAGTAATGGCAGCGTGACGGGAGGCTTTACTGTACAAGGGGGTGTAATGAAAAGGGGAACAGAAGGTAGGAAGGAGGCAGGGCCTGGCAGGCTGAAAATGCAGCAGCACAGAGTTTGCAGGTGTCCACAAGGCAGAGCCAGAGAGGAGGGGATGGGGCAGCCCCAGCTGAGTCGGAGCACAGAGGATTCGTGGATCCCCTTCCAGGAAAAGGCTGTAGAGGCAGGGATTAAAAATCCACATCTCAGTCTCTTTTTGTACCTCTCTGTGTGGACACGTCTCCCACCTCTCTCAGTCATCTTTAGAAAATTGATGCAATGTGTGTTGCTGGGCCATGAACACCGGGGGACAGAACACAAATAAGTCTTGCTACAAAACCTGGAATCCTTAAAGATTTTGCACTTGCTTAAACCTTTGTAATGCCTCCACCTCTAGAAACGGACCCCTTTCAGAGCCTTCCTCTTCCTTTGCAGCAAACATTTTCCAAGGCTCAAATAGAAATCCAGGGCTGCAGAGATCAGAAACTACTTGGCAAAGGCTCAGGATAACTCAACAGCAGTCACTTTTCAGCCAGCCAAGGTATCCCCACTAATCAAACACCCCCAGCACTGCACCATGACCAGTGGGACCCTCCAAACCCAGCCAAGACACACCTGGTTCCACCAGAGAAATTATCATGTCCAAGGGGAAAGGATGCATCAGCCAAGCCTTTAAAGACAGTTTGAGAGAGCAAACAAAGCCTCAGAGGTGTTGATCTCTGCTGGGTGCTCTGGGAATGCTTCAGGATAAGGTCTAGAGCTGTCTTTTCCAAAGTGGCTGGATAAACAGCATTTAGGATGCTGGATTTTCCTCACCGAGGTCGTAAAGGGAGAAAACTTGCAGAAGGTACCCAGAGAAAATTAGGACCGCCTGGGATGCAGAGAGAGACGGTTTTAATTAGAGCCAAGAGGTGGGAAATAAGGCAGAGAAATGACATCTTAATGAGGTTTAATGAAGTTGTCTGCTGATGGGCACAGCTGTCAGACAGATCTGTATTCCAGCCAAGCAGCTTTGTGACAGGCTAAACCTGAACACAGGGAACAGTGCTGGAACTGGGGGAGAAAGGCAAAAAAAAAACCTTCTGCATCAACTTTGGCTCAATTTCCCCACTGCTTTATGACAGAGCACACCTATAATGCCCCAGGACAAACAAATGAAACCAGCCCATGAGCTGGAAACAGCATTTTGTAATTTATGAATGAGAAAGGCTGTAATTGTGGATTACAGTGTTCATTCCTGCTACATCCTTCCCCTTCTTTGCTTTTGTAGGTAAAAGATGTTGGCAGGCAACCAGAGTCCTCTGAGTTCGTTGATTTTTCTTCAGGCACAGATTCTCTCCATGTTCAACATATTGGACCAGATTTTTTTTTTTAATTAATTATCCAGCACCTTCAGCTTTATTTATTCAGTGCAAAGTGACTGTAAAATGCCACCTGATCATAAAAGGAAACAGCATGCACTCATTTTGTGATGGAGTAAACACCCAACTGTGTTAACTTCAGGTGCTCTGCAGAAGGGACTCTTTAAATCCCGAAATTTCTTCCGTTCTACAGAGATCTGCACTCGAGGTCTGGAAGCAGCTTTGCCACAGGTTACAAACCTCTCTCCTGCCCTGCAGTTTCTCAGTGATTTTTCTCCCACCTGTCACACCTTTGCCACCACAGCAGATTTCTGACCTTACTTCCCTGATCCGTTATCAGAATGTGATCCCAGGAAAACGTCTTTTCTTGTGCATCTGAGGAACATTACACCATTTCCCTTGCACGCCAGGGGCAACTAACCTAAAAATAGCTGTAAACACAGGAGGAACAGATCAGCAATGAAAGTTCCTTTATCAGGGTTGGCAGCGCTTTGCACGAGCTCCCAGCACACCTGGTTTGTCACTGCTGGGTGGCACCGCAGCCCTGGTGGCCCTAAAACCCCACTCAGTCCCCTGTCCCCTCGGCTGGACAGGGGACAGTCCCTGCCTGTGCTCGCTTGCATCACATCACTGAGTCCATGGCTTTTGGAAAGGGCTCTTTGCAACAAAGGAGCTGTAGCTGCACACAGGGCAGGTCCCTAAAACTCATTTTCTGGGGAATTTGTGCTCCTGAGAGCTGTGGAAATGCCACACCTCCTCTAGAGGGTCACAAGTGTGAAAGTTGGAGGAATTACAAGCACATTTTAGAGACCTCAATACAGAGCCCTCTGGAAAGGTGCCTGTTCTGGACAGGGGTTATTAACCCTCACTTTTTGGGTAAAACTGGCTCAGTGAGAGTTTTGCCTGAGCTGAGGGAGATGCAGAAGAGCACATTGGAAAGCAGCCACCATGCTGGCAGTGTACAGGAGAACCATGGCTGCTCTGAAGCCCTGGCCAGGGTTTGCACAGTGCTGACTGGGAGCAAAGGGAAAATTTTGGTGTGGAGGATGCTCGTACACAAGCAGCTCCAGTGAGCTGGGTCCCTTATCAACCTGCACAGCCTGAGCCTGCCATGGTGGCAAGCTGGAGGTGGCTCATGTGCTGCTTCTTTTAGATGTGTGAAAAGGGCTGTATTGATGGAGCAGCTCCTGACCCAGAGTGTTCACTCTGCAGTGTGATAATGGCCACCTCAATGGCAGTGTCCAGTGGTTCACCCCGAGAAGCACCAGAGTGGTATTTCAGCACTTTCATTTTCCCAGCAAGTCCTGCCAACACCAACAACACCCCAGCTCTCTTAACACCCTTCCCATGGAAAATAACCCGTTCCAAAGCACCCCCATCCTGCCCTCAGGGCTCCTGGGGACTCTCTCCGGCTTTGCCCTGTCCCTTCCCTCCCTTTCAAGCAGCAATGAGGTTTCAGGACACACATTCTGCAGTGACTCCACCATGGAGGTGGGAGTGTGGAAACAAAAGGGAGAGGGGAGATCAGTTAATCCCACAGACACCACCCGGCTGGGACACACACGAGCAGGGGAAGAGTTCATTTGAAAGTGAAATAGAAATTATGTTATTGAGCTGAAGTTCTTTTCTGTGCTATAAACCCCAGGCTCTGCTCTCCCTTCTCCATCCCCCTTCTCCCCCTCCTGCAGCATGCCTTGTGTTTTGATTATTCCCAGCCATGTGATTGTGCCTGGGGAAGTTTATGTCAGTTTTTTGGGAGGATGCACAACTTGGAAATGAAATAACTCAAAGTAAAGCTAAGACTAGCTGCTGATTCCCCAGCAGACACCACAGCTGGGCATCCCCACCAAAGGGGAGATTAACCAAACAAGAAGATTTCAAGTCCATATCTATTGAGTCAGGATCTCTTTTTCCAGCAAGGCTAGGTCTCTTTATAACTCAAAATCAAACTTGTGTGAAATTCACCATTCTTTAGGCTTCAACTCCTTTTTGCACTCTGACACTCACTGTGCAGTGGGATTAAAGCCCTTGCCAAATGGACACTCCTGGTACTTGTGGCTGTGTTCTATTACAAACTTCTGTTTTCAGGCACTTTATCTTATCAGAAAAGGTCTTTCTGCTTCTCTATTAATGCTATATATGCTTCTCTATTTCTTTTTCTGCAGCCAGAACTTGGAAAGCCCATGAGAAACTGCTACTCCCTGCCAGGCCCTGATTTTACCTATGGGATATACGTGCACCAGAGAGATGGAGGAGTCCCTGAAGGTAGGACACTGCCCCGAAAACACAGACCTGCAACAAAGTCCTAAAGCTAGTAGGAAGTCTCCTCTCCTTCCCATGGCTCTTCAATATTTGTCATCAAGCTGGAGGTGCAGAACTCCAACATTTACCCACTTTCATTACTATCACCCCAATTGCTTGGTGACCAGTGAAGTTTCTCTGTCACACTGGAAACTTTCAGAGGCTCACACAGAGCCCAAGCAGGAAGGGTGCACCTGCAAAAGGTGATGCGCCTGGGCACTGTCACAACTTTGTCAGGGCTCCTGCTTTGTGCTCTCAGGGACAGTTTCCTTGTAAAATCAGACATCCTGAGCAAGCCTGGGAGGAGGGTGAGAAGACATCTAATTCAGATGGGATATGGGATGCAGTGGGACAGTGTACAAAGCTCACAAAAGGAATCTTAGCCCCACAAGGCCCCCATGCACAATGCACATGTGGCAGCAGGCACAGACTTTCCCAGGTATTTTCCTGGGGAAGGCTGTGAGAAGATCAGAGAAAAGAATGAGAAAAAAATCTTATCTCCACTTGCTGCACTTATTGTGCACATGTGGAATGTGTTACGGAGATTTCTTTACCAAAGTGTGATTTCTTAATTGGACACTGGATGGTGTTTGGGTTGACTGACCAATCTGGTCTGTCTGTATTGGACTGTCTGTAAGAGTGATGAGAGTTTCTAAAAGAGAATAGTAGAATATGATATAATAAATTGATTGATCAGCTTTCTGGAATCATGGAGTCAGTGCTAATTATTACCCAGCTGGGGGCTTGCGGCAACACACACACACACATCAATCTGCTTTCCCAAACAGGAGCTAACCAAGATGCCTCCTCTTTCTCTCTATTTCTCTATTTCCTTCCACCTCCAGCCATAGGCCACTGGGATTCAGTGAAGGCCAAGCCCCACAAAAGGGTCATGCCCCGAGACTTCGTGGCCATGGGCCGTGCAGCTGTGGACGAGGGCTGCACCACAGCCCGGGACTTTGCTCTCTACTACAAGTACAGGGACATCCGCTGCAAGGACAAGGGCATTCTCAGATATGGGGGCAAGGTACCTCCAGGCATGACTTTTGGCAAGCCACCACGGTAAGGGGGAAGGTTTGGGCCCCCCCCAGGATGAAATTATCCCTTCCTACCCTCACACCTACATCCCTCCCCAGTCTCAGCTACCACAGTCCCCAAAACAGAAGCGTCCTGAACCTGGGTATGTGAGTCACAGCATCACATCCATGTCTGATGACATTCCTGTCAGATAATCAACTACCTGAATCTAACACATGTGCCACAACACAGCCTCATTTCACCTATAGTATTATGGGCTTGAAACCTCTTAAAAATATCTTCCATGCCAACCCTTTAATTTAAAAGAATATGAAGAGCTGTCAGCCAGAAAACTGGCATCCCAGGGTCAGAAAATCAGAGCAACAGCATTTCTACCTGTCTGCACTGGTAGAAATACTCTGGTGGAGTTAAAGATCAGTTCAAGTTCTTTATCCTGCTCTCTCCTACTGAGTTCATTGCTCTGCATTGGGCAGAAATTGGGAGTAGAGCACGATAGAGGCAAAGAAGCTTTTCCCTGCCAGTGCAACTCCAGCACAAACCAGGGCTCAAAGCCTCTCAAAGTCCTGCTACTGCTGGAGCCCAGGGGGGTTTCTTGCTCTATGCAGGTCTGGACCAGACATTAGGTTTTATTTTAAGAGCTAGATAATAATCACTACCAGAAAAATAACAGCTACAAATTCTAGCGAAAAGACATGATGAACAGCACCGTGTATTTTACATGATAGTAAATGGGCTTTGCATATGCAAATTGAATGGATTTTAAAATGGTATTTAATGACAATTTTCGTAGCAGACATTAACATTAATTGCATCAAAATGAAAATGTAGCATTAGCTTGCTGTTAGCTGCAAATGCCCTAGCTATAAAGCTTTATCTTTATCAGTATCAGCCCTCATCCATGTGACAGTGCTGCTCTGCAAATTGCAGGCACAAGGGCTTTTATGTTGCAAAAGTATCCCCCAATGCAGGTCAAAATCAACATCAATTTTGCTTTATTTCTTCATAAACGGAGGTTAAATGCCTGCCTGTAAGAAGCCCAGATATGCTTCAAAAGTTTTAAGGAAAATCTGCAGACCCCACAACAGCAGAAGTAGCAAGAAAGGGCTTTTAATTGAAAGTTATTATTCTACAACTTGCCTGCTCCTTAATAGCTACCTTTTATGCAGACTGATTGTATTTATCCCTTTACTTTAAAAGCACATTATAGATAAAACCAAATTACTGGGATTATCAAAGAGTTGTTACAGCCATTTTGGTAAAAGTGGGAGTTTAACACACTTTTCCATGACTGGCAAGTTAAAAGTCACAAGCTTTGGTGAGCATTCCCAGGACAAGGTGATCCCTGGTCACAGCAAGAGCATTTTCCTAAAAATGACCTGGCTGTCAATGGATTTCAGTTGGCTTTGGACTCTAAGCTGTGCTTGGCTGTGATCTCAGTGCTGCCTGGGAAGGTGCTCCCAGGTAAGGCATATGCTTGTCTAGGAGCAGAAGAAAACGGTGACAAAAGGTCTTTTTTTCCCAACTCCAAGCCCTTCGTGTCTTTAAGAAACAACAGATCTGATCAACATCTTGATGCAGTGAATTTTTCAGCAAGAACAGCACCTGCCTGTCATCCCCCAGCAGTGGCAGTGTGCTGAGGAGGCCAGAGAGCAAAGGTGCATTTCCATGGCACTGGAAGCAGCTGGAGACACCCTGCCTGATGTGGTGGTGCTCTGGGACAGCCCAGAACCCGGTGCAGACCCTGCCCAGTCTGCACCCACAGCTCTGTTGCAGCTCTCTGCACAGTGGGAATTGCAGCTGGTGCCAGCCCACAGCTTCGGGGCTGGGCTGCTTCCCTGGGAACCCAAACTGGGGTCAGTGGGCAATGGGCAAGGGGCTTCTTGAGCCCTGTACCTCATCTCCAGCCCCTCCTCAGACCCTGGGCTGTGCTGCTAAAGGCTTCTGTCTCCTGGACAGGGTCAAGAGCTCTCAGGTTGGAGCTCTACTGGGTCACCCCAAATAGAAACAAGCACCAAACCTGTGCTTGCCATTAGTGCCTTGTTAATCACAGCCTGGCCCTGCTGCTGCTCTAACTCAGGTCACTTGTGCCTCTGCATTCTGCTCATGGCCTGTGTAGTGTTCCACCAGGCAGCCTCAGACACTGCAGCTTTGAGGCCTCTTTCCTTGCTTTTCCTGGGATATTTACCTTCAAAGGTCACCCATACCCCTCTATATTCCCCCTGGGCACCTTACAGGGGAGAGAAGCAGCGCTGCTTTTTGCTGATTCCCTCCCCATTCTCTCCCTCCCTTTTCCCAGAGTAATGTTTGCTACGAATCACGTGGCCAGCTTTGTTGTGAGAGCCATAAAAAGGACATTTTTCATCTCTCCTTTTTCCTGCTCTCGCTCCCTTCTCTCTCTCAGCAGCAGACAGAGATTTATTCCTTCCCTGATGCCTGTGGCATTTGGAGCTGGGAGGGGTCAGGGGAGGCACTGGTGGAACATAACAGATAATGCAGTGGTTCCCCAGGGGCTTGTCCAGCTCCGGAGCCGATCCATCAGCAGGCAGTGCTCGTGCCAAGGTCAGCAGTAACGAGGATGGGGTGGGATCCCAGCCTCCCCCCTGGGCCACCCTCCAGCCAGGCTCCCCCAGTCCATGCTCCAGCTTCTGAGCTCTACAAGAGCTGCCTTGTGTGACCACCCTTTGCAGGAGGGGACACCGAGTGCAGGCACGGGGCTCACAGCACACAGGCTCAGCTTCACCTCTCCCTGCCCTCCTGCCCACCACACACGGGTCCACAGGCTCATCTTCCAAGGAAAATTCCCATTTTGACAGTCTCCTCCAGGAGCTAAACCACATCCACATGCTCTGTACACATCATAGAGCTGCTGAGGGTTGCTGTGCTCCCAGGTATTTTCATTCAAAATAATCCCACAGGTGTGTCCAGCTCCCATACTCTGCAATAATGACCTTGTTTTACAAGGAGGAGGCTGGAGGGCACTGAGGGGCTGGGGTTGATGATACTGAAGTGTCACTGTAGGAAACGAGAAAGCACAATGCGAGCCACTTGCTATTTTGCAAGGCAAAAGAGGAAGTTTATTTTTTTACTCTAATTTTTATACTTTTTTAAAGGTGACAGTGGATTGGAGAGTGAATGGGCCACCTCTCCAAAGACATTGGATAAACTACTAGTACATCAAGTTTTTCTGCCTTTATGAAGGAATGTAAAATAATGTGTTATTTATAGAAATTGTGTGGGAAAGTTTTCCAACAGAATGTAAACTCAGAAGGCTTTAGAAAAACTTAAGAATCAGGGCGACACTGAAGACCAAAAGGCAAAGAGAGTCTGTGGAGACCACCAGGATCTTCACTGCTGTCACTCCAGCCTGCTATTCAAAGTGCATTTGGAAACCTCAATAGGTGTCCAGATGTATATTTGTCCTCCTGACTACCTTTTCTGGCTGAGCTTCACTGTGCACTGAAATCAGCCAACATTAAAGGATCCTTTTTGGAATGAAAAGTAAACACAAAGACGTGGATGCTGTCTACAGCTAGATTTTAGATGCTATTGATCTGTGCAAGGTCACACAAGGAGTTTGAAGCCAGAACACTCCAGCACACAGTTGGTGCCTCCAGCACCAGTTCTGTCCCCAGGAGCGAGCAGGGCAGAGTGCACCATCAGCATGGACACACTGCCCAGCCCTGCCAGCAGAACAAAGCTTCCAGTCACCTCTTGGTGAGCATCCTAAATCTGCCTGCTACGCCCCAGAACCTATTCCTGGGCACAAGGACTGCACAGACGTGCCATCCTCTGCCATCCTGCACCTGTACCTGCTCCAAACCCTGCATGGCCACAACCCTGCCTCCCACGGGCACTTGGCAGTTGGCCTGGAGGTTGGGCTGACCTTGGGTGTGCTGGCAGGATTTCCCTGGCACTCTGTCATCCCCAGGGCTCCTGCCAGGCACCCCCACTGTCTGCCTTCGCTTCAACTGTCCCTTCCCTGAATTTTACAGCCCAATTTCCTTCTGTCTTCATCTCCTGCCTCCATTCCACCTCCCATTCTCTAAAACTGCTCTTAATCTTTTGGCAGCTGTTTTCATCATGTCCCTGCAGCAAACTCACCTCTCCAAAGCGTTTGGTCACTGCAATCTCTCTTCTTCAAACTTACACTTGGCCAAGGGCATCAGTTACCCAGTACCTCCTCTTTAATTGGCATCATTTGCAACCATCCCAATCTTTCACCTTCCCTGAGAAGGGAGATTTCTGTGCTCATGCTCTGCTTAGCATGTGGCCTTTCCACCCAAAGTGTCTGTGCTGTTTGCACACAGCCAGAACAAAGTTTAGAAAGCTGCTCAGGAGGTGCTGAGGAATTTCCACTGATAGATTTATTTTTGAGGTCCTTAAAGAACATTTCAGGTTGCTAATATATGGCTGTGGAAAGAAAGCTAATCTAGATGTAGACCAGCTGCAAAGGTGCCAAGGAAATAATGTGTTACTGGAAAGAACCCACCAGGAAAAGCTGGACAGGCAATACAATTGAATATTATGACAAGTGTGCATCTGAGCCAAAGAGAGTGTAAAGCCACCAAAATTCTAAAGATGAGGGCAAAAAAAAGTTTTACAGGAAAGAAAAAAAAAAAACAACTGAGGTCTGACAAAACCAATTGTGAAAATATAACACAGTGAGTGGAATCACTGTCAGGCTCATGGCAACAGAGAAACGCAACCAAGTTAAAAACCACGGGACTCCCAGCAGCTCAGATAATTACATATCCTATCCAATCCCACAGTGAAAGGCACTTGGTGCCTCTGCCACCATTCTCACACTGCTAAGATAAGAATTTCTATTTCAAGAGTAGTTTTCTTCTCCTGGACACGTTCCAGGCTGGGGGTGTGGTTGCAGAGCTCCCAGCCCCATCTGCCTGCAGCATCTGCTGGGTGGAAGGACCTGTTCCACCCTTCAAAAAATCCTGAGTGCACCTTGAACGTACTGATTCCCCTCCAGAGTGCTGACTTGCTTGCTGTTAGAGTTTCTGACTGCTTCAGGCTGATGGTTTAAGAGAAAACAAACAGCCAAGTCATGGTTTGACATAAGGCTCAGGTCCTGCGCATCAGCCATAGAGATGGGAAAAAAAGATCTGAAGGACAGATTTAGATCCCTTATTACCAATTGGTTTACACTGAATAGGAAAGTAATTTACTCTCACACAGACTGGCTGTTGTCTGTGGTTTATCTCCATTGATTACAGCCAGATGAAGAATTTCTTCCAAAGTTTTACCATCTAGAGCTACTTCAGACCACAAGTGGACCTTTTTCTTTGCCAACTTTTGCTTTTTCAGCTTGTTCAATGAAAACCTGGGTCAGGGGGAATAATCACAGAATCCTTTCTGTGAAAACAAAGCTTTTCAGCCCTCATCAACATATTTTCCTTTCAAACAAAGTCATGTTCCCACCCATCCAGAGAGATTCAAGCATGGGATGGAGGTCAAGGGGAAGACCTCGTGGTTTGATTTCTTTTGCTCAGCACTGGAGTGGTTTTTTCTTGGTTCTTCTGTTGTTGGGATGTTTTGCATTTGTTGATGGCTGCAGACTGAGCACTGTTCACTCTCAGCCATAGATCTGGACCTCCAGGCAGAACAGAGCTGCTCACATCCCACCTGAGTTTCTCAGAGGATAACAGCAGATAACAGTAGCCAAATGTGTTAAAGACAAACCTAAATAATCTTCAATTATGTCAACCCTAAAATCAACGCTAGCACACAAATTCCAGCTTGTAGAGTTATTTAATAGGTAAGAGCTGCTTGCTGTCTTTACTGCTAGACACACGTTTCCATATGTGCTTTCAGGACCAGTACAAACAAACACCTCACTGGGCCTGGGAGGGAATAGTAAAGAAAATTGGTGCTCTTGTAGCCATGTGTACTCCTAAGTACAGCTATGAGCATCTGATAAATCTTTTAAAGTGCATGTTTACAATGGATTTTATTCTTTTTACTGTTCTATACATATGAGCCCTCTGAGCAAAATAACAGATCCTCTGACACTTAGAAGAAGCCCCTGCCTCATTGGCTGCCCGCAGTGAAATAATTTATATTGTTATTTCCTCACCCAAATTGCAAGGATTGTAAAGAAGCTTCAGAAATTCAGAGTAATCAGTGCTTTGGAGGCTCAGATCCCGCAGCTGCCACACGGGTGGAAGACCCACTATTGCAACTGAGAGTTTTGCCAGCCCAAAAACTGCCAAAAAAATTGGTCCCTGAGTGTTTTCTACCATTTTTTCCTCTTGTTATTTTGTTCAATAGTTAATGGAAAGTGAGGACAAGTGGAGATCATTTAAAAATTATCTTTTGGGCCTCTCCGTGGGTTTATTGCCAGGACCTATTTAGAGAAGCATAAAGCTGCAAGGGGGCTATAACTTTACTGTATATTCCACAAGCTGTTTAGGAAAACGAGGAGCCTTTGGACTCACACCCAGCTCATTTTGCCATGTCTCCCTCTCCTCACAAACACACCCACACACGTGCGTGCAGGGACTTCTAGCTGCTAATTGAATTCACCCTTATGAAAGCCTTAACAAATTGTAAGTGACCTTTTATACAAATTTCAAAGTCAAGGATTCACCACTAACTGCACATCCCTCTTCTGCCATTCACTGTTATGCAAAACCCACAAACAATTAAAAGAAATAATGAAGAGCCCAGCGGCCCTCTTTGCTAATTAGCTGCAGGAGGCAGTGCTGGGGAGTGTGGTTAAGTGTTCAATTACCTCGGCCCTCCTCGCAGCCCTTGTTAGAAGAGACAGGTCCAGGGGCCAAAGGGGAACAATTAAGGCGAGGCAGAGCCCGCAGTTTGCAGGGGGATGCCGGGGCTGTGCCGGCTCTCGCACAGGAGCCAGAGCTGTAATCATACCCCAGCTCCTGCTGGGCTACACAGAGACAAATTAATGGGAGATAGATTGCTACCTGCAGCCCATCCGTAACCAGGGGGGCAGGAGGCAATAGAGCACTGCAAGGGAGCCATAACCTGAATTTCCCTCTGCTCTCAGCCCCTTTTTAGGGCAGAGAGACCTGAGCGCTGATACCTCACTGCTGCCTACACTGGGGGTACCCCACAGCCCCAAACAGAATCACAGACCCCAGCTTGAGCTTTATTTGCTGAAGTTAATACTGGTGGTAGCTGCCCCAAGGAGCCCCACAGCCCAGAGGTGCTGGAGACCAAACTGTTCCCCAGTAGGAAACAGGTTGGACTCGACCTTGAAGGTCTTTTCCAACCCTAATGGTTCTATAAGAAACCAACCTGAGCTGGTGGGAGCTGGTTCTGCTGGAGATTCTATATGGACACTTCTTCTATCACAGGACAAATCCTTCCCAGCATGAAGACACAAGGAAAGAATATAAAAGTGGTGCCCCTGTAGCTATCTCCCTGGGGACTGAAGGCTCCAAGGACAGATCCTGACTGTACAGCAAGAGCACATCTTAGGTGGAAGGACAGCAACAAGAACTAAATCCCCCTGTAACCTCATTAACCTTTCAAGGAAGGGTTAAATTTCAGCATAGGCAGCAGTGCAGCAAGACAATTTTAATGTCACAGGCATGGACAAATTCCATTCTGCGGCTGCATAAGCAGCCATGCAGGGCCAGATCCTGCTGCCTGGAAGTGCCAGTGGGATTGGAGCAGTGCTCTGGGCAGAACCCCAAGAGCTGCTGCCTGCACCCATCCTCCCTGCTCCAGCAGCAGGAAAAGCACTGCCCTGGCTGCAGAGCCACACACAAACCCCACAGGCTGAGCTCTGCACTGAAATATTTACGTGCTTTTGAATTATACAATTCAAAAAGCGAGTGGAAAGAAGCACTCACAAGTCAAGTTTTTACCCTTTTGCAACAGAACTTAGCAATCAAATTGATTGCACCTTTCAAGCTGGTGCAAACCTCCTTCCTGAGCAAAGTCCTTTGCATCCACTTTAGCCAAGCACCTTTTTGCAGCAGCTGATATAGAAACCTTTGAAAATAAGTTTGAGGGGAGACTGACAGCCTTGAAACCTCAAGAGCAGCATGGCATTGACGGGCGCGGCTCCCTGAGCTGAGTATTATAGATAGATTTTAATTTCATTTTAACAAAATAGCTGTCTCCAGTGGAAGAAGCATCAAGAGCTAAATGAGGACCCGTCTTGAGCTGAATCACGTTGAACAGACCTCGGCACTGTCATTGATTTTCTGGGAAGAAAAAAAATGCCTCTGGCTACTAAACCAAATTAGTAGTCACTGATGACCAATTATTTTGCCCCACTGTGGACGGGAAGGCGTACTAAAATTCCAGTTTGTCAGACCCAAGGCTCTCTTCTCAAACGCCTTTCAACAAGCGTGTACCAAAAATCTCTCAGATGGTTCTGACGCCTTCCTGTTTTCGGCAACTTCTCCTTCTCCAAAGTTTTAATGAGCTGCTACTCTGAGGACAGCCTGCCATAAAGTGAGCCCTTCCCTGCATGTTGGAGCACTATTTGGCATCGGCACAAATCACAGCTGTCAGGATTTATACACACGTACACAAAAAAGTGTCAGCCTAATGTTTGCAAATTATAATTACCATTTCTCTTGCATGTCCCTGGTGCCTTCATTTTAGATAAATCCCAGCTCTGAGGTATCAGCTGCAAAGCACTGAAGGGCTCATATTGAATGGAATAGATTTAACTAGTTTGTAGCTCATTTAAGGCCTACACTGTTTTATTTTAATATTGTTAATACTTTATTATACTTTTAAACACTGTTTTTACACTAAAATAGCCTATTAGGAGGCTGCAGCTTCTTTTCCAGGGGATGCCTGGCAGACTAGAATTCCACATTGTATAACCAAGTTAGCAGGTGCTTGTCATTTCAGTTGAAAATAGGTCTGTACCCTGACTCTTGAAAGTAAATTAGAGAGATTCTATTAAAGAGACAGGAACTGTTTCAGAGATAATAGTTTTGAAAATGTGCACAGATAAATTTTAAAATATTTAGGAAATGTCAGCATTAGAAGTAGTTCCAACTATTTGACTATAAAAGGAAGCAGATGAGTATTCTTTCCCCTACAATTATAAATAATTTGTTACATCCTATCAGAACTTCTTTGCCTTTCCTTTCTGTGGCAGGGTGCTTGTGCCAAAACAAGGAGATCTGAGTAACTGTGAATGAGATGGGTTTTAATGTGCAATAAGCATTTCCAGAGGATGCTTCCCCTGCTCTCCCTGCAGCATCTGCAGACAGCAAAATCCTCCCTGTTCAGGAGCGACATCTGGGCAGGGTGACAAAAGGAAAAGGAACACACAAGCCATTGATCCCTGTCCTTAAGTAACACTGAGGCAAAAGGACATTTTCCCAAAGGCCAGCTGCAAGTCAGGGCTGTCACATTGCCAAGCAGCAGCAATACCGGGGCCAAATTCCCCGTCCCTCTGCTGAGATCAGCCTTTGACCTACAAAGGAAAATCCACCTCGCTGAGATCTCTCCAGTCACCTCAGAGAGGTGTTCCCTGCTGTCCCTTGCTCTTCCCCACTCTCCCAGAGCTTCTCTCAAAGGAGGAAAAGCCAGGTGAGGCCTCACACCCTACAGCTCACCAGGGCTTATGTATAACCGAGCACACGAGTCCTTCCCACCGATTGGAGAGAGGCAGTTCATGCGTGCATCATTCCAGGCATGATTCTATACTTTGCTGGATCAGGACTTAAATGTGATTAATCACACGGCAGGGAAGGATCTCTGAAGAGCATCAACCCAAATGTGTCCTTTCAAGCATTTACTTACAAGCCAGCTGTGGACTATCAGTCACCAACTGCCTGGTCCACTGGAGATGGTAAAAGTCACCTCCATAGAGATGGGAAAACACATTCAACTTCAAAAAAAAAAAAAAAAAGCCCCAAAAATCAATAATCAAAGGCTACACACAAAGGCTTAGTGCTTTCCTGTGTCCCTCCCTGCGCACCAGGAAAGCTCCTGCCTTGGAGAGCAAAGGGACAGCAGCAAACAAGCAATGCTCACCATGTGCTTGTGTCAGGAATACCAACATTTACACCACACTACAAAGTTGGAGACCCAAACAGATAATAACACACTTTACCACTGGTTTGCCACATCTTTTAACCTTTTAAATATTTTGCCCGGCTCTGATCAGCATGAAATGCCAAACTGGATGGGAAGGAGGGGAAAGAAGAGGGGACAAAGGGTAAATGTCAGCGTTGCCTTTGGCACTGGGTGTCTCCAGATAATGGTCTGGAGCAGCAGAGCTGATTTGCAAGCAAAGGCTTGAAAAGCCCTGCAGCATGTGATCTATGAAACAGGAGGCCTGCAGAAGGATGTCTCCTCTGATATGAATGTCCCCTTGGGATGGATATTGCTGGATTGCACATCCAGCATCATTAGAAAACACAACCATAGATTAGGCTGTTTTGAAGCATGTGGTGTGCAATAATTAAGTAATAAAAGTCACCACGGGGGTGAAGGAACAAGAAACAGAAGAGTTACTATTTGCATACAGGCTGCTGGCGCCCTCCGTGATCATCAAGGATTCTCCAGGCTGCTAAAAGCTGGCAGCTGTCAGTTCTGGACCCACTCCTGCCACAAACCATGAAGGACCAGCTCACTCTGTGGCATGTGGGCTCTTTGCAGAAACAGGTGGAGCTGGTGGCCCAGAAGCAGCCCAGCAGCTGCCCCAAGTCCCCAGTGTCCTGCAGTGGGTCTGCACAGGCAGGAACAGCGCTGGCTCTGCTGTGGGAGCTGCAGCTGAGGGCTCTGCAGGCTACAGGTGGGAGCAGAGCTAGAGGTGAGAGCTCCACAGTCATCAGCTGCTGCCAAGATGGGAAAAGTCCCTCCTTAGCAAGGTGTGCAAGGACAAGGACCAATAAAACTTCAGCTTGAGGTCCTTCATCACCTTCAAGTGTTTGCTTCTGGGGGAAAGGAATAGAAACAGAATTAAGGGAATTACTGATTTGCTGTCCCTGCCACTGCCAGGTCTGCTTCCCTCGGTGGCTGATGAAGTATACCCTCACTTGCAAGGGGCAAGGCTCAACAATTTCAGGCTACAGCTTTGCCACAGGCTGGTCAGGTTAAGCCACCTCAGAGCAGCTGAATGGGACCCTGGACAACAAGCAACTGCCTTTTTAGTCTTTTTCTAGAACCTGGGTCGTGTGCAGCTCCTTCCCTCTGCTGTTTCCTCCTTGCACCTGAAATCCTCTTTCAAGGGGCAAATACACCTGCTCTGTGCAGCTGAGGCACCAGACCAGGGCTCAGCATTTCAGCTCCCCTTTCTGCTGCAGAGCCTGACCTCTGCATTGAGTCCATTTTTAGCCCTATTCAGGCTGCTTAGGACAGCACTTCCTCCTCTCACCCCATCCATCATTGCACATTTGCAGCTTTGGTGCACCACACCAGAGGGATTTTAACAGCCAAAGCAGTGCTATTTTAGCAAAACACACTTGGCACCCAGGGGTTCTTCCCCTGCAGGGAATCCAGCCAGAGCTGCTCCACTGGGTACCAGCTGGGAAATGCTCACCTGAAGCTCTAGCAGGGCCCAAATTTCAGCTGCACTCTGTGGTGCCCCATGCTCCTTCCAGCACACCAGGGCTCAGACAGAGCTGCTGAAAGCTGCCCTGTAAAAGGTTGTGCAATTGTCCCAGTTTTGGGGAATGCCCTGGCACAGGTTAGCACAGGTGTGTGCAGGCTGGGGTGTGCTCACTGCAAATGATTGTGGGTTTGAGGCTTCCTGAGGAGGAGAAAGCCTTCCCCAGTGTGAGGCTTTATTCATGTTCTCACCAGTCACTTTTGAGGAGCAGAGATGTGAGCCAGCACAAGGTGGCAAAGATTACATAGGTGCCTTTTCAATGTTTTCCAGGCCTTCCACTCCCTTTTTTGACCTCATGCAACACAGATA
This sequence comes from Taeniopygia guttata, assembly GCF_048771995.1. Taxonomy (NCBI): domain Eukaryota; kingdom Metazoa; phylum Chordata; class Aves; order Passeriformes; family Estrildidae; genus Taeniopygia; species Taeniopygia guttata. The sequence continues at coordinate 7,349,304 of NC_133042.1, forward strand.
CAAGGAACTGTGGATGGAGGAGCAGAGAGCCCGGACTGTAGTCCAGCACGTGGTGAAGAAAAAGGTGGGAATAGTCCAGCAAAGCTTTCCCCTGATGTGCACAGCACTACTGGGCACAACCCCCCACTGTCCTACCCCACAAGGGACAAATGGGCTGCTCCCAGCCCTGGGAAGGGCTCTCAGCTGGGAAAACATCCCCCTGACTACTACAAGGCTGATGAAGCCTAACACAGATGAGCATCCCCCTGCCAGGAGCCCCACGGGCTGTCCTTTGGACATCAGCTCTGCTCAGGTTACTGTGACAGTGGCCACAATAAAGGAACAGTCAGCAAATGCTGAAAGGACAGCCCCAGCCCTGAGCCTGGCATGGGGTGGTAATGCAGAACCCACAGCAGCTGTTGGAGTGTAAGGCTGTGCTGTTAAACACACCAACATTGTAATATCATTTAAAAGCAGCCAATGACTGTTTTATTAGTTAATGGTTCAAAGAAGAGTCGGGCTAATATGGTAATGACCAGTTTCAATGGGCTTACTGCCATCACAAACTGTGCTTTATAGTTGAAGTGCAGGAATACAGTGTCCTTAATTAGCAGCTATTTTATGAATACACCAGCCTGGGACATTGGAAAGTGCATCCCTACTTTATCTATTAATGACTGATGTTTTTAATCACTAAGTTGCCTCCATCAAGCCACCAATTACTGAGTTAAGCAACACAAACCTGTATCCTAGACCACAGAGCAGACAGATTCTCAGGGTATCCAGGTACCTGCACTGGCTTGTGCTGGGATTATCAAGCACTGTGACCTGCAGTTAATCAGGAGAGCCAGGCAGCCTCACCATGGTGAGGGTGCTGGAAGTGACTTTCCCAGTTAGGGATGAGCCATTGCTGTAGCTCAGGGCTTCCAGTGGGCAGCAGTCACCTCCCTGGGATGCTCTATACAGCAGGCACTGAGAGCTGACAGCTGCTCATGTGTTTTAACTCTCAGTATTGGCTGCATGCACATGGAAAACTCCCCAGATCATGAAAATGTGATCAACAGCCCAGAGCAACTTCTGGCCTCATCCATCCCAGTGTCACTGCATTGCACGACGCAGTGCTGATGTGTGTGGCTGTGCAGCAGCTTGAGCCCACTGGTGTGTTTCTCTTTGGGTGCAGACAAGAGAAGAACAGCAGTTTGAGCCCTATTCCTGTCTCTAGTCAGCCCTGTTCCTGAATTCTGGTTCACTTTTGGTTGCAGACAAGAGAAGGGCAGCAGTCTGAGCCCACTCTTGTTCACTTTTGGCTGCAGACAGGAGAAGAGGAGCAGTTTGAGCCCCCTGGGTTTCTCTTTGGGTGCAGACAAGAGAAGAACAGCAGTCTGAGCCCACTCCTCTTTCTCTTTGGGTGCAGACAGGAGAAGGCAGCAGTTTGAGCCCCCTGGGTCTCTCTTTGACTGCAGACAAGACAAGGGCAGCAGTTTGAGCCCACTCCTGTTTTTCTTTGGATGCAGACAAGAGAAGAACAGCAGTTTGAGCCCCCGGGTTTCTCTTTGGGTGCAGACAGGAGAAGGCAGCAGTTTGAGCCCACTGGTGTGTTTCTCTTTGGGTGCAGACAGGAGAAGGCAGCAGTCTGAGCCCCCTGGGTTTCTCTTTGGGTGCAGACAAGACAAGGGCAGCAGTTTGAGCCCCGGGTTTCTCTTTGCTTGCAGGTGGGCGAGGTGCGTGAGAACCGCACCACGTTCCTGCGCACGCACCCGCTGCCGGTGAAGGAGGAGTCCTTCTGGCACCTACAACGCTTCGAGAAGGTATGAACCCCTGACCAAAGGCAATTTCCCTGGGCCTCTACAAGCCCCTCATGGAAATCAGGGACACCCTCTAACCTTGCCCACATAGATCCTTAGCACACAATGAATGAGGTTCTTAACTCAGCTCCCCACGACCCAGACCTTAAAATGGTCCCAAATATGTTCAACTATCAGCTCCTTTTGCACATCAGGCTGGGATATTTTTTGTCAGCCATAAGCCCTGAAAGACAGGCAGCAGTTGCCCAGATAACATATTTTTTAACTTTTGTGCACTTTCACAAGCTTCTTTTTTATATCTTGTTGTTAGTGCAGGGGTGGCCTTTGCTCTACGAGTGCCCTACACAAACAGGACAGTCACACCTGCATTTTGGGACCCTGCCATTTCATCAGCTCTCACCATAGCTAATTCAAACCACACCAGATGTTCCAAGAAGCTTTTCCAGCCCAGGATTAGCGCTTTCCAGAAAGCCTGCACTCCTGATACCTCTCTAAACTACCTGATTGACAATATTCACCCTGAGACAAAGTAAAGGGTCTGGCCAGGTTAGAGACGTCCGTGACACTTCCTTTAATTGATCCAAATAAGAGCCAAGGTGAAGATTTTTTGTTCTAGTGATGGGATCTAAACATCTCTCTGAATTAATCTGTGCAACCTGCTGTACCCTGGGGTACTTGTTAGAATTCCATTAACTTTGTTTGTGGTATAAATTATATGGAAACTTTCTTAGTGAAGAGCTAGGGGAGGTTTTAGGAGAGAAGGGGAAAGAGCTGGACCAGTGGAATGGAAAGGAGACACCAGAAAGTGAAAGCACTGAAACCTGCAGGGAGTTTACATGGCCAAAATCATATTTGGCATTGATAGATATCACTGCAAAGAACTCTCAGCTCTCTGTCCTGGCCCTTCTTCTGGTGGGGTTATTTTTTTTGCCACGCTGTTGATTTCTAACCACAGTTTAAAACAGCGAAGGAGCCCTGTGATTTCCTGAAGGTAATTTACTTGTACAAGTTGGAGAGTTTTGCCCAAGAAATGTGCTTTGCACCACCTTGATGTATTCCTCTCCCATCCTGTCTAAGAGTGCCCGATTAGCATATGTCAGTAATCATTTATCCCCACTGCCTGTCAGCTCGGAGCTGCTGCTGCGGCGGCGGCAGCGAGAGAACATGACCGATCGCTGTTAAACAGATTGTGAGAGTCACACGAGATCCTGGGGCAAGCCTCCTCTTTAGAGCTCCTCTCACCCCAGACCTTTCCAGCAAAGTTCATTTTTCAGCCTGGGTTTTGCTTTGTGCTTTCCCTTTTGTTTCATCCATGGCTGTGGTTGGGTTCCCGCCCCAGCCACAGCTCTCAAAACCTTCAAATCTTCTCTTCTTCTCTTTCTCCTTTTTCTTCTTCTCCCTTTCCCTTCCTTCTCAGAAGCAGCATCCAGGGAGGAGGGACAGCTCATTTTGCACAGCCTTTGCAGATTTTCCACACTCCTCCTTTCTGATTGCATTACCCTGGGAGGTTTGCCTTTCCCCAGTTGCAGATCTAACAGGCACAGCCCACATTAGAACTTGGATCAAGGAATTTGTTGCTCACTTGACCTTCAGTGCATGGTTTCCTCCATGGAAAAATAACTCCTCTTGAACACCCATAAATGTTTACCCAGTTAAAAGCAGTAACAACCTGAAAGAAGTTAAGGGCTCCCAAAGATATTTGGTGGTTTCCAAACTCTTTTTTAACTACTCCTCTAAAGGTGGGTTCTGCAGAGATGATGGAATGGTTTTGAAAGCCAGATTGACCTAACCCAGGGACTCCAGGAGTCAATGTCAGTCCTTCCTTTACTGAGGTGACAAATGACCAAAACACTGCCTCTAATCCATATAGCACCCTCATCCTACTGTGCAAGAATATGAAAAGCAACCACAAAAATATCACTTCACAGAATGCTTGTTAGCAGACTCCATCTGCATATTCCTACCAGCCTTTGGTGGCTCTGACCTGTACAGAAGATGCTCATGACTTGGGAAATACTCCAGACCCTGGGCAAGAATATTCAGATTCTCCATTGCCTGACCACAGCCTCACTTTAAACTTTATTTCCATGTGATCCAAGCCAGGTGTGAGGTGCAGGAGTGTGATATTCTCAAGCCACTCATCCTTCTGGTCAGTCAGTCACCACATCATCTGGAATAACATCTTTCAGTCTGAGGGGAGCAACACCCAGCCACTGAAATAGTTATAATCCAAAACAGGGGCAGGAGGAAGGTGAGATTTTGTTCCTTTAGGCCCATAAAAATCATCAAGAAGGATTTTTTTTTATTCCTATCATGACCCCTTACAGAGAGCTGCAGAAACTGGGCATGGATATCTCTGCTGGCTCTTAAACTGGGTTTTCCATTCAGTCCCTGGCACCATGAAAGCTTGCCCAAGAATTGGAAGAGAAGAAAACAAAGGAGATTTTCCCTCCCCACTAATTGCATTGCCAGAGCTGCATGACATTACATAGTCATTCAGTCAGTAAAGTATGGACAAATTGACTATATTTTCATTTGGATTTAAGTTTCAGCCCCACTGCTTTAGAATAATGGCCCACACTGTTAAGCTAACTGGGTGATTTGCAGGCTCTCCCACACCGGGTGCTCCCGCTCTCTCTCCTGCTCGGTCTCGCTCTGCAGGACTGACCTGCCCCTGGTCTCCTGGGCCCCCCAGCTCACCAAGACAAGCAGGTCACAGTCCTGTCCTGATGGGCAGTTCATTAGGGAAAGTTGTTGCATTGAAGTGGTTTTTTATTTATTTTTCTTTAAGTAAACCAAGCACATGTTAACTCCTTACTCACCTCAGCAAGATGCTTCTACTGCCTTCCTCTTCCTCAGCAACTCCTCAAACAGCCTCTGCCTTGCTTTGCCTGCACTGACACAATTGCAGGGCTCAAGTTTTGCCAGCATGGCTGGGACTTGCACTAAAATTTAATTTCTTTGTAGATGTGGGACTACATTCCCTGGGGACTGTACTCTCAGGCACCCAGCATGGACATAAATTATAGGATCATAGAATGGTGTGGGTTGGAAAAGGACCTTGAAAATCATCTTGTTCCACCCCCCCTGCCGTGAGGAGGGACATCTTCCACTGGACCAGGTTGCTCAGAGCTCCATCCAGCCTTGCCTGGAACACTTCCAGGGATGGGGCAGCCACAGCTTCTCTGGGCAGCCCATTTCAATGCCTCACCACCCTTACAGGGGGAAAAAAATAATCTAGTATCTAATCTGCACCTACTCTCTTTCAATTGAACCCGTTCTTCTTGTCCTGTCACTCCAGGTTCCTATGAATAGTCTTGGCCCACCTTTCCTGTAAGTTCCCTTCAGGTCACCCCAAAGCCTTCTCTGTTCCAGACAGAACAATCCCAATTCTCTCAGCCTCCAGTCCCCCACGTTCAGTGGATGTGTCCTGGTCCTGTGTCAGTCCTCACCTGCTGGCTCAGGCAGAATTGTGTCAGCCAAACTCTGGAAAGGACAGTGCTGCCCAAACGCAGGATCTCCACCTGTGCCAGGCTGGGGTGAGGCTCCAGCCACCTCCATCTGAACATCTGATAGCCACAATCCAAACCAGTAAGCCAATGCTGGCCACCCCCAATATATTTCCAGAGCTCTATCAAGTCAAGAAGGATTCAGGCAGCAACAAAGCAGCAACACAGGACAGAATTCACCAACGTGTCAAAACAGCTCCGTGCACCTCCTGTCACTGACACACACCGAGGTTCTTCCTTTGCTCATTAGAGAATCCCAGCTCACAGAGACACTCGGGCAGCTTGTTTACTTGACCAAGCAAGGGGAAGGAAAGAAAATGCAGCAACTTTGGACAAGACTTTTGTCACCGTGCGCTGCCTCCCCGAGCAGATGAAACGCGCGGCGCGCGATGCGCGATATGAATAAGCGATAAGCAATTGACGAGCAAGTGTTCGGGTACCTTGGCAAAAGACTTAATTTGCAACCTGGCACAAAATCAAAGGCTCTGTCAACGGCTGAGCGGCTCTCCTGCGTATGCCTTGCATTACCTGGGAAAGCTCTGTCAGGTAAATTTCCACTGAAAGTAATTAGAGGAATCCCCACTGTATAAACTTTGCAGCAAAAAATTCTGGGCTCCGGAATTTGATTCTCACCAGGGATCCGATATCTGCTCACAGCCTGATCCTTCGTCAGAATTAACAGCTGAGGTTTAACACGTACACACAAAAATGTTCCGCATTTTTTTTTAATGCCTTACCTCTATTTTTGTCTATAGAGCTGAACTGACAAGCACAGCTCATGTAATCTTGCAGATGTTGTCTTGTCAGAAAAGCCACAGATTCTGCTTAAATAACCTGGGCTTGATTCACACAGCACACAGGGCTGGCTGTTGAGGTGCAGCATTGGTTCTCTTGGGTTTGAGGGCAGAAAAACTTCTGGGACATGGAATGTTATAAAACTCCTCTCCTGGGGCCTAAATAGTGCTTAAATAATAAAGCAATGAGTTCAAGAGCTTCCTGGCACCACACTACCAGATCAATTCTCCCTTCAGTTGGGACTTTGGCTGACCAAAAAGAATTAAAATCAGTGTCAGCTGATGGTTGTTCAATGGCCCAAGTGATGTGATCTGGTGGCTCCCAGCCCTGCAGTAACCATCCAAAGCAGCATCAGTGGCACAATGCAAAGAGACCACAACACCCTGCAGGGCCCCAAAGAGGCAGCACAGACCCAGCTGCCCTGGGTGTGATCCCTGCACATCTCCTTGTGCCCTGGACACTCAACCTCTCATCCCACCCGATGCTGTCCTCTGTCACAGAACATTTTGGCTTGGAAGGAGTCTTTAAGAGCCATCTAGTCCAGTTCCCCTGCAGTGAACAGGGTCATCCTCAACCAGATTGTGTTTCTCAGAGCCCCATCCAAGCTGACATTGAATGTTTCCACAGATGGAGCATCCACCATCTCTCTGGGCAACACATCCAAGTATTTCAACATCCTCATTGTAAAAAACTTTTATATCTTATCTCAATTGACCCTCTCTTTGTAAAACCATTACTTGCCATGCTCAGCTTTTCCCTCAGACACAGAGGGACCATCACTCCTGTGCCTTCTCCATTGCTCTGGACATCTCCAGATTAACACAGGAAAGCAGCAGCACCCTCCTGAGCAGATGTACAGCCCAGATCACCTCCAGGCAGGCTCCACCTACAGCCAAGCCCCAGTAGCCAAAGGCAGCACAAGGAACAGTTGGCAACCAATTCCCATTGCTCTCCTGGAGATTCTCACCCATGAAGGAAGAGATTTTGGGTGCTCACAGCTTGTGGCAGGGTGAAACCACACGTGCTGTGTTGGGTAATGAGTGAGCAGCTGCCACTGCTGCCAGTGCACAGCTCCATGGAAATGCTTTTTAAATGGGTTTGGGATCTCATTCGTGGTGCTGGTCTGACTTCTGCAGAAATGCTGTTTATCAAGATAACTTTAAGTAAAACTCTTGCCTGGCATGAAAAGGGTCAGGATTCAGACATCAAGCACATGAGGTCAGTGTGAAAGCTGCCAGCTCTGGTCTGACCCTGAAACATCTGCCAGGGAGGTGGGGGGCACACCCCAGGTTACAGCTCCAGTCCGTTAATTCTTCTTTCCTCATGCTGTTGTCCAGACCAAATGACCAGTGAACCCCACCAAATATCTGTGGCATTATTTTCAGAAAGGGAAGAAAAAAAAAAAAAAACCAAAAAACTAACCCAAATCTCCATGGGACATTAAATACAGCAGCCCAAAATTGCCAAGCACTGTTTGAAACCTCCCTGGGCTTGAAGCAAATAAAGATCATTTAGCCCAGGCTCCCTTGTCCTGCATTTCCCTCTGTTCTTAGAAAGGTGGGGAGAGAAAAATCAACACTATTCGTTAAGCCAGTTAAGCACGCTCCTGGCAGGAAAAGCCACATTATTTGTAACCCTAATAATCCAACACTCACCTCTGAGCACAGCTCATCTTGGACAGAATAACGTCTGTTTTAAAAGTACCTGCCTCTCTCTAACTTGTCATGGCATTTGTTGACAACCCTATTGAAAGCCGCTCTGGATGCGGCTGTGAAGGATCTTTCAGCACCTCTTTCTCTTTCCTAGACAGTTTTTGAAAGGGAGGGGAGAAAAAGAAAAAAGCCATCAATACAGGGGGAAAAAGGCATCAGCAGCCAACATCGGCTGATGAAGCGCCTCACCTGGGCCCCCAGCACACCGCCTCCAATTAAATCAAAATGGTTTGTTTTTAATGGTCTTTTACACTGACAAGTGGGCTATCATTCCAGGCCTAGAGAGCTGTCAGGGAGCCGAGGCAAATCCTCCGTTGATAATGCCCAATGCTTCCAATTAGGAACCGAGGCCGCTCCTGGCGCACTAACGATTCCCCAGCCTCCCCCAAGGCCCCTTCGGCGTTGGCTTCTTCGTCTTCGCTCTTCCTCCGCCACAAATTACTGACACAAAACGGAGGCGCCCCGGTGCCTCCTCACCACGCCGGGCCCCGGCCCTGTTGGATTTAATGAGGCGATGGAAGTTTTTGCGGATCTTCCGCTAAATTCTTTTCTTGTTTGACAGCTGCTTGAGTGTTGACCTTATAAAAGATTTAGTGTTTCTCATTATTTTCTGTCAAGCTTTACAAGCGGTGGCTTCGCGGAAAATCATTTGCATCTCGATGCGCGCGCGCGGGGTGGGTTTTTTTTTTTTAATATTTTTTATTTTGTCTGTACAGGGATGCTCGGCACGCTGAGCGTCAGTGTGTGCACCCTACCCCTCTCTGTATTGTTTGTTTTCCTCCCTCCCTTCCCTGAAAAAATCCACTGTTTTCTGTTGTTTTGGAGGAAAAAGAAAAGAAAAAAATAAGCGTCAGGATTTGTTAGACTCTTGTAAATGAAGGAGGGTTTGGGAAAGAAAAAAAAAAGAAAATAATAGAGATTGGTTTCCTGTAAAGCGAGCACAGGAAAGTGTTTTGTCACCCGCTAAAAGGATTCGATCAAACGGATGATGGAGGAACCAGGCTGAGTCTCGGTGCAGCTCTGTTGTTAGAGTGAAAAATGGTGCAAGGCTGGGGAGCTGCCTGGGAGCAGGTGGGCAGAGCCAGGCAGGTGCTGGGAGAGGGACAGGGACAGCCACGTCTCCATGGATCCTTCCAGGCCATGAGGAGAGCCTGGTGCTGTTCATTACTTGCTTCAGGCCTTTCCATATGTTCTCTCTCAAGTCACCACAAACCACTAAGTGCAGCTCTAAACTAAAACTACCCCCTCTTAAGCTGAGCTTATTTTGCACCCAAGGGTGCTCACAGTGCCCAGCAGCTACAGCACCCACAAAACCCTGCTCAGTCTCTGGGGTTTGCTGCCATCAGCAGAGCTCTGACTCCCCTGCACCAGCTTGGCCTTTCTGCATCTCACATGCAATTTATCAGCCCTCAATTAACACACCTGCCTTAATGTACCCTCCAATTTAACACATTATTGTAACTGTGAAACTCTAAAGATAACACTCCCCAAATACCTATCGAAGTTTTTTTATGAGTAATTATTTTTCTTGCCCCTCTCATTCTGTGAGGCAAACACTGACACCACAACGTCCCAGCTGCAAGGGTCCTGCAGGTTTTCATTTATCAATAATAAATGAAATGAACAGCAGCAAACATTGCTCCTCAGCAGCAGCTGGAGCCCATGGCAGCTCCATCATCCTGCAAGGAAAACCTTCCAGCTTTTTCCTACAAACCATATTCCTGTCCTGCTGCAGCCAGTGCTGCAAACAAAATCCTGGCATTAACAACCCATAACTGCAGCAGAGTAATGGCAAAGATCATCAGCTGTCTCTAGAGGAGGTACCTTTGGGTTCATCATTTAAAATATTAATTAGAAGAATCAGAGATGAGGCTTCATCACTGGCATTGACTGCTCAACACCAGTCTCTGTCATAAAAAGACCTTTGACCCAAGGACACCCTTATCTGGACTCTAATGACTGGGAGGGTTTCTCATTTTTTAAAACAGCACTTGCCCCTGTCCTACACCTGGTGCTCCCCACTCACTCATGCTGAGGGCAGGAGCTGGCATCCCTCACAACCTCCTCAAGGCTCTGCTCACTTTAATTACTGCCAGTTGGGGCTAAGTGGGACATTTCTCACCCAGGAGTTTTGTACCAAGATTGGAGTGAATAAACTGCTGTTTCCTCTCCCATGGCATCACCCCATCCCAGGCAGAAACATCCCTGTGCCCAGTTCCCAGCACTGGTGGGTGAGGGAGCATGGCAGGAAGGCAGAGGAACATTCAAGAGAAGCAGCTCAGCTGTCCTTACCTGCAAGCACTGGATTTTTTAACAATTCCAGCTGCAATGGAAAAACTGCTGCATCTTTAATGGCAGGTTGGAGTTGGAACGACCAGGAATTGTCCCTGCCAGCTCTCTGGGGTTACCCACCTCCTGCAGCAGCCCCTGGTTCTGCCTTCCCCACCTCTCCCTCCCCAGGAGGGGTTATGTCACTGCTGCTATTTGTGAGAAAGCAAAAACATCCAGAAACAGCTGTCTGAAGTTAGGCACTCAAATGCATATTTAAGTACCTGAACGCCTTCCTCCAGAGAGGGGGAATAGCTAAATACGCTTTGTTTGTCTTGATTAATGAGATCACTAGCAAGCTTTTCAGGGCAAAGACTGCTCTGTATTTTTACATATGCAAAACCTGACATCCAGCCAGCCTGAGCAGGGTGGATGGGGGAAGTGGGAGGCAGCTCAGCACAGCCACACGAGGCAGATGGATGGCACAGGGAATTGTGCTGGGGCAGGCAGAGCCCGTGGCCCCCCATGGAAAACATTCCAGCCCCAGTCACAGTTTGCTGTGTTTCTACCCCCAGATTACTTCCCTTTTGTTTATTCTCATGGGCATTTTTTCACCTGTCCTCACTCAAAGGTGATTCCTGGGGAGTTGCTGCTGCTTCTGTGTTTTTAGGACAGGTCATGTAAGAGCTCCTGACCTCACCAGGGAGCTCTGAGCCCATCCTGGTCCCTCAGTGAAGCACCCAAGTCCAGTGGTGTAGAAAACAACTCATATTTATTTCAGGGCCCACCTTAGAGCATGGCAGCTTTTGAAAATGTCAGACAACAAACACACCATAAAAAAACTACAGGGTCTTGATGCTAGAGCAGGATAACAATCTCCTGAAGTCAATCAGAAAGCTACTCCTCATTTTAAGCAGGTTAAGTGTTTAACTTCAGCTGGAGACACGTCTCCCAGTCAGGCAGAAGCCCTTGTGCAATCTGCAGTCTCCTCCCTGTCTGTGCTTCAACCTATTTTCTGTGGCTGGCTGCTGGCTGTAACCAATCCTCTCTCTCTGCTCCTTTCCTCGTAGGTTGAGCCTCATCTCAGGACTTTTCCAGACCCTGAATCCCGTAAAAAGGCTCTCAGTGCCTCGCGTTGAGGAGTGCCTGTGAGCTGTCCCCTTCCCCAGAGGGCCCCCACAGCAAGGATGGTGCTGGGCACAGCCCTTGGAGCCTGGGATTCCACATGCAATGACTTTCTCTCAGGTTTTACAGAGTTATGCTAACGCAGATATAGCCAAATAAATCACAAATATGAGAGGAACAATTCTGTCTCAGCCTGTTCACTGCTTTGTGTCAGGTGCACCACACAGCCTGAACAGCACAAGGCTGGTGATACTCAGGGACAGGGCAGTGCTCACACCAGCACAGCCCCACAGGGAGGCAGGACAGGCTCCTTCCCTGCTGCTTCTGGACAAATAGATTGGATGCAGCCATATCCTAGCTGATATCAAATCTGTAATGTCTCATCAGGCCTCATTTCTTTGCCAAAAAAAGCTTCTCATCAGTGCCTGATTCAGCAGAGCCATTGCCTGTGTGAAGGAATTCAAACACCTGCTTTGAGTGCTCTGCCAAAGTGGGGCCTCACCACAGGCAGTGCCTCTGCTTTAAGGTGGCTCCAGCCAGCTCCACGCTCATCTTCCAACAGCTGCTGCTGCCTCCAGCCCCTCAGGGCTGAGCTCTTCAAGCACTCACTGAACAAACTCAAAGTCTACAAACACTGACTCAACATCATCACAGCACCCAAACCCACAGGCTCAGTCAGGAACCAGCACATTTGGAATCCATCTTCTCCCGACAGAGCATTTCTCCTCAAATAACACTTAGTTAAAAGTGCCATTATTTAAACTGTGGATCTCCATTATTACTACAGGAATAATTGATATCTCTTACACAGTCTGCTTCTCACATCTACCATTACAGCTCAGAGCTTACCAGCATTTCATGCAAAATTATCTCCTAGTTTTCATATTCACGTTCCCATTAGCACTTGGAGAGCTCAGATGTGTTCACCCCAGAGCTCTGTGAGGTGGCATCTGCTGTGCTGGGCAGCCCCAACTGCATCCTGAGCTCAGGTGGATGTGCCAGCATGATTTTACCCCCCACACCTTGGCACTGGGATTGTCCCAGTCCTACATAAAGCCACCAGCAGCCAAAGGCCATGAATAACCCATGCTGAGCTCAGGGCTCATTGCCCCTCGGATTTCCAGCTAAACTTTTAACCCAAACCTCAAAGATAACATTACACTGCATTGCTCAAAATGAAACAACAAAGTAAATTGCAGGGGCAGCTTTTCTTACCCCTCAGGACAATGAAGTCTCCCCAGAAGCTGCTCCAACATTTCCCACACCCCCTCTTGTTCTTCAACCTGCCCTTTTATAAGGAAGGAGCTGTAACAAACTCCACCCTGCCCAGACCTGAGCTGAGGGAGGAACAAAATCACCTACTCCACGCCGGGAAAACCCTGGTAGGTGGTTGCCTCTTTTTAGTACAGGCCTCTCAATAAAACCCATCTAAAATAATGAAGGAGATAACGGCAGGGCTTGCCAAGCTGGAAGAGTGGATTACAACCAGAGACCTTTCCCACCTCCCCAGGGAGGGAGGAAGCTGGGCCTTAAATGACTTGTCTTGCTAAAAATGACACTGTTGAGGAGAGTGTGAGAAACCCAGGCATGATGTTTGTCCTTCTTCCTGCTGGGAGCCACATCCAGCTCTCAGCCCGGCCACAGAGTCTGTGTCCTTCAGCAGCCACGGAGGTGCCCGGGGTGTGCTCGGGGATGGAGACACCTCCAGAGAACCCTGCTGGGCTGGCACAGAGCGCTGTGAGCCAAACCCCTGTGGAGCTGTTGGTTGGGACAGGCGCAGGAAACCAGCAGAGAGACCAGAAACCCAAAAACCATCCGAGAAATGAAATGCGTTCAGGAGACACCTCTCAGTGCAGCTCAGAGCCAACAGATCCGCCCCCGAAATGCTGGGCAAGGTGGTGCCCCAAATTTCCCCGGTGTGGCAGCACGGAGGGGCAGCGTGGGACACCCCTGCCCCTTTCCCACCCGTGGGAGCCGAGAGCCAGCGTGTCCCCCTGCTCCGTGCGGGGTCCCGGCCCCCGCCCGCCCCCGCTCCTTGTCCTGCAGTGACACCCACCGGTAACGGGCTCCTGCCGCTGCTGCAGCGTCCCCGCCCGCCTGATGTCCCCTCCTGGCTGCTCACCTCCTTGCTGTCCCCTCCTGCCTGTCCCCTCCTGGCTATTCCCTCCTGCCTGTCCCCTCCTGCCTGTCCCCTCCTGCCTGTCCCCTCCTGCCTGTCCCCTCCTGGCTCTCCCCTCCTGCCTGTCCCCTCCTGCCTGTCCCCTCCTGGCTATCCCCGCCTGGCTATCCCCTCCTGGCTGTCCCCTGCCACATATGGGCAGAATGGAGCACATTTCTGCCTTGGGGAGTGTAGCTCTGAAACAACTTAATAAAACAATAACATTAATAGTAATAATAGTAATAATAATTTTAGTGTCATTAGAACATGAGTAGCAGTGCATCTGTAGCTGCTGGGAGCCCCAAGAGTGGCCTAGAAGTGACATCTCTGTCCCCAGGGCCTTGGCTGGGCATGGCACAATACAAAACCTGCTCTGGCAGGAGGGTTGTACCCCACAATAAAATACTCCCCAAAATCCTGCAAATCATCAGGAAGTTGTTCTAATCTGGGGACTTCCTTGTGCTTATTCGAAGGCAGGTGCTTTATTCAAGAGCAAACCTCACCTGCCCAAACCTGTCCCTGCATGACTGATCCAAATCCTGATTCTAATCCCTCTCCCATCCCTGCTGATTTTTCCAGTCCCATTCCTGATCCCAAATAAAACCTCAGCGCTGGTTCTGATCCCAGTGCAAATTTCCAACCCAAATGGGGTCTCCTGGTTGAAGAGGGAGGCCGCCAGAGCCCAAGAACCAACACAACCACTGCGAGGAGCTGCCAAACCCCAGTGGGGTCTCGACAGCATTTCTCACCGGGACCATTTCCTGCACATCCACTGCTCTGCTCCAGTCCAAAGGGACGCTCGGCCCAACCTTGTGGACACTGCAAAGTGACCTGTCCCCAGTGCCTGTGTCTGTGCTGGGAGGGAGCAGCAGCAGGAACCCCTCGGCAGGGGCAGGCAGGGTGAGCAACCCGCGTTGCATCCCCGAGGTGGGGGCAGGCTGGGACCGCGGCTGCTGATGCTGATTTTGTTCCTGGGCTTGTCCTCCTCTAAAGTTCTTTTGTTCCGCTGGCCCCGAGCTGCAGGGCCGAGGGCAGGAGGTGCTGGGGGCCCTGCCTGCGCCTCTGCCCGACAGCTGGCAGCCGGGCTGCCCCAGGGGGGCTCTCCCCTCCTTGGTCGCCTCCAAGCTGCCGGCCAAGGGCGGCTTTGGAAGAGGGACAAACTGCAGCTGACTGGCCGGCAAGGTGGCGAACGGAAAAAAATCGAGTATTTGAGAAATAACCAGCGACATCGCTTTAAAGTGACGCAGCTTCGCGCACCCGGGTGTGGACATTTTCCTATCTCCGCGGCGAAGGCTCTATCCACGGGAAAAGCCCCTAAATAAACCCTCGAGGAGACAGCAGAGACCGTGAGGAAGGTGGGAATCCTGTCCCTCTCCAGCCCGGGAGACCAACAGCAAACCCCCGACGGGGCGGGAGGGAGGAAAGTTGGTGTCTCCGGCAGAACCGGGCAGGACGGGGCAGCCCTGCCTGAGGCCATCGGTGTTTTATTTAAAATGCGGGTGACAGCAGAAAAAAAATCCGCTGTGAGTGCGGTCCCTTCCCAGTGGCAGCAGTAGGTACCGCCCTGGGCAGAGGAGCTCGGGCCGGGGGATGCGGCTGCCCCACGGCCCCGCGGACCACTCTGCTCGGCCACAACCGATTCACAACGAAATTTGCAGCTCCGAGCCTCATCTCGGGCTCAGAGCAGCCGCCTCGGTGCTGGGGGGTTTTGGGAGGTTTCGGTGCTTTTTCTTTCTCTCTCTTTTTTTTTTTTTTTTCCTTTCTATTTTTATTTTCCTAAATTTTTTTGTTTTAATTTTAACGCCCAGCCGAAAGAACTTTCCCTGCTCGGGAGGGACCGGCAGATCAGCTAATTGCGGGGGGAAGCGCGCAGAAAGCAGTAACCCCTCGATAACGCACCCAACCCACACCCCCCTTCCCTCCGCGGCTAATCATCCCATTAAGAGCCCCATCAGCGGGATAATGACAGCAAAAGAGGGCGGAAACCGCCCGGAAAGCGCGAGGATCCGGGCGACAATTAATTCCCGTTAATCAAGCTCCGAGGTGTCGCCTGTTGGGGAGTGACATCCCCCAAAACGCCTGGCGGCCAATGGGCGGTTTCACACAGGGCGGGTGGGGGGTGCCGGGGTCCCCCAGCCGGAGCGGCCCAAATTCAGATTTTCTCCCCGTTCTCCCCCCGGGGAGGGCGCGGCTCTCCCGCTGCTGTCCGAGGTGCTGAAGGCACCGCGGGCTCCGGAGCGACTCCGGCGCTGTCCGAGGTGCTGCGGGCTCCGGAGTGACTCCGGTTCCTCCTCCCCGGCGCTGTCCGAGGTGCTGGCGGGGAAGGGGGGCGCCGCGGCGGCCCGGCGACTGGCCACCCCCTCCGCCCTCCCCTCGCCCTTCCCCATTGATTTCTGGATCATTAAGTGGTTAAGGCGCTGCGAAGCCTTCACTATCGATCGCTGCCTCCCCACCTCCGTCTGGGAGCCCCCGGGCTGCCCCCCAGCCCCGCGCCGCCGCGGCTCCGGGCACGGGTGGGGTGGCCGGGACCCCGGGTGAGGTTGGGGTCCGTCCCCCCTCACCCCACCCCCTTCGCGGCCAAAGTTTGACTCTGCCTCCCTCTCCCCCCCTCTCCTGTCTGTCTGTGAGTGCAGCTGGGCGCGATGCTGAAGACGGAGCAGTCCTGGATATAACGCGCGGCGCCTCGGAGAGCCTTGCAGCAATTGTTGCCCGGATCCCAGACTGAACTTTGTTCTTTTTTTTTTTTTTTACTTTTTACCTTGTTTTTATTTTTTTTTTCCTTTCGCCTTTTTGTTTTTCCCTCCTGTTATTGTTAATTATCATTACCAACCCGCTTCCGCCGCGCCCTCCCCGCCAATGCCCGTGTGAGCGCCGGCACCTCGCGGGGGCCATGGAGGGCTCCACCGGCTTTGGGATCGACTCCATCCTCTCGCACCGAGCCGGCAGCCCGGCCGTGCCCAAGGGGGACCCGCTGGTGGGGGACGGGCGGTCCCCGCTGGAGCTGAGCCCCCGCTCGGAGGGCAGCAGCGGCTGCCCCTCGCCCCGCTCCCCGGGCCGCGAGTGCCTGGAGCCGGCGGCGCCGCGGCCGGGCCTGGATGCGCATCTCCAGCCGGGGCAGGTCTCGGCTCCCTCGCAGTCCCGGACCGTCACCTCCTCCTTCCTCATCAGAGACATCCTGGCCGACTGCAAGCCCCTGGCCGCCTGCGCGCCTTACTCCAGCACCAATGGACCTCACGGCGGGCAGGAGCCGCCGGGAAGGATCCCCACCAAGCCCGGCGAGGATTTTAGGGAGAAAATGGAAAAAAACACCAGCAGCTCCTCCTCGGACTCGGAGTACAAAGGTAAGAGCGGCTCAGCCGGTTGGGCTGTGCGGGGCGGCCCGGGAGCTCCCGGGGCTCCGGGATCTCGCTGCGGAGCCGAGCCCCGCTCGGTCGCTCCCGAAATGACCGAGGGGTCGGCACCGACTTGGGGAAACTTGGGGGTTCGGGGCTCGGTGGGGCTCGGCCCGCTGGAAGGGGTTGGGGCAATCGGCGCTTCATGGAACGCGCCCGGGGATACTCCGGGGCCGCCTTCCGCCGCAAAGATCCGGCTGTGCCGTTCTACCCGCCGGGAAAGGAGGAGCGGAGACGCATTTCTGCCTGCGGAAAAAAAAAATTTAAAAAAAATAAATAAAGAAAAACCAAAACAAACAAACCAAAACAGAACCGTAATAAAATAATCACGCATTTGCCAGGTATTTCCCCTGCTCCGGTGAGAAACGAGCAAGCCAGTCGGTGCGGCTTGATTCGATTTTTGTTATTTGGATTATTATTTTGGAAATCGTTCGAAACCGAGCAGTGCAGACAGGGAGCCGCATCCCCAGCGCCGGCGGGGCGTGGGGCAGGATGCGGGGGCTGCTCGCCCCGGGCCGGGGGCTTCGTCCTCCCGGGCCCCCGCAGCCCCTTCCCGGCCTCCCCCTGCAGGGAGAGGCACAGGACCAGCCCGGCGGGATTTGGGGTCAGACCTCCCCCCTCGAAGCAGTTTATCCCGGGTGCCTTCTCCCATCCCACCCTCATCACCTCTGCGAAAAGTTTTCTCCGGGAAAACTGTTCGCCGGTTGTTTGTGAGGGAAAGGAGAGGGTATCCATCCAGCTGGGCGGAGAAAAGGGAGGTGATGGCACCTCGAGGAGCTGCTGAATTTGGGGGGATTGGCAGGAAAAAAAAGGGGATAGGCTGAGCCCCGTCCCGGCTACAAATGCACCCTGGGTTAGCCCGGAGCCGCTGGGCTGAAATCTGATTAATGGAGGAAAAAAAATATTCAAATATTCACCCAATTAAACCTCCAAAGGCTCTGGACATCACGGGGCGATTTTCACTCCAAACGAAGCCGGAGCCCGGGCTCGGTGCCGGGGCTGGAGGTGCCCCGGGAGGCAGCATCGGCCCCACCGCTTTGCAGGGCCGGCGCTGAAAACAGCCGCGGTTCCCACCTTGGGGTCTGTTCTCTCCTACCCCCGGCCCGAATTCCTGCAGCGCTTCTCCCCCGGCCCCAAATCGCCGAGACGCGAAAGAAGAGAAGGGGGAGAAGAAAAGGGGGTTCTCTGCATCCCCCTGAGCCCGGCCCGGGGGTTCGGCTTTGGGTGGGGGTCATTTCTCCTGTCCCTGCGGCGGGACAGTCACGGCCACACTGCAAATGCCGTTTAAATGGGGAAAAAAAACTCCTTTAAATTGCGAGGGAAACACCGTTTAAATAGGGCGCAAAAAACCCCACTGCTTAAATGAAAGGAAAAAAAGATTGTCTAAGCAGAGGGAAAAAAAACCAAAAAAACAAAAAAACAAAAAAGAGCTTAAATAGGGAGGAAACCACAGTTTAAATGAGAGTAAAACCCCCGCATCAGTGGAGGAGCGGGTGAAGATCCTCGCTCCCAGAGCTTTCCTTTTTGAGCCGCTTGGAAATAGCCTTTCCTGGGGCAAAACGCCCCAGATTTACTCCGCAAAGGGGCTGCGAAGCTGGGCTTAACCCCCAGTGGTCAAAGTGCTGGAAAAAAACCTATTTTTTTTTTCATATATATGTATATTTTTTAATTTTTTTTTTTTTTTTTAAGTAGGAGTAGCCAGGGGCCGATCCAGACTGAGCAGGGAAACCTCCGCCTCCGTTCCTGCGGCTCTTTGGCGAGCAGGAACTTTTTAGGAGCCGAGGATCAGCCCAGGGGCCGAGGGGATGATTTTCCTCCTCGGGATGCGAGAGGCCAGAGCCGCTTTAGTCTGTGAAAAAGTCCTACAAACTTTGGGGCCGTTCCCGGGAGAGAGCGGGGCCGACCCCCCCGTGCCCGGTACCGGCGGGTCGGGGCTGCCGCTGCCCCGGAACCGGCCCCGGATCCCCCGCCCAAGGATCATCCCCGGCTCCTTCTGCCTGCTCGGCAGAGCCAGGATTTCTGCTTGAAGGGTTTCACTCCCCGGTGGCTCAATTAACCGGATTATTGTCTTCCTACAGAGAGAAATCAGCTCGCGTTCGGCTCCAGCCTTGTCCCTACTCACCCCCGCCACCAACAAATTTAACATAAAGCCCTGTTATTAAAAAAAATCACAAACCCAAACGCCGCCGATTTGTATCAATCGAACCTATTTGCGCCAAAATCTCCTCCAGGAGGGTGAAGAAGGCGAACACAAGCAGGAATTTCTTTTTCCCCTTTTATTTTTGTTGCTGCTCCGTAATTTTTCCCATCACCTTCCAACATTTTGAGGCATAAATTCCCGCATCTCTCCGCCGGCGCCTATGTACTGACCGCGCTAACGAATCGCCACCAACCCCTCTCGTTCGGCCTTTTTTAAAGATAAATAACAGCGCGGGCAGGGGTTTGCAAAGTGCTTTCCCCACTATTTCGTTGTGCGCCCTGGAGAACGGAGGTTTGTTGCGTACCCTGGCAGCATCCCCGGGAGAGGCAGGACCAGCACGGCAACATTCCCCTCCAAAAAATGTGGGCTCCCAATTTTCGTTTTTGGTTGGTTTGTTTTGGTTAAAAAAAAAAAGAAAAAAAAAAAAAAAAGAAAAAAGAGAAGAAGAAAGGTAGATAGAAAAAGAAGGAAATAAAAAATACCCAAGCACTGAGAAAGCTTTGGAGTTTGGGGGAACACGCCCAGAGGAAGGTCCTGCCCTGAGAGAAATGAGGGGTGAGGGGGATCAGGGGGGTCTGGGCGAGAGGGCGGCGGGGCCGGGCCGGGGCTTCTCTCGGCACAGTCCAACGCTCCTGCTCCGGTCCCAGGCCCTCGGAACCGGGACAAGCCGGGGGAGCCCCTGAGATCCCTCTGGCAGCCAGGGATCAAATTTACGGGGGTGCAGAGCAAATGTGCCGCGAGCCCCACTCGGAGCCCAGCCCTGCGCTGGGTCACCCTCTCCTCTGAGGGTAATTCCCTTCCTGCTCTGACCCGGCCTCTCTTCCTCCGTGTCGGCTCAGTGAAAGAAGAAGGGGACCGAGAGATCTCCAGTTCCCGGGACAGTCCCCCGGTGCGGCTGAAAAAGCCGCGCAAAGCCCGCACCGCCTTCACCGACCATCAGCTGGCCCAGCTGGAGCGCAGCTTCGAGAGGCAAAAATACCTGAGCGTGCAGGACAGGATGGAGCTGGCCGCCTCCCTCAACCTCACCGACACGCAGGTGAAAACGTGGTACCAGAACAGAAGGTAAAAATGCACCGTTCCCTCCCGGCCCGCTCCCCTCCCCGGCCGCGCACCCCCAAACCGGGCAGGGCTTCCTGCACCCCGCACCGGGACAGCGGCGATGTCCGTCCCGTCCCCGCCTCTCCTGTTTTACCCCAAAACCGAGGGGAGAAAAGCGATGCCGAGGCAGGGCGGGTGTGGGATGGGAGGGGGCAATCCGTGCCCCCAGCCCCGGTAAGGCGGGGAGGCAGGAGCGGGCTCCCAGCTAAACACAACAGCATAACACATCGGCCCATTAATAATAGATACCAATTACTGCTTTGGGCATCAATAATTAACACCCTTTACAGTAATTACACAATTATTATTATGATGAATAATTTACCGGTGGAAATAGGTTTAGCGCTTCAGCGACAAATCTGTAAAAGGGCTGGCGACGTGGTGGCTTCGCTGGGTTTGTCCGGACACCGCCAGCCCGACCATCGCCACCGCCACCAAACGAGGGACCCCGGCTGCAGCCCCCGCCCTGTCCTCTCGCTCCTTCCAGGGTTTTACCCTCCCTCCCCGTCATTTCCAGCCCCACTTCTCCATCTGTAAAGATCCCCCCACGTCGGGGGTTTGGGGAAGTTTAGGGGTGGCGGAGGACGCTGTGATCACCCCTCCACTCCCCAAATCTCTCCTGCGAGGACACGCCGGAGCCGAAACTGTGCTCCCAG